>NC_089491.1:279533421-279836451 GCF_036850765.1 Saccopteryx bilineata
GGCCTGGCGCTGGTCCAGGTCCTGCTCCTCAGATGGTTTGCACCATGATTACAGAGTAAGTTTTAAAATTAGGTTTTCCTCATTCTGCACTGTTTATGTCAGACTCCGGGAAGCCTGGGACTACCAGCCTCCCACCTCCCCTCCGCCCTCTTCCCTTCCGACCGCATCCTGTCCTTTCCGCCCCTTGGCGAGGCCCGGTTTCCCACAGCGGAAAGACCGTACCCAGACCCTCCGTTTGGGGAGCGGCCCCAGGTGGAGGTGAAGGCCTCTCTCGCCAGGGCCCTCCTGCTCCATCTGGACGGGGTCTCTCTAGCCTCGGGGACACCTGCTCACTACAGATTCACCCTCCACAAGTCAGAGCTCAGTCCTCTTGGACCCCTGTCCCAGATGGGTGTTAGAGGCCTTCACCAGCCTGTTCCCATGGGTGGCCCCAAGGTCTCGGGTGGGTGGGGTCTGAGGGTGGTCTGCCTCCGACTCCGCTTCTGAGCTTCTTGGAACGAAGTGTCACCCCCACCCCTGTGCAGACAAAGGCAGTGTCCCTAAGTGTGCCCTGTGCTGGACATGGCCTTGAGCTCATAGCCTCTCCAAGGTGACGGGTCAGAGGGCCTCTTGTGGGGTCGGATGCCAGAATCTGTCTCTGTCTGCAGGGCCGCCACCCTGCTCTCTCCAGGTCACTGCAATGCTCTCCTTGCTGGGCCCCACAAGCTGCACATGTCGCCTTTCAGAACGTAAGTCAATCTCACTGAGAACCCACGCCAGCCTCTGCACACTTACAAACACCATGGCGCACGGCTGGGTCCTCCTCACCTTCCTACACCATCTCCAAGGCCCTAGGCTCTGTGCAGGCCAGCAACCCCAAACAAAAGTAGCTCTTTTGAAATAAAAAAGATTCATACTCGGGTCAGGTAGACAATGCCCCACCTGTCCCGCCCCTACGACCCTTCTTCCCTGTGTCCACTCTCTGACGCTGGGTTCTTAGGTGGGTTGAAAGATGTCTACAGGAAGCCCTATCTGTACACACCACTCTTCATGGCCCCTGAGCTCACAGCCGCAGGGATAACTCTCCATTTTCTAAGGCAGGACTTCCAACCATCTGCCCATCTACCCACACATGAACCTGCCCTGGACAAGCAGACCGATGCCCCGCCCCTGAAACTGACCCCTTATACAACAGGAAGTCTGCAGAAGAAAAAGGCCATGTTGCCAGGAAGGATGTCCCATCAGCCAAAGGAAGAGGTCTTCCCTCTGGGGACGATGGGTTAAGTTCACCCTCTTGTGGCAGTGACACCCCACTGAAGGGAATGTAGTCCCACCCAAAATTAAGAGTAAAGAAAAGCCCCGTTGGAGATACGGCTAATTTTAAATTAGTTTCATGATTTCTTTTTTTTTTTTTTGTATTTTTCCGAAGCTGGAAACGGGGAGAGACAGTCAGACAGACTCCCGCATGCACCCGACCGGGATCCACCCGGCACGCCCACCAGGGGGCGACACTCTGCCCACCAGGGGGCGTCGCTCTATCGCGACCAGAGCCACTCTAGCGCCTGGGGCAGAGGCCAAGGAGCCATCCCCAGCGCCCGGGCCATCTTTGCTCCAATGGAGCCTCACTGCGGGAGGGGAAGAGAGAGGCAGAGAGGAAGGAGAGGGGGAGGAGTGGAGAAGCAGATGGGCGCTTCTCCTGTGTGCCCTGGCCGGGAATCGAACCCGGGACCCCTTGCACGCCAGGCCGATGCTCTACCACTGAGCCAACCGGCCAGGGCCAGTTTCATGATTTCTTGAACATTTACCATGCGCCTGGCACTGTCTGCAGGGGACACCAAGACTCATAAGATAAGGTTGCTGCCCCTGGGGAATGGCATCATGATTTGGGGAGCACAGACCGACAGAGGCAGACCACTTTGGTGTGATGGGGGACATCTGGGGATCGACACATGTCACCGTGGGGGCCGCAGGCAAAGCGCCTGAGCCAGCTCGGGACAAGAGGGTGGGGATAACAACAGCCCACACCGTCCGGCATCTTCACCCGTGTTCACCTATAGTAACCCTCACAAGCACCCAGCGCGGCCGGAACTGGCATCATCCCCGTAGGAAGCGGGAGGAACTGAGGTCTGGGCAGGTACATCAGTGAGCCACTGGTAAGGTGGGACCTGACACCAGCCACCTGGCCCCTGAGTGGAGTTCTGGACAGAGAAGGAGAGGAGGCAGTGGCATGGCTGACGGCTCCAGGTACGGGCAGAGTCACCTGGATGGAGAGTCAGGCCAAGAGCGAGGGTGAAGGAGCGGAGGGGCGGTGGTGGCCTGGACCACTCCCCCGTGGCCGTGTGGCTGGGCTGGTGCAGGGGTTTCAGTATATCACTTCGTGGGTCCTGACTCCTCCCGTTGCCATGGAGATACTCACTGAGGTGGTGACGGAAGGAACAGGAAAAGGGCTGCCGGCTTAGCGCGTCACATGTCATAGCACATCCCTCTTTTAAACGCTCTCTCTTAATCCTCACAATAATTTTATGAAGACACTAGGTTTTATTTTATTATTATTATTATTATTTATTTTATTTTTTTGTATTTTTGTATTTTTCTGAAGCTGGAGACGGGGAGAGACAGTCAGACAGACTCCCGCATGCGCCCGACCAGATCCACCCGGCACGCCCACCAGGGGGCGACGCTCTGCCCCTCTGGGGCGTCGCTCTGTTGCGACCAGAGCCACTCTAGCACCTGGGGCAGAGGCCAAGGAGCCATCCCCAGCGCCCGGGCCATCTTTGCTCCAATGGAGCCTCGCTGTGGGAGGGGAAGAGAGAGACAGAGAGGAAGGAGAGGGGGAGGGGTGGAGAAGCAGATGGGCGCTTTTCCTGTGTGCCCTTGCCGGGAATCGAACCCAGGACTTCACGCCAGGCCGACGCTCTACCACTGAGCCAACCGGCCAGGGCCTTATTATTTTTTTAAGACAAGGAAACCAATGCTCCGAAAGGCTAAGTGAGCTTCCTCAAGGGCCGCCTGCGAGGGCGTGACGGGACCAGGTCCTGAACCTCCATCCACATCCTGTTTCTAACATGGTCTCCCCCACATCCTGCGGCAGGATGCGGAAACTGGGGAGGTCACGGGGCAGAGCTATCACTTTTCTGAAAAAAATAAAATTAAATAAATAAATAAATAAAAAAAGATGGGGGTCATCAGTATCCAGAGCCTATTTTTCTCAAGAATTTTCCAGAACTTGGCTCTCCGGGGGAAAGAGCTATCCAAACTGCCTGTAACAGCCTTGGGAAACATGAGCCAAAAATAATTAGCTAATGAGCTACCATCGATGCTAATTATCTCTGCCAATGGAGGCGAGCGTGGAGGTGGAGAATAGAAAGCAGAGGAAACCTGTCCCTTTGATGCTGGCCCGCCCCATGCACAGATCTGCCTGGTGTTCTCTCCCCACCTGCCGCCAGGGGCTTGTGTAGTGGGACCCCTCCAGGTGTCGGGCGCTCTTTGCCGCCTCCGCCTCCGGCCTGAGGAGTTGGTCCCACCTGACCTCACCCCACCTAGGCTCAGGTCTGGTTCTGCACCTCGTCCCTGCCTGGTGGGCATCCAGCTTCCATAAGCCTGTTTCTGTCACTGGGATGCAGATTTTGGTTTCCCTTTACCCCGTGCTCTGAAGCTGCCAGCCAGCCTTGCCCACCCAGGAATCCATCCCTGATCCTTAGGACCCACTGGCCCCTGGGCATGGGGCTCCCCGAAGTGGATTTTGGGTATGAACCATAGCTCTCAGTTCAGTCCAAACAAAGCCCCTGAAATGGGGTACCATCTAATTATTTTGCGTGGTTCTGTAGGAAAAGAGGAGTAGGTAACTAGAACTCTCCCACGATGCCCACGTCACAGACAGCACACCGGGCCTCAGAGACCTAACTCGCCGCGACCTGGCCAGGCTGGAATGCCACCTGGGTGCAGCTGATCCCTGGAGCCACACTCTCAAATGCACTGTAATTCCGGGGAGTTCGGGAGGTGAAGACACATTTCACACCTATGGGAGGGGTAGCTGCTTCCTCAAGGAGTGTTTCTGGACCAGGAAAGTTTGTGTTCCCCCGTTTGGCAAGTTTCTTTGAAATACGCATCCAGTTTCTTCAAGTGGACGTGGCCATTGGTGAGAAGTGACCCAGACCAGGTACCGGGCAGAAAGGTGGCCTGTGGACACGGTCAAGGACACGCCTCATGTCTTGTTGTGAACAGGGGGTCACGAACGGCAGGTGAGACACGCCGATGATCATCGTGAATCTTAATGTGCAAGCAGGTATTCCAAGTTGCTCCTCTGCCCATTACCATCACCAAGGAAAAAGGGGCATGACGGGGCATTTGTCACCTTTTATTGCCTTTTGTCCCAGGTCAAAAGCAGGAGAGAAGAGACTGAAATGTCACTGCCCTCCCCTGCCAGGTGACCTACCTGACCCAGAGCTCACAGACCCTTGTTAACGCCTTTCTCTCTACAGAACACCTTCTCCACGTGCCAAGGCACTACAACGCCAGACCTGTGCCATGCTAACGGAGGACAGCCTCACGGAGAAAAGCATGTCCGCACAATGCTCTGCAGAACAGAAGAGCAGAGGTCTCTCTGGTCCCATGAGTGGGAGGCAGGCAGGGGACATGGAATGTGCCATTTCATTTTTAAAGAAAGCAACAAAACGAGTAGATACGGCTTAGGGGCTGGGGGTCAGGCCAGCGTCCTGCGGGGCTGTGGTGATGTGGACAGAGCTGCTTCCAGGGGGAACAGCCTCGCCCTGGGGTGGGTGACTGTGCACAGGGGTGCGGTGGCGGGGCAGGGGACGTGGGGAGTGTGCGTTTGTGTGTGCAGGTGTGTGCTTGCGTGTGTTGAGTTTGTGGCTCTCCCCAGAGCCAGGGGTCCTGGAAGTGAAAAGCAGGAAGCACCGAATGCCACCCTGAGCAGCAGCCACTGGAGGGAGACTGTGCCCGAGACGGTGCCTGTGCCTACGCACACATACATATACACATACGCACAAAAATATATACACTTATATACACACACCAGGCACACGCGTGCTGGCTTGAGTGTCCCCACATGTGGGGACGCAGACACTCTTCCTAGCTTCTGATTCTGTGGGCTGTGCTGCTCAGACGCACCGGGAGAAAGGAGGGGAGGGGAGGGTTACAGGGGTGGGGGGACACATCCCTCTCCATCAGGAGCTGTATAGACGGCATCTCCACGCCCGGCTGTCAGGCCCTGCCCTGCTAAGAATGCTCACTCCTGCTTCTGCCCGCCTTCCTGAGCCTGCTGGGACCCCAGGCCTCTTCAGCCGTCCCTCTCTTCACCCTTGGGGCTGGAGGTGAGCAAACCAGGAACCACTTAGGGGGCAGAGAGAAGCCTGGTGCTGGGTCCCCAGGCCCAGTGACAGGAGATACACCGAGACCAGGGGCAGTGAAGGCAGCGGGTAGCAGACAGCAGTGTGATTCCCGCTGGGAACAGCCCGGCCCTGAGCTGCGCCCTGGAAGAAACCCCCCACCCCCTGCCCCGCCCGCAGTTCGTTCAGAATGGCTTCAGGATCATGGGTTGGCGTAAACACAGACAATCGGCTAAGCAGCCTAACCACAGGTTTTCAGCTGAAAATGACATCTGGTCCCAACATACTGTCTATCTCTGAGAAACCCACACTGCCAGCAAGGATTGTCCTCGGGGTCTCTGACGTATGGGGAACACAAGGGTACATCTCCAGCTCCTCTAGGGGCCTCTGGGTCCCCGTCCTCAGCCAGGAGCCGTGGCGGGGGAGGGGCGGTAGCTGGCCACGCAGCCCGGAGATCCCCACATCCTGCATCTCCCCAGGGAGATGACTTGATGGAAATACCTCCCATGGTGGCCCTCATTCCCGGTCCCCCCACATTCTAGTCATGTGACTACTGCATGCCTCAGTGTCCTCGTCTCAGATGGGAATAAGGACAAGGCTATCTCCACTGTCCTGCAGTCAAGAGGAGACATGCCCTGACGCCTTGGCTGCCTCTCCTTACCCAGGAGGCCTTCCTCCTGGCACACCCATGGTGACAGGCCAGCCTGCACCCCCCTCCGCACCCTGACCTGTGGGCCTCAGGAAGCCAGCCTGGTTGCCCGGGAGACCAGGCTGGAGTCCCAGCATCAGGAGAAGATGAAATGCTCTCTTCAAAAGGGATTCGTCACTGGCCCTGACCCTGGGCCGCCACCAAGTCCTGACTTCACAGCCTCCCTCCGCACAGCTGGGCACCTTTGAAGAGTCAGGCAGTCGGAACCATGGCTGTAGCTGGCTCTGCCCTGGGATGCCGTTCATTATCTTTTCTCCCCAGGGCTGAGCCGACGCACGCGGTGGGCATCACAGGCATCTCCCCGTGCCTGTGACCTCCACGAGCCTGCTCTCTGTCACCGACGTGGTGAGTGCACCTCCCCGTGCACACTGGCTGGGGACTAGGCTGGCGCTGGTTTCTTCGGACACCATGAAAATTGTAACCAAGCCACACAGAGAAAGCTGCGGTGTCCCCAGTTTGGGGGATTGGGGCGTGTGGCCCCTCATGTGGCAGAGCTCTGGGGAGCTGCATGCTTTGGGGTCTGTGAGGAGTGACAGCAGCGGTAATGGGATCAAGGGGTTTCAGGATCGGCTAAGCCCAGGGTCCCCCTGGACACAGGGCTGGGGATCAAGGAGGTGTCAGTGTGGGCATGAATGGGCACATATAGTCACGCCAGGGGAGGGTCTGAAGGGACCCTGCCGAGCAAACTGACTTAGGGGAGCTTGCTGGAAACGGGGGACTCTCTCCAAAGTGGTGGGCAGGAATAGGAAGGGCGGTGATACTGGGTCTCGTGTTTGTTCTCCACACCCCAACGAATGAGCCTTCACTTTCGGAGTCAAGATGCTTCACGTGAATAGCTGTGCTGACGCAGGACACTAGAATCTCAGGCGTGTCCAAGGCCGCCTATGAGGGGCTGGAACGGCTCCCACCCACCACGGACCCTCTGACGGTGGCTCACGTACCGCGTCCCGGCTACACCCATGGTCTGGCTGGGAAACGCAATATGTCCCTCATATTGGCTACGAGTCACTGGGACTATGACTCCTTTCTGGCCAACTGACGTGGAGAGAAAGTCACACCCACAAGGTCCAAGGGTATGTCTCTATAATAGAAAACTGGGACGTCCTTGACCGAGGATGCCTCCCACCCCAGGCTTCCAAGGGGTGCAATGAAGGGGGGGTCATCAGTTCCGGGTACATCAGAGTCACCCCATAAATGCTCACTGTTGTCTAATTTCCTGTAAGATTTAAAATCTAAAGCCAGGAACATGTCCCTGGCTTCCCAAGGGCTGGCTCATGACCAGCAGCTCTCCATTTCGCCCGAGAGAATGTAAATTGAATTCAGCAGGTGGCACGGTCCAGGTTCTTAAAGGTCTGACTAACGCCAGGAGGCATGACTCAGCGCACCACACCACACCGCACCGCACCGCACCAGGGCCTGCCTGGGCTGTGAGTCCGCCAGCTCGTCTCTGGCAGCGGCTGGGTCCTGGCCAGACTGCTGCTGCTTGTCAACCCTGGGAGTGGGGCGCTCGCCCCTGGCCCGGCCCTGCCTTGCCCTTCAGCTTAGTGGCCCCCACCTTCTGCCCAGATTTCCACGTTCCTGTCCTAATTGTTCTCACAGCCCCAGTCGAGAGAAATGTAGATGTGTGGCCAAAGCAAGGTTCTGCGGAGCCTGGCCCATAGCTTCTGATCCTTACCTCCCTTCACCCAACTGATATAAAAGCACCAAGCTGGTGTTTCGGGTCAGCGGCCTGGGCTGGACCTAGGAGAGAACCTTCTGGCACCTAAGAGGACAGCACCTTGCCTTGGAGTCCTCCTCTAAATGCCGAAGAGACCAGCTCTGGCCCGCCTTCCTCCAATGAGACAGATGTCCCCGGAAAAGCTGGGACGAACATCTGCCTTCTTGGGTTTCAGTGATGAAGAGCAGAGCACATCCCCACTCCAGCCACTGCTCTCTGCAGGACACACTGGGTGCTCTGTCGCTCCAAGGGGCAGGCGTGGTCTGAGCTCCTGCCCCCCAACCAGGAGGCTGGGTACGACGAGGCCCCCAACCACCTCCGGTCCCCTGGGTGCGTCCCCTCTCCAGTCACCTCACTTCATCTTTGAAACCATCCTATGGGTCAACCCCATTTTACAGTTGTGGAAACTGAGACCCACAAAGGTTAGGTAACTGACCCAAAGCTGCATTCCTACTAAGTGCCTGAGCTGGGGTCTGAGCCTTTAAAGACTGTATTCTCTTAGAAAGTCCACTTCAAGTACACTGGGCTGAATTGGCTTAAGTTAGAGAGAAGAGAGGTAAAAAAAAAAAATCCATTTTCTAATTAAAAACTAAAAGTACAGCAACTGCATCTTTTGGAAGAAACTGGCTGTGGAGGCCAGAGGGTCCTGCGGCCTGAGAGAGAAGAGGTCGTCTGTGTCACGGGTGTGGTCTCTCTGGGACACGGGGGGAACCTGCAGAAGGTGGAAAGGTGAGCCTTCACCTCCTTCCTACTGTGCCTTTGGCTCAGCTCCTAGCAGCCCAGAGACAATCACATTGGGCAAACTGAGGCAGACAGCTGTTACATCCTCATTTCTTCTCTGCCACATCCCTGTGAATATGTGCCTAGCCCCCTGCCCCCCAATCCACAGATGAGAACAGCAGGAGAGAGGGAGAAAGCTGGGGCTGCCACATTTTCCTTCTTCCAAGGGCACAGAAGATCCACCAGGGGGCATGGACCCTCCCAGGGCATGGACCCACCCGGGGCACCGACCTGCCTAGAGCAGCCCCTCCTGGTGGCTCAGTCCCTCCCGGCTGGAAGTGGAGCGGACATGCACTGTGTCAGGCACCAGGTAGGCTTCTGGGATTCAGAGAGAGACAGGTCCTGGTTTTCACCTCTGAGAACCTGTCCGTGCTGGGGCCTGCCCACATTTCCCATAGGCCGTCTCTGTAAATCCTCACACAGCCGCAAAGTCAGCATCGCCGTCCTCACTTAATGCATGCAGCACCCACAGTTCAGAGACGTTAAGGAACAGGTCCAAAGACACACAGCACAGAAGTGGAGGAGCTGGGCTTTGATCTCGGGTGTGCCTGTGTGCTTTTCCCAACACACCGTGAGACTACCTCTCGCCGCATCTGCTGGCTGGCCACGCCAGAGAGACAACCTCACTGAGCCCAGACAGCGCACGGACGCCTGCCCCAGTGAACCCGCGGGTTAAGGACGGTACCAAGGCCACACCTCACCTGGCACGGCCCCAGCTGCCAGGTGGCAAACGGATCCACACAGGATTCCTTCGCCTGCGCCGTGGTTATCTTAGAAATCAACGGTGACACTGTAGAGTCACTGTGTCGGCATTCTGCTATTGGATAAAAACCACCTGTGAAGCCGGCTTGGCTGGGGTAGAAGCATTTGTGTCAAAAGCTTGGAAATGTATATAAAATATAACCGTCGGACACGGGGACTGCAGGACATGTGGAGACTAAGAAATGGGAACAGGGAAGCTGGGCCAACAACTCGCATTTATCATCCTGTTTATACCTGTTAAACCTGTTAACAGGACCCAAACTTCTCTGCATATCCTCTGCTTCTCTTCCTCCAGTTCAATTATTTATTCATTTCTCATTCCCTGATCTAGTTCTCATTGTTTCCATTCGTTTCTTTCTCTCTCACTTTGCTGCTCCCTCCCTGCCCCCTCACTCTAGGCACAGGAAGCCAGTGGCAGGAGGAAGGGAGCAGAGGGCTGTGACAGGAGTCACTGGGTGGCAGGAGCCTGGACAACAGGCAGACAAGTTGGGGATCGGTCCCACACTGGCACCCAGGAGCTGTGTGGCCTTGGACGAGTCCATACCTCCTGCACCCCCATCTCCGATAAGCAGGGGGGTTCATACCTGGGGTCCTATCCACCTGACAGCTCACCGGGTTTGGTGGACTGTGAACAGCTACACACATGTACGCTTGATCTCAGCCAAAAGGCTGAGAAGCGATAGCCACACACAGATACATCGCTGTCTGTATCAGCTAGAGGCCAGAGGGGAGCAGTCTCACAGCTGGTGACCGCTGCCAACAGCCACACATGCGAGCCAGGAGGCCCTGGGCCATGTCACTTCACTCTGCCCGAGAGCAAACCTGGCATGGGGCTCAGTGACCAGTGGCCGGGGCAGACCCAGAGATTCGGCCAGCCTCTCTCTGGCTGCTTAACCGCTAAATATTAATGACTAAATAAGTATGTAGTGGGGGGCAGGGAATGATGGGTGTCCCAGGAACCATCACTGCGATAGTCCTTTCTCAGATGCATCTAAGAGTCCCAACATCACAAGTGCAGACAGACGGTGCTGGAAGGAAGTAATACAAGCGGTTGGGGGAGGGAATAAAGCAATTTCATGGGAGGAGGACTAAACCCACGTCTGACCACCTGCGGAGGGGAGGGGACAAGGTGTGAATGCTGGTGGTGGGTGTCCCCAGGAAGGGCAGAGGCTTTTGTGGGACCCTCTCACCCCCTTGGGTCCGGGCTCCGTTTTTCCCACTGGCTGTGTGAACAGTGCCAGGAGGCCCAAGGGTAGCAATTCGGGCTCAGAGCCCCAGCTGGGGCTGAGCCCTGTGTGTGTACAGAGTCCGAGTGTCCCCGTGTGCTGTCCGACTCTTAGGAAAAAACAGCATAAGGGTCCATTTTCCGTGTAGTCCTGCTCCTGCTGTTGACTTTATCAGTTCCAAACTTGAACTCTTTCTGCTCCCAATAAGGGCTTTGCCCCGGGAACGAAGGCCCCAGGTTGAGCTCTTGTTCTTTCTTCTCACTGTGTGTTAGCTTTGGAGGGTCACATGAATCATTGCAAAAAAAAGATAAACGGATTTGAGAAGCCCCATCTCTGCTGAACAAACACCACATTGAGCAAACTGTTGAGCGCCTTTCCCCACAGGACGCGTGTGAGGCCACGGCGGGCACGGATGTGGGAATGTCTGGAAAAGGCCCCAATGTGGTGCTTTTTCCCTGGACACTCTGCAGTGCCCCAAACTCCTGGCTCCTGGTTTTCTGTCTTATTTTTTTTTAATTTTTAAAAATTTTTCTGAAGTGAGAAGTGGGAAGACAGAGAGACAAACTCCCACATGTGCCCGACCAGGACCACCCGGCATGCCCACCAGGGGGCGTTGCTCCGTTGCGGCCAGAGCCATTCTAGCACCTAAAGTGGAGGCCATGGAGCTGTCCTCAGCACCTGGGCCAACTTTGCTCCAATGAAGCCTTGGCTGCAGGAGGGGAAGAGAGAGATAGAGAGAAAGGAGAGAGGGAAGGGTAAAGAAGCAGATGGGCGCTTCTAGAGTGAGGGGGCAGGGAGGGAGCAGCAAAGTGAGAGAGCAAGAAACGAATGGAAACAATGAGAACTAGATCAGGGATTGAGAAATGAATAAATAATTGAACTGGAGGGAGAGAAACAGAGGAGATGCAGAGAAGTTTGGGTTCTGTTAACAGGTCTAACAGGTATAAACAGGATGATAAAATGCGAGTTGTTGGCCCAGCTCCCCCGTTCCCATTTCTTAGTCTCCACATGCCCTGACCAGAAATCTAATCTGGGACTTCCGCATGCCAGGCGACGCTCTACTACTGAGCCAACCAGCCAAGGCAGGTGTTCCATCTTGTCTCCTCCTGTTCCCTTCATGGAAACCTCTTTCTTGGGGACACATTAAAAACTGTAGTCCCCCTGCGCCCACTCCTCCTATTGCTTCTTCCTCTGTCCTTTCTCTGACACGATCTCATTTCCCGCTGACCCCCGCCCCCCTCACACCAGTTCAGGGGGTGACGATCTCATTTCCCACTGACTCATACCCCCCTCCCCGTCATCTTGTATGTGGTCCCTCCTCACTCTAATCCACTCCAGAAACTACCACCAAACAGCCCCTTGAACACTGCCCTGAATTAGTGTCAATTAGTATTAACCCTGTGATCGAGACAAAGGGGCTTGAGGCCCCAGCCCAGCCAGGTGACACTCCTGAGATGACACAGCCGTTTAGATGGCAGGAGCAGGCCAGAGCCCCGGGTTCCCAGAGCCTCAGATGTGGGTTCTCTCTCTCTTTCTCTCTCTCTCAGAGTACATCTCCCACTGCACGGCCAACCCCACAGCAGGCACACATAAGCCCCAGCAGACCCGACGGATAACACTGTGCTGAGCCTGGTAGGTGTCAAGGTGACAACAAGGATGAGGGCCCGTTGGGGAAACAGCTGTGTTAGGCTCACTCACTGGCTGGTAGATTATATGATCAGTGAGTGAGCATGTGGCAGGGTCATGTGCGCACACACACGTGTGTGTGTACCCTGTGTAAGGCTACGGTGCTTTCCCTTCACGCAGAATGCCTGCCCGCCACCACGAGCGGTGGTTTTTCTGCTGGTTCGCCTGCTGCCGTGAGACTCGCTTTCACCCTGCCTGTTTGCTTGCCCGCCGTTGTGAGACTCTGATCGGCGGGAATGGCCCACCGCTTTCCGGCTCCACACTCCCTCTACCGTCTGCCCGAATCCCGTGCGGACCTGCCTGGCCTCGGCCACCAGCATCACAGGGTTCCAGCAGGACAACATGGTCCACCACCCCTCTCCTGGGCCGGCGTGCTTTTCTAGAGTCCCTCCAAATGAAACAAGACGGTGGGAGGCGATGCCAGAAGCCCTGTGGGCAGGGCCAGCCTGCTCTGGGGTTGAAGCCGCCCCACCTGGCCAGGCAGGGAAGGGCGTCAGGACAGGGAAGTTCCCCCTCCCTCCCTGGGTAACTGAACCCTCCAGCAGGCGGTGGTGGTGTAGCCACACCAGGTAGCAGCGGGGTCAGGTTCCTTGCTCCCACAGCGGTGACAAGCCAGGGAAGGCGTCCCAGGAGAGTCACTACCCCGCGACAGGAGTGCCTTGCTGGGAAACACTACACTGAGCCTGGGTCCCTGAATTCTTTGACTCACAAGGGGGGGGGCATTCCGGCAGAGGGAGGGGCGGGGACACATAGGCCATCCTTCCTGAGCATTTTGGCCACATCCTGAGACCCACGCTCTGCAGGAGAGCACCAGAGCGGGGAGGGCGGGGGAGCGGGGAGGCTAGAGCACTTTTAGAGCCTGAGAGGCAGCCAGGTGCCTCTGGGAGGACACAGGAGACTTATCCTGGGGAGGAGGGTGTCTCATGGTTCATGGAGAGGTGAACATCAAACAGGTCTGGGCTTAAAGGAGGAAAACTGTATGAAACGCATGAGTTCATGGGTCCAGGGGGAGCGGGGACAGCTGAGCGATGCTGAGTGAGTTCCTAATGGGATCCTCCAGTTTCAGGAAAGAAAAACCAAGGTGACAAGGCCACATGCTGACTGTGGGTCTCCTGAGCCAGGATCTCGGCACCCGGAGACCCGGAAGAGCCCCACGGCCACGGGGCAGGAGAGGTCACCTGAACGCCGAGGACCTAGGTCTCAAATTGAGGAGGACCCACGCGTTATTGCTCTCGCTCTGATCGAAGCTGCCGACTTCACCTGAGAAAAAGAGTCCTGCTTCAATCTGAGGCCGAAAACTGGGAATGCCAGACAGGCTCACCTGAGCACGACTTTATCCAGCATCTGACATTTGTGAGAGCAGCAGGCTAGGCAGACGGGGACGCGGGAGCCGTGTGGAAGACCTACGATGAAATAGAGCATTGCTGCCGTGTCACGTGAGGATCACGCGGTTCACAGAGGACTGAACGGCGGTCGGTGTTTCTGCCCTCCTGCTGTTACGTCGGCAGTGGTTCCAAACCCATCCTCCACCCCAGCACGCACAGTGCGGACAGTCCGGCACTCCCAAGCCCACTGGCACCGCCTCAGTTCCACATCTGCCACTGCAACTGAATGGTGTGACCGTGGGCAAGTCACTGAACTTCACGTTGCTGCTCCTGCCTCAGTCCAATGGGGGATCCTACGACCACTTGATGGGGTCCCTGTGGAGGATCCAATGGGACATGTGCATGAAACAGGCGTGGGCACAGGGAATGGCTGGTGAATGTCATGACAAAGGGCGTGCCCACACATCACCTCCCTTCCCAAGGTGCAGTGGCGGGTGACCCCCACAAGTCCCTCCCGTGCAGGATTCCGTGCTTATTGCCAAACTGTTCTAATCAGACAAAGACTCTCATGTTGGGATGAAGGCACCACGTTCAAAAGCCACTTGCTTCCAGCTGCTTTCTGCGAATGAAGCACTGTACAAATATGTCTAGACTGCATCAACGATGTGAACTGGGCAGGGCAGCTACCTGCCCTCAGGTGCTGTCAGATAAAGTGACCTGGGTGACGGAGCCAGCACACCAGTGTGATGAAACCTGCCTCATGGTTGGTATCCACTGGCTCCCCGAGATGACCTACAATGAATGAAGTCAGGGCAGTCTGTGGGACTGTCCACTGTCCTATTTGTGCCCTCGGAGGGATGGGGAATACAGGGACCCATCTAAGATATTAAACATTTAGGCAGTGTCCCCTAACTTCCCTCTAACAACCCAATTTATATCAGCCATCCATGACTCTCTGAAAGTTGGTTCTGGGAGCGTATGTATGATTTCAGCTCACAGTTTCTTGGGCTAATGATTTTCAACATGGACTACGGACAGCACTAAGTACGTACAACTTCCTTTTATGTGACCTACAATAATCGCACTGACTCAGCAGGGCAGGAGGAGATGCCATTAACATCTGTCACCTGAAGGATTATTTATTTATTATTATTGTATTTTTCTGAAGTTAGAAGCGGGGAGGCAGAGAGACAGACTCCCACATGTGTCCAACTGGGATCCACCCGGCATATCCAGCAGGGGGTGATGCTCTGCCCATCTGGGGCGTTGCTCTGTTGTAACTGGAGCCATTCTAGTGCCTGAGGCAGAGGCCACAGAGCCATCCTCAGTGCCCAAGGCAACTTTGCTCCAATGGAGCCTTGGCTGTAGGAGGGAAAAGAGAGACACAGAGAAAAGAGCAAGGGAAGAGTGGAGAAGCAGATGGGCGCTTCTCCTGTGTGCCCTGGCCGGGAATCGAACCCGGGACTTCCACACACCGGGCTGATGCTTTACCGCTGAGCCAACTGGCCAGGGCCAGGAATTATTTTTAAAGAAGCCAATTAAGTCTACAATAAAACAGGTAGGTTACTGTGCAGAAACATTAATTAGGCCAATTTTGAGGTTTCTACCAGTTCCCTGAAAAAGAGTTCAGTCCTCCTCCAGGGGCGCGCCCCTCCTCCAGATGCCTGCCAGGTAGAACCTAGTTTGGTTGGCCTTTTCTTGAGGCACCTAGACAGACAGACATGGTTGATGTCTGTCCCGGAAGGAAAATGAAGAGGTGAGTCTGAGCAGGACTGTGTCACCTAAAACTAAGATCTTCCACACAGTCTTTGGTTTTGCAAGTGCACGTACAAGTGCTCAAGCCCCAAACCCAGGAAACTATTCCTTGGTGAGCAAAGGGTAGGTCAGGGATGGTTAACCGGCTCCAATCCCTAAAGCCAGGTGGGGGGAGGCAGGACCCAGGAGACTCCCATCTCGACGATGATTCAGGCTGCATGACCTGAATGCTCCTGGATCACGGTTCTGAACGACGGCATGTGTGACCTGTCTCACTAGCAACAGGGATACGCCTCTGTTGCTTTGCTATTTGGTCCCATAGCACAAGACGTCCTGGGTGAAGACCTTCTCCTCAAAGAAGCAGTGGAGGCACAGAGACTGCACTCTCTGGGCCCTGTCTGCCGCCCAGGGAGGAAAGGAATGGAGAAGAAAGCCAGCCAGAGAGAACTCCAAATGGAACAGTTTCCACCTCTGGTCTCAGGGTTCTGGGAGCCAGCCCCAGGCAACGTTGTTGTGGTGTCTGTCCAGGGCAGAGGGGCGGCCCCTGCCCGTCTCCTCTGAACAGTCACCTGCATCCTGTGTGTACTCTGCGGAGACAGGACAAAGGTTAACCAAAACCCGAGGCAGTTTAGAATCAGCACAGATGGAACCCACTCGCTCTCAAGGTTGGGTTTTGATAAGATGAAGAAGAGAGCAAGTCTCCCAAGACCCGGGAAACTCCCCCAAGCTTCCTGCATTCACAAGCCGAGCGCAGAAGGGACGCAGACACGTGACCCTGACGCTAAATCATTCCCATAGCCCCTTCGACAGAGACTTGTCACTCACCGGTCTTTTCAGGTGAGCTGACTAAAGCACACAGTTTCTTATAACCAAACTCAGCCACTAATTTGTTTGTCTGTGGGACCAGATTGGGGGGCGGGGGAGCAGGTTCTCGCAAAGAATACGGAGAATGTGACAGAACGAGACTGGGAGAATTCCAACGGGTGGTGGACGGTGTCAGAGGCTTTAGTAAGAGAGAGTTCAATCTTACGCCATCGTCTGCATTCACAGCGTGGCTGTTTCTAAGAAGTGTCACGTTTGTCTTCCCAGAGCCTGGGGCATGGAGAGCCGGAGCCGCGGTGTAGGGCAGGTCAGCTGATGGCGGGCCAGCGGCAGGCTGGCCCCATCGTGAGTGCGCCGCTGGGGACGTGGAAATCTCTGCAGCCTTTCCTCTAGTTATCAAGCGAGACCATCCCCTCCCTGGGCATCCTAAGAGTGTTAACTGACCTGAAGAAGAGAGGGGAGTGTTGCCGTCTACGCGTTTTCCACCCAGCTGTGGAACCCTTTGGTCTGAGACAGACGATCTTAAAGCCCGGCTCGGACCTAGGACGTGTCTGCATTGAAGGCGATAGCTGTCTTGCCGAGGTTTATACTTAGGCTGCTAAGGATACTGAGCAATGGACAATCCTTGTTAGGGGGTGGGCACGTCAGATTGCACTTAAACAAGGTTCCAGGCCCTGGCTGGTTGGCTCAGTGGAAAAGAGCATCGGCCCGGCGTGTGGAAGTCCCCGGTTCAATTCCCGGTCAGGGCACACAGGAGAAGTGACCATCTGCTTCTCACCCTTCCCCCTCTCTTTCCTCTCTCTCTCTCAGCAAGTGGCTTGGCTGGTTCGAGCGTCAGCCCTGGGCATTCAGGATACCTCAGTTGATTTGAGCATCCGCCCCAGACAGGGGTGGCCAGGTGGATCCCTGTCGAGGTGCGTGTAGGAGTCTTTCTATCTCCACTCCTCTCACCTAAAAAAAAGTTCCAGTGTCCTGACAACTTGGGTCTGTTGCTGCTTGGGGCTCTGTCCCCAGAATTCACGTCCGATCTGGAATTCCCAGATGCCTGAACCTTTTGAGTGACCTTTCCTACCTGACACCGAGGCTAGGGCAGGGGGCAGCAGAAGCCTTGCGTTTCCAGAGAGGCACTCACCAAGTGATGCACACATGTTCCCTGTCTTCAAGGGGCTGGCGGGGGATCCCACTGTGATAAGAGGGTGATATTTCATATCAGGACTGACCATGAAACATAGAAACTGGTTTCGTTCGTGACTTCAGGAGTCAGTATCTTTACTTTAGGTTTGCGTATAATCATGTTGATTGCGACCAAATTATAGGTTCCTGGGTGCGACCTTGTCTTGCCCGTCTCTGACCCCTGAGGGTTCTAGCAGGGAGAAGACACCCTGGGCCTGTTTTTGTGGAATGAGTGATGCATGAGGTAAGTTAATCTCAAATCTCCCCAGTCTACAGGCCTAGTACAGTGGATGCACTGCAGAGTTAACTGAAAAGGAATTGTGCCCTACCTACCCTGGGCAGGGCTATGCGACAGCTTCCAGGATTTGAACACACACCGCACAGGGCTTCTCAGGTCTAGGAGCCGACTCCAGGGAGGACTAGGGTTTGGGCAACAGCACAAGAGGCTGTACAGCCCGGTGGTTATGACTGTAGACCCTGGAGCCAGATCATTTGGGTTCAAATCCTAGCTCGAAAGAGCAGAGTCATCTTGGGTTACTCACTGATGTTCACTGTCTCCATTCTGTCACCTGCAAAGTGGCCAGGATAATAACGGTACCTCGCTCACAGGGTCGGTGTCGGGATTGAATGAGTTAAGATGTGAAGTATTTCACCATGCGAAAGAGTTAGTTACTAATAGGCGGTGGAGGCTGGGACACCGAGCTGGGCTTGGGGAGGGCTAGTGGAGACTCTCCCTCTGGGAGAAGGGAGGGTGACCTCTGCTGGGGAAGTGCGGGTGCAGAGAGAGGCTGGAGGAGTCACGGCTGGGGACTGACCATGGCTGAGGCATCGTAGAGGAACTGGCAGGTGAGACAGGTTAGGGATGCCCATCGTCCCTTGGGCAGGACAGGGCAGGGCTGGGCTGGGCACCAGAGATTTGGCATTAACTCATTAAGGAGTTTGAACCTCGGGAGGCTTTTGAGCAGGAGGGGGTGACACCATCAACTTTATGTCCTGAGATGCCCACTCTGGCCCTGAGGCAGAGGAGAGGGGGCACACTGTGGATGGGGGGTGGGTGGGCGGGGAGGCCAGTCAGGAGGCCGTGGCAGTGACACAGATGTGACCAGGTGAGGCCAGCACGAAGGTGAAGGCCTGGAGAGAGGAGGGCAGACTCCGGGAAGGAGGAGCAGGTTAAAGACACGACAGCCGCCCAACAATCGCCACAGTCCCGAGCCCCTCACCGCCCATCAGGCCCCGTGCCAAGAACCTGGCACGGTCATCTCGTCTTGCCCGGTCCTCACCGATACCCTACACACCTCGTGGGGTGGGGCAGCGCTGTGCGAACAAGGTAGGGAGGAAACAGATGCCCGTGGGGGCTGGAGGATGGCAGAGACAGGACCGCTCACTCGCCTTGGGTGAGAATAAAAAAAGGAAGGAGGTTTCATCAGAGAGGGAGTAAGGAGGAGGCAGAGGAAACAGATGACAAAAGGCACCAAAGAAATCCTGACCCTGAAGGAAGGGGTCGATCCAGTAGCTGGGGTTCCCAGCAGATAAAGGGATTGGGTGCCTAATTGTGCAGGAAATAGATACCAACACTCAGAACTGCCTGATGGTCTGCCCAATGCACGCGCCTGTGTGCATGTGTGTGTATGTACGAGTATGAGTATGAGTATGAGAGAGAGATGTCCTGGATCCATGCACGCCCCGGCATTCGGGTGCATGCAGGAGAGGCTGTGCGTCAGGGTCTAGGAACGGGTCTGATCTTCTTTATGAATGATCTGGATGTGGGTGTCACAGGCATAGAATCAACAGATGGCGATACATTTGTAGGAAACTGGAGAGACAGATTTAACTCCAGGATCACGGGCAATTCTTCAGCTGCCTCGAGGGGAAGGAGGCCCGAGAACATGACACATTTCCCCCAGGATGAGCTCCCGTCCCTGCCTGTCGGGAGGAGGAGCTGGCGGTCCTGGGCTCTCCCAGCAGGGAGAACCAGAGCAATCAGGCGGCCAGGCGGCCGGCGGGCCAGCCGAGAGGAGCAGAGAGAGGTCTCCTATTCATTTGCAGCTGCAGTGGCTCTTGACAGACAGGGAGTGGGTGGTAGCTTATTTTCCAACTCCCAACACCCACCCTTCCTCTTGTTTCTTCAGCAACAAGGCTTAAACACATTTTCCTTGGGGCAAATCTTCAGCTCCAAAGGGGAGATGCCACAGAGAGTCCAGAGCCCGCGGGGGGAGGCAACCTGCCAGAGGAAGCCCTTCTGTGTCCCACCTGGTACCTCCCCCAGCCTTCCCCATCAATTCCCTCATCTTTCCCAAAAAGTAGCAGCAACCCTCTGGCCCAGCCTCCTGCCGGTGAAAGGGAGTAGTTTGGGGTTTCCTTGACAAAGCCAGTAGGTAGGGCCTTGCTGGGCGGACTCAGCGCCACCTATAATACTCGACTACCGTTTGAAAGGCACATTTCAGCCCTGGGTTCCTTGAATCTCCAACTCTGCCAAGGAATACAGTCGGTGGTGGGATGCCCTCAAGCTGGGCTGAAGTCCATTCTCATCCGAGAGAAGGGTGTGGCAGCTCCATCCGACACCTGCAGACTGGGGAGCACATGGTCTGCGGGAACCGCCACTCCTGCCTGGCTCCTCAGACTCCTATCTTTTCCATCAAGGTTGCATGTACGAGGTCCACCTTGCCAAGGCGGGGGTGCCTCTGGGCATGGAACCAAGACAAGACTTCACCTTTCGGACGTTCTTCCACCTGCCCAACCTGTCGGAGCGCGTCTGGCATCTCGCAGGCTGCAACCAGATGCCACCCTGGCACTGGCCGGTCACTGCCTGTGCTCACAAAGGGAACGAGGGTTTCTCAATGGGCCGGGGGGGGGGGGATGCAGAGGGGCCCACACGGCACACTCACTTGTTCTGGGATCTGTGGCGCTGGGCGGCGGGCGGGGGGGGGAGGAGTGAGTCAGATAGCTTCTGGAACCCCCCTCCACCTGTTCTCTGACGTTAAGAGAGGCCAGAGAGCCTTGTCTCAGCAAGTGTCAGCAGAATGTTCAGCCTTGGGTCTGTTCACCATCCAAGACAAGCACAAGTCAGGCACGATTTCGGCACCTGATGGAGCCCCATCCCGGTAAGTATCCCAAGGGAAGGCGACTGCCTCTTTTTGATGACTGACCACGCATTAAGCTGACGTTCACATTCAGGACCCGGGAGGACATCAGGACAGCAGAGGAGACAGAGCAGAGAAGGAGCCAGAAGACACCTTTTCGTTGATGCGGGCATCTCCTCCGGAGTTCTTGGATTCTCCATTTGCAAGAGAAGCCAGACCTTCCCCACCTTCCTCTCCTAGCCACCGTGTGCAGGGGAAGAAATGTTATGAGCCAAAGCATGCCGTGAGCTTCTATTGCCGAGATGAAGGATGGTTACTCACATGGCCTGGAGGGTCTGGACTCCTCCCTGAGGACAGGGGTCAGGCCAGCAGTTCAGTGGCCTGATGATTCTGAGTCACCGCTCTTCCCATTTTGCTGAAGAGGCTCCTGACCTTGGGGGCCAGTCCCTACCTTCTCCCATCCAGGGTTTTATGGCGTCTGGGGCCGCCAAGCATGATAGGTACTTAGGATCCTATCTGCGTCACTCTTCCTACCTCTGAGTTAAAATGATGGATTGTCAGGTCAGGGGTGGCTTGTCGGGGCTGAGGATGCTAGGGTTCAGAACCCAGAAGGCCAGCCAGACGGAGAAGGGGACAAACAGCAGAGAACAAGTCCTGGGGAGGCAGGGTGTGTGTGTGGCATTTCCACCAACCTCTGCGCAAAGGTGACCAGCCTCCTGAGCATTAGCGTTTGTTTCACTTTGACTCCCGGGACCCGGAATGATCCTGACTCCCTTTCCTAAGAGCTTCATGTCCTCTGGCCTTCCTCAGTCCCCAGTGCCCACACTCAGTTTGCGACTTGATGACGACACCCTCTCATCTGTCTTTGCAGGTCTCATCACTGGCTACGGAGTGCGCGCGCGCGGACACACACACACACACACACACACACACAAACACACAGCAAGAGTTCTCGGAAAATTCTAAGCTGCTAACCTAATTCCAGGGATCTGAGTCCTGGGTCCCGGGGTTCAGGAGAGACCAGGTTATGAGATGGTCAGAGAGGACCTCGCCTAGGAGGGGTGGCAGGAAGGAGCAGCACAGCGGCTGCCGTGATGGACACAGGAGGGAGACGTGCTTGCCGCCAGGACAGGAAGGGCTGACCCTGTGAGCGGGGAGGGCAGCCAGAAGCATCCTCAGGCTGATGGTGAGAAGAGCGGCCATGTCTGACGGGCATGCTGTGGTTTCGGAGACCAAGAGCGGGCATGGCGGCTGGGAGCACAGTGCCCCGACGGGCCTTGGGAAACAGGACGGATGGGGCATCTTTGCAGGGCTGCTGCCGGCCCAGGCCAGACCTCCTCTGGGAAATGGGTCCCAGGATAAGCAAGCAGCACAGAACCCGTAGGACGCGTTAGGGAGCTGGCACAGTTCTGCCCAGAGAAGGCAACAATGTTTGGTGCTCATCAAGGGCTCTGTGCGAGTCTGTGGGGTTGCCCTCCTCTGGGGGGGGGGGGGTTGCCTCCCTTGCCGCTGAGCCCGTGGTGGCCCGGCACAGTGCCCGTGCTCAGCATCGAGGCTCTGAATAAACACCGGCTAGGGTTCTGCTGTACAAAGGGCTTTGACATGCTCACGGCGAGGTCTTCTATATCGTATGAAAATTCTCCTGGCCTTTCTTGGCACATACCACATGGCACAACTCAGTTTATGACTTTGTGATAAACATTTGCCCATTGAAGTTATTTCTTCATCCATTAAAAGAATATTTTTGTTTAAAAACCCAAACATAAAGTTCCTGCAATGCCCCAGACACTGCTCTAGGCACTTTATAAAATGGGAGCTCGTCTCACTTTCCTAGCACCTTTACGAAGTACAGGGTACGTTAACACCCCCTTTGATGGATGGGGAAGCTGCCCGAGTCACACAGCTGGTGGTTGGTGGGGGAGGCAGGATTTGAACCTATGGAACCTACAGAGTGAGTGGCATAGTCCATGCTGTTGAACAGGATGCCACTTCCAGTCCAAGAGGAGTAAAACTGACAGGGTGGCAGTGGTAGCAGTGGGGAAGCCCAGGCCTCCTCACCATGGGACACTTCCTGCTTGTGACTCATCTTTTACAAGCAGGGACAATGTCCCTCCAGGTCTGCGACCCACCCACATGGACCCGCCGACGCATGGGAAAGGCAAGATGTCAGGGGTCCAGAAGGCAGCGAACACAAGGAACTCTGATCTCTGATTATATATAGAGATGCATTTTAAAAGAGCGTGTTTTCTGGGCTTACAGATAAATCTTGAAATACCTTCCGTACGTGTGCAGTCTGGCAAGAATGTCTGTCATAGTTTTGTTATCAGATGTCCGAATTATTGGCCATTCCCAGCCTTCTCTGAGGTTAATTTTTCTCCTTTCAGTGAAGCGAGGATATAGTCTCCACGATGACCGGAAGCGCCTAGAGATGCTGAGATCTAGATCAAGAGTCTTTTGAACCCGGTGTCATTCAATTCCGGCTCGGGCACAGGGAGCTGAGGCCGGGAACACGATCTTCCAGAAGCCTCAGTTTCTTTAGTGAAACGGGGATGGCGTACGTTGAAACGAGCCTTCAGGGAGATGTAATTTGTGCACGACACCTCACATCTCACGTCTGTCCCAGGCCGTCAGGCGACGGACGGATGGGATCAACGATGACTATCTGGGTTGGGAAGGGGATCACCTGACAGTGAGGGGGTTGAGGGTGCGGCTCGGATTTCTGACGGGCACTAGGAGGACCGGGTGGCACAGCTCACTCTGCCACTGGGAGTCGGAAGACCCAGCCGATGGGATGGCGGCGTGCTGACCCTTACCCCCCCAGCCCCACATACATCTATCTGTTCAGGCTGGGTCACTCCTGACATGTGTTCATCTGAAAAATGATACGCTTTCATAGAACAAAAAAAAAACAAACAAAAACAAAACCCCAGAAATTCACCGACTTGAATAGTTATTTAAAAAACACAGACTTGCTTTCAAATAACCTCAATCCTTTGAAGGTCTCAGCTGGTCTGACGCTTTGCTTTCAGTGTGACCCCTTCCTGCAGCCACGCCACCCCCCACCCCTTAAATCCAACCAGGGCCAAGCAAACTGCACTGGCCCCCCCACCAGATGTTCCTGCTCCCCCCAACCCCCTCTTTTACAGAAAGCAGCCGTGGCAGTTAGATCCCACCCTTCTGCTAAAATGCCTCCAGTTCCCTCCCCGAAATAAAATAAAATAAAATGGAGAGAAACCCAAGTTAAAACCCACAACACAGAGGCTCTGGGCTGCTAGGCCGCCGCTCCCGGGCTTCCCCCATCTGCTCTAAGCCACCGGGGCCTCCCAGCTGAGCCCTGCTGTCCGGGAGGGCCCCTGGCCTCCGCACAATCTGTCATCTTTGACACCGCTTGGATCCCATTTCTGCCGGGGCTGCCAGGAGCCACGGAGCTCCCTTTCCCGTCTGTGGGCAGGGGGCCAGGGGCCCACGTATGGCAGCAGCATCTGTGCCTGGGAGGAAAAGGATTCTGGGTGTCGTGGACCAGAGTGAATCCCAGTGTGTCCGCACATCCGCCTCTCTCCCTCGGGCTCTCAAGCCCTTTCCCGTTTCCTGCCATCTGCAACGGGCGTCTCTGGGGAGACTCTCTCCTTTTCTGTGTTCATGGACGCTGGGAACAGGCTGGTCTCTCTGTTCCCGGCAAGTGTGGAGACATCCCTTGGGGCGCCAGAGGCTGCGCCCCACGCAGGCGGCCATCTCTGCCTACCCACTGACCTGGACCCTCATCAAACAGGGTGGGGACAGGGGTGACAAAAATGGGAGGTGGTAATGCCTACTCACTGCTTTATGGACTAGGGGGCCCAGCCTGGGCCCAGGAATGAGCCACCCACTCCTGCCGGGCCCAGTGCGACAGGTGCACCTGGCGTGGCCAGTGGTGGGCATCTCTGGCTATGGAGTTGGTGGGCCTGGGTCAGAGAAAGGTCCTACCCCTCTGGCTGTGTCACTGCCCCTCTCTGGGCTTCGGTGCTCCCATCTCCATGAGCAGTTGAGCTAATGAGCAGTTGGGCCTTCCAGTGACCACTCTACAACCTGCAAGCCAAGGGGGATTTTGTTGACCCCCCCTCCCCCAACAGCTGCATTCTTCACACGTTTCTCTCACAGAGACTCTGGGCTGACTGGTAGCAGGTAGCAGTCACTTGTCGAGGTAACAACTGGAAGGCTAACAAGCGCTGACCCGGTGCTGGGACGGACCCTAGCATCTGACCTTGGCCTCAGGGACACCACGTCCTTGACCAGCTAAGGGAACCAGTTGAGAGGTGAGAAGATGGCTCTTTCTTTTCCTCCCTCCCTCCCTTCCTTTCTTTCTCCCCTTCCTTCTTTCTTTCTTTTAGATTTTTATTTATGCATTTTAGAAGGGAAAAGAGAGAGAGAAGGGGGGAGGAGCAGGAAGCATCAACTCCCATATGTGCCTTGACCAGGTAAGCCCGGTGTTTCGAACTGGCGACCTCAGTGTTCCAGGTCGATGCCCTATCCACTGCGGAGCTCTCTCCAATGCGAAGGAAATTTTTCATTTCTCAGGGCTCCTCAGTGAGGACAAACCTCGCAGATCTGTTCATTCATCTGCTCTGTCCTTCATCCGTTCAACCTCATAATAAGGAGTCACTGGAACCCTGGCGTCTAATCCTGGCTCTGTCGCTTAGGAGCCGGACAGTGCTGGACAAGCTTACCCAACCTCTTCAGGTCTCGGTTTTACCATCTCTACTATGGGCACGGCAGCGGCGCCAATTCTACCGACCGCGGAGGGGAAACATTCAGCACTGAATTCAGGGCTCAACACAGGGTGCTTGTGATTGTCCTTGAATAAGTGGCTTACGGCCTCATGGGGACACAGACAATCAGCATGCATCTGCCCATTCCTTCAAGTGGACACCTGTCCCAGCCAAAGACAGGCTTCCTGGCTCCAAAGGCCGAGAAGATATCTTCCACAAGAGCATGGGTTTCATTTGGGGTCACCTATCTCTTTATCCTTCCTAAAAAAATGTAAAAGATTGTTTTCATGAAAGTTTGAAACAGATGCTCCAGGATTTGAGTCACTCCAAACATCTGGTCTGGAGCCTCCCTCCCCCGGGCTCAGGGGCAGAGGCTGCCATTTTGCAATGGAGGCTCCGCTTGGTGGCTTCTAGGACGAGGAGGAGGAGGAGGGAGGAGAAGGCAACATTTCTCTCCCAGGAGAGAACGTCTGAATCCCCACAAGCCTTGCCCTCCCCACATATCCCAGACCCTGACCCCTCCAAACCCCCAATGCTGGGGCAAAGCGACCTCCCATTGGCCTGTTTCTGGTAGTTCCCAGTTTTGCCAAAGCCCGGTCCCACCACCATGTGTGCCCAGGAGCCCGACCTCCTGGGCCTGCTCGCCCCTTCAGAATGCTACACTGCGGGGCTGATGGAGGAAGTGGTTTATCGTTCCCATTAGTCAGACCCCTGACAGCTTCTGAGCGCCAGCCCAGCACAGGGTCCCAGGAGCCCGCCTGGGAAGGTCAGGCCCCAGGAGAGGGACCCGGCCAGGGGCAGGCTGTCACCATAACCCCACGGAAGTGCCCTCGGACAGCACAGGATCTCACTTATTTTGCTTTAACCCGACAGCCTGAAATTTCTCTTTGCGTCTGTTGAAGACATTTAGATGTTCCTGTCTACCCTTTCTTGTCTTCAGAGGCCACCAGGGGTGCCTCCAAAGTGTCCAGGTGCTGATCCACCCAGAGGTGCTTCACGTACACGGCTCCTATACTGGTTTGCTGACCATGCACTTGGCACATGAGGACACTAGGGCAGGAGGTGGGTGGCCTGGACACCAGGTCTGATTTGACCACTGCCTACTAGAGTGACTGAAAGCACGTTCTTTTATCTAAAATGAGAGAAACAGTTGCCTTGTTTTGTGATTACTGTGAGGTTAATGATGTGAGGTCCCCTTGTCAAAGAGACACAACCGTGAATACGTATATCATTAAAAAGATATCAGGGAGAATATATTAAAAGTAGTTTTGGACACACATTATTTGCAGCATTGGTCTCATCTGCCCACCCAGGCTGAAGCCCCACAACCCCAAACATGCTGTGCCCCAAACATGAACGGCACGGTTTACAGGCTCTCGCTGTGCCCGGGAACCCACAGCTCGGAGCAGGTCTGGGAACCGCCACCCACCCACCCACCCACCTCTGAGTCTGTGTGGAGGACGGCCCCGGCGGGGACACGAGCTTTCTCCTCCCCTCTGGCTCTGAGTGGAGCTGGGGGGAGCAGGGCTGAGGGGGCGGGGACCCCTCTGGAGCCTGGTGCTTCTGTGCCTGGGGCAGCCCAAGGGCCACCGCCGCACCCTCCCCGTTCCTTCACGCTGACCCAGAGCCACCCTCTAGTAGCAGCAGTCACACTCAATAATGACAAGAAGGGCGTGTGCACACAGCGCTTGACAGTTTGGAGAGCCCTTCCACAGTTGTCATCTCACTTGGCTCCTGAAGGAGACAGGACAGAGCTCACTGCCCATTTACGGGCACACGAACGAGATGAGACGTGGAACTGTCGAAGGGGATGGCAGAGGTCACGCCACTGGCGCTCTGACTCGTGTCCCCATGCCGGGAGCCAGCAGCTGTGTCCTCAGCGGGTACTGTCAGCATCTCCACTGGCTTGGATCCCAGCACCTGAGGGTTAGGGTCCCATGGCCTATGTGGTGGCCCACATGGTGGTGCAGGGACCTTGAAAAAGGAACGATAAGGCAAGAACTCCCAGAGCCAGCGGTCCGTCCGAGGAGGTGACAGCGGAGCCAGAGGTCCTCCCCCACGGGGGCCTCTCTCCTCCAGAGCATCTGCCCAAACAGCAAGGAGAGTTGGGAGGGGTAAACAGGTGACTGTCTGCTGGGGCCCAGGGCTACCTGCCCTCAGGGCCGACAGCTTTGGAGGAGGAGCCCAGCTGGCATGGGGCCCCTGAGCTGAGGGGGCACTCCTCCCACCGCTGAGAATCATCCCTCACTGGAGGTGTCCGCGAGGCCACATATGGAGAGCACCCAGCACACAGACCTTGACCATCCTTTTCTTCCCTTTCTCGTCACAGGTCCTCCTAGACCCACAAGCATCCCTTGACATGGGCACTGTCCCCCACCTGCGCAATGACCCACCCTGTTTAAGAACCCAAACACCGCACTGATCTGGACAAATGAGAACAGGGGACTCGCCCACGGCTCTGTCCTGGTGGGGACGTCCCACCCCGTGGCATCTCTGCCGTGGGAGTGGGGGTCCAGCCCTCCCAGGGACCCTGGCGCCAGGCGGGCCCGGCCTCTGTGTGGTCCCCACACGGCTCTGACTGCTGACTTCAGATCCCCTCTCGTCTTGTCACAACCAGTTTTCAAACCACAGCCCCTTCCTCTGGTCTGTGCAGTGTCCACCCGACAGAAACAGTGCTCCTGTCAGCATCAGTGGACCGAAGTGGCTGGTTGAGACAATCTACAGAGCCACCTCCATACATCCTGGGGACAGGCCACAGCGTCCCCTCCAGAAGTGCCCAGGGAGAAGCGGGGCTGGTGACAGCAGCAGCCTTTGCCACGAGGTTTCCAGTCCTGATACGAGTGGAATGCTAACTGTCCCCAACACAGCTGGGCCAAGCCGCGGCAGTACGCGTACGAACAGGCGGAATACGGGGTCAGAGTGTCCCAGCCAGGGCACTCCCTAGATGTGTGGCCTCGGGCCAATCCTCTGCCTCCCTGAGCCTCAGTTTCCCCATCGGTAAGACAGGCAGATTAACAGCATTTAACTCACTGGGTCGCAGGGAGAGTCAGACAAGCCTGCAGTGCTGTGCCAATGGGGGAGAGAGGGGATCCCGGGGGTCCTGCACCCTGCACCAGGCCCTGCGTTGCTGCACAAGGTGCCAGCCTCTTCCTTCACCCAGAACAGGAAGTTTCCACTGCCCTGGCCCCAATGGCACTGCCTCGCTGCCACGGGGAAGGTCATGGGCACCCTGTGGCCCACACTCCTCTGCCCCGGCTTCTGCGTCCCACTCGGCACCAATGCAGTGGGTTTTAGAGTCCCAGGCTCCCCAAGCCCATGTCGTTTTTAAGTCTCCATTGATTTCTCCCCTGAACTCTTTCCCCGTCACTTGTCCCCCACCCCACCCGCTCTGACAGAGTTGTGCTCTCTCTGCAGGTAGCTTTACCGCTTCTGATAAGACCTGCTAATCCTCTGCTGCTCCTCTCGTCCAGATGGAGATGATTAGAGGCTCAGGGTCAGGCCAGCTCCCCGTCAAGGGCATTCAGGACTTTCCTTGGGGACTGGACCCTGCGTCTCCTCCTGAGGCTCTCGACCGGAGTGGGGGGGAACCCCAGCATTTCCAGTGAGGAGCAGCTCGGGTTACTTCCCGATCAGGAACGCCCCCCACCCAGCCACAACTGGGGACAGAGTGGGAGTGGGGGATGGGTGTGGCCAAAGGAGGTCTGGACCATTGGGCTCCTCCCTGCACAGAGGAACAGAGCTAAGCTTCAAGAGCAAAACGCCTGGAGGAGGCGTCTGGGCGACTAGTGACCGACACACTCCTAGTCACATCGCCCATGCAGGCAGCTGAGAGCGAGGGCAGGTTAGCTTTGGGGGCACCAGTGACCAAGCAGGGCAGGCATTTCTGCAATGGCTAATGCCGCATGTCCACAAGTTGCAGGTGGAACAAGACTAGGACAACCTCTGCACCATGTCTTCTTGGGGATGTGAGAAGGAGGCCTCGGTGTTTGCTGACCACCACTCCTGGCGCACAGAAGGCCATGGGGACAGAGGACACAAAGGACAGAAGCCCGTGCTGAGGACGCAATGTGAAACACACAGCGGCACAACACTCAGCGAGCGGCCCTCCCCACGCATGAAGCGATGACTGGCGGGCCCAGGGTTCAGGAGTTCAGCGGGGTCAGCCTCGGGTTTAACGTGAAAAGCTAATGTTGGAGAGAGACGTGATTGGATGAAGAGGAGAGAAGATTTGAGGTCAGAGAGCGGCTCATTTATTTATTTTCATCTGACGTTTATTGAACCTATGCTGCGGGCAGGGCCCTGCGGGTTCCTGAAGGATACAATAGAGCATATGTTCTAGGAGACGTGTGGGCCGTTCAGTCAGCATCCGGTTCTCCCCTAAAGGGGACAGAAGCACCTCACGCCGTGAAGCCAGGGGTGGCCTCCCTACGGCACTGACTGCTGAGCCCAGTGGAGGAGCCAGGGTCTGCCGGAAGTGGGTGGGCAAGATGGATGCTACAGACAGACAGATAGACAGAGGCCCATGGACAGGTCCTGGATTGGGGAGGAGATGGTTCCTTTGGAGAAAGAGAAAAAGGCTGACACAGCTCAGGAAAAGAAATCCAGAGTGTGGGAAGACATCTTCCAGGTTGATCTGACTGCATAGTCATTAGAGGGGTTTAAACAAGCAGACGAAAAAACAGTGGTAGCATTTATAGTTTTAAAACATCATTCCGGCTGCCGTGCAGAGGAAGAGTCTGGAGGTGGCGAGTTTGGTTAGAAAGTCTGTCAGAGCCAGTGACCGTGGTGGTGGAAGGGAGTGGTGGCCAGATAGAGCTGTCCCAGAGACGGGACCAATAGGACTTGAGGATGGGTTGGACATGCGGGGAAGGACGTGGGGAAGGATGGGGGCAGACACCCACCTGCGGGTCTGGGGTAGGCGCTGCAGTAGAGGTCAAGAGCGCAGGTTTGGTTACGCGGAGCTTGAGATGTCACCCTGACAGACAAGTGGAAATTCTGGGTAGACATGCGCACACCTTGGCTGCGGGTGACCACTTACCATAGAGGGCAGCAGCTGCCCCTGGGGTGGACGCCATGTCCCAGGGAGAGTGCAGAATGGAAAGGGCCCCGATGAACTGTGTTTTCAGGTAAGACAGAAAGACAAGAGCAGCTGAACATGCAGCATGGAGACGGAAGGATGGCAGGGGTCAAGATGGCGGTGGGGGTGAGGGCAGCTGTCAACTACGTGGAATGGTGCTGGAAAGATGAGCATCTCTCCTGCAGTTGGCAACACGGATACCATGGACAAACTGAGCAAGAACCATTTTTGGATCGAACCGAATAGGCAACCGAGGGGGAGGGGTCGAGTCAGATCCTCAATGACGTTGGCTCTGCGGGAGGCACAGAGACAGGCAGCAGCTGAGCTAGGACCTCCCGACTCCTAAAGTTCCACCCAGGCCAACGCTCTCCACATGGGCAGTTGAAGCGGCTCCCATATTGTCACCCCTGGGCTGACCAGAGTTCCCTTTCAGCTCTGGAAGACAATGCACCTGGGCCTTTAGCTGTGGCTCGCTACCCCCCTCCCTCCCCTCAGCTTCCTATTTTTTCCATCCTGGACACACGACCCCATGTCTGGTTCCAACCTCACTCAGGAAACCTCTCGAGTGCTGGCCTCTAGCATCCAAAACTCCAACAGGACCTGAAGGTCTTACGTCCCACTGGAAAGCCACTGTGTGTCCAAGACGTCTGAAGAAGGCATGGAGGCCCTCCTGATACTCTGACCTCAACCCAGTCTTTTCCAGATCATTCTGTCCTTCTTTTGGACCTCATCTCCCACCGTTCTCCACTTGGAAGCTCCACCCTAGCTTCCGCACCCTCTTTTTTCCCCACCTCCACCCAGGGGCTGTCTTCCCCTTCAGAATCAGTCCTCCTCCTTGCCCAGCTGAATCTCAACCAGTCTTCAATTCCAGCTCCAGCCTTACACCTATAGAAAACCCTGCCCCCCCACCCCTTGCCAGCTTCAGTCCCCGTCCCCTGACCCCCGCACAGTTTGGGAGCCTGGTTTGCCCTGCACGTGTTCACATCTACCACTCTGAGGAACAGGGAAGCTGCCTGCTTGTTCCTGTCTTCTCTCTGCATGTCGGAGGCCCCTGGTAAATACATGTCTATCTGTGGGTGGACTGAGATGGGCAGTGGCTCTTCCTCCCTGAAGGCTGAGACCTGCAGCATCGTTAGAGCTGCAGCAGCAGCAGCAGCAGCAGCAGGGTTCATTGGGCCAAACGGGAGATGGACAGATGGATGGACTGCACACGAGGGCTCCCCATCCCAGCTTCCACAGGAGCATCGAGTTCAGCTCTGACCACCCTGGTCACCAACTATTTCAGACGCCTACCCTTCTTGGAAATGATAAAAATTTAAATCACAAAAGTTCACAGTTTCTGTTATGCCCATAACAGAGCTGTCTTACCATTCTGAGCTGTGGGTTTCCTCTGTCACAGTCCCTGTCAACATTGTGGAAGAGGCAGCTTTCTAGCCCAAATCCTCTCATCCTCTCACGCTTCATGTTAACAACAAGCAAGCTGAATGCCCACAGGTGAAACTGGGGTGTGTAGCGTTTTGTATTTTTCCATGCAGGGCACTGGCTGACGTGGACACGCTGACCAGCAGACTGTGGCCACTTGCAGGGCACACTCCCGTCAAAAAGTTGACACCGGCCAAGTTTTCAGGGCATCAGCATTTTGTGGAAATTGGTTCAATCAACTCTGGGCTCCAAAGTGGCCTAAACACAAGCCATTACTGCAGCCACAGAAAACAGGTAGAATCCGGACACAGATCTATAATAACAGGCTTTACAGCTTCTCGGGGACTATTCTTGCTCTCCTTTGCACAAACAACTTGAAAACCAAGAATTTTAACATCCTGAAAGGAACAGTGTCAAGGCCAATGTTTCCCCCCATCCCGAGGGAGAGAACCCCACAAGGACGGGTCAGGGAATCCGTGGCCCCCAGAAGCCTGAGACCTGGCACCGACTCGCGCCCTATCAAGTTGGTTCCAGGGTGGCCACACTCTCCCACAGATGCCAGGACATTCAACTCCCCTGCCTCTTGACTTCTCCCCTCAGCCTCTCCAGAGGGTCAAAGGTGTTTTCTTTTATGGAAAGAATTCTTTATTTGCTTTTGATTTGCTTATTTACAAGAGCACAAGGCAACCCAGAGTTGTGGTCTTGGGAAAAGGGAGGTTGCTTCCGTTCTGTCCCTCTGGTCTCCTCCACAGGGGCCCCAGGCTGCAATCACTGCCCCTCCACAACCCTCTATCAAGGTCACACTGCCATCAGGGCCAGGCCAGGGAGACAGAAGGGGGGGCACCCTTGCCCTGTCTGGATCTTTCTCTGACTTGGCTGGAGATAGTGGGTTTCTAAAAACAAACACATGCACGTGCACACACACACACACACAAACAAAACACAAAAAATCAGCTTTAAGAAACACATGTGCAGATAAAGTCATTCTTTCAAGAGTGTGTCTGTGATTTACCTAAAATAATATGACCCCCTTCTCTCATATCCAGCTGCCTATGAGAAAGACAAGAGCTGGGGGGGGGGCACGGAGGACCTCAACTCTCACACACCTTCACAGGAGGGGCTTTCTCCTGATTAAGCGTCTATGCATGAACAGTGCAAACTCTCTGGGAGGAAAGCGACCTGTCAACATTCCTTTTAGCACCTACAACTCGTGTTAACTTACAAGCTCTCAAGAGTGCAATAAAAAGTCTACAAACTATTGCTTGAAAGATGGTTTGACCCACATTCACTGGATAAACCCTGGGGGTTCTGGAATCTCAGATTAATACATGAAACGAGGCTGACTTTCCAGAAAAGGGTTTCCCTATAGGCTGTAGACTAATTAGGGCCCTGGACCTGCACTGAAACAGCAGGTAGAATGCAGCCCCCAAACCTTTCAGCCACTGAAGTTGCCATTCGTTCAGAGTCTAACTTCGTTAAGAAAGGAGGTTGGCGGGGAATTATGAAAATCTAGTAAATAAGAGAGTCCTGGACGCCACCGCCCCAGCCTGCGGTTCCGGGCAGGTTGTCGGCCCCTGGTGGCCAGGAGTCTTCTCCAGGCTGGGTCGCCACCGTGGCCGCCGCGCCCAGCCCAGCGCGCACCGAGAGGCGCTGCTGAAAGGAGTTGGAGAGCTCCCAGATTCCGCGGTGGGCGCCCTGGAATCCCTCCCAGCGCCGCAATTAAGCAAGTTCTGGGGTAAAGAGAGACCCCGGAGCACAAGAAAGCACAGTGCACCGTGCCAGCCCGAGCCGTTTGCACAGGCCACCAGCCCGGCTCGGCTGGACGCGCCCAGTGCCTCCGCTCTCACTGTCCGGAACTCGTCCAGAGGGCGCCCAGCCAGACGGGCGGCTCTGCTGGGTTTGCGGTTCCGGATGGAAACGCCTCCAGGCTTCCTGGCCTGGAGGACAAGGGCTAGAATTCAACAGTCAAAGGGAACATGGGCAGAACCACTCAGTCCCGCTCGGACGCTCGGGACCTGCTTCGCCAAGCCCGCTCGGGTTTCTCCAAAGGACGCGCGGCACAGCCAATGCGCCCCCGCACTCCACTCCTCTTCTTTTTCCACAGGTCCCCCAAAACTCTTCCCAGAAAAACCCCTAAAGCACAGTCGACGCCCCTAAATTCCCAGGGCACTGGCCAATCACCCCCACCTGAGTCTCTCGAACCCTCCTTGTCGCGTTCTCTCCGCCCCACACAGCCTCCTCGCGTTTGCGGGGAGTCAGACGCAAACCACGAGAAAATGCTTCGCGAGGAGCCTCCCTACGCCCGCCCTGTCACTGAAACAAAAGCGCAGGGAGGAGGGAGGTGGATGGGGAGGCGGGAGGAAGGTTTAGAGAGAGGATGGGGAGAGCGGAGAGAAGGAGCTGGGGAAGAGGTCGGGGTGGGAGCAGAGACAGGGCCGGAGGGAGACCCGCTCCAGCCCTGCGCGGCCGGTCGCTTACATGCCCAGGTCGCTGTAGGTGTTGAAGAACTCCATCTGGTTGCACGCTTGGATCCAGCCTACCACCCAGGTCTCGTGGCGGGGGATGGGGGGCATGACCACACGGGCCGAGGCTTTGAAGTAGGGGGTCTTGTAGCGCAGGACGATGGGCGAGCTCTCCTCGATGCGCGTGGGGCACTGGTCGATGGTGGCGCTCACATCGTACACCACGATGTTCTCACGCCGTATCCGCGCCTTGCAGGTGATGCTCTGGATGCAGCCCATCCTGCCGCCCGGCCGGCGCGGCGCGGGGCACGCGGGCCGCGCGGGCAGCCGGGGGCGCCCGTCACGCCGGCATGGCGACGCGCCGCCCGCACCCGGGGCTGCTCAGCTCGTGCCTAGGAACCGGGCGCCGCCGCCGGGCATCCTCCGGGGAAGCCCCCTCCTCTAGCAGCCGCGCCGGGTCCCGGCTGCCCGCCCCCACCCCCGCCCCCGCCACGCCCGCTCCTCTCCCGCAGGGCGCGCGGAGCGTGCGCTCCTAGGAGTGGTTGGGTGCCCCTGCCGGCTCCAGCGCCCGCGCGGAGGGCAGAGAGGAGAGCGGCGCTGCGAGGAGGGGCGCCCACCGCAGGCCGGAGCCCCCCGCCCCTCGCCGGAGAGGCGGCGGCGGCCGCATGGAGCCCGGGCCGTCTGCCGCCGCCGCCGCCGCTGCATGAACCTCTGCACCGCGGCCGCCCCCCGCGAGCAGCGCACCCAGCGGCGGGCGGCCGGGCGGCGGGCGGAGGCGGCGGCGGAGGACATGGCGCTCACCCGGCCCCGCCCGCAGCGGCTGCGCGGACACTCCCCGCCGGGCTGGGGGGCACCAGGGGGCGGTGGCCCGGGCGAAGGGCCGGTGGGCCGGGCAGCCGGGACGTGATCGCGGAGGAAACTGGCTGTACGCCATGAGTTTTGTCCCTCTCCGGCTGCCGTCCGGGTGCGGGGGGGTACTATGTAGAGAGTGTGTGTGTGTGGGGGGGGTGTTTAAAGGGCCGCGGGCACCGGGTGGGGCCGGACACGTGGGCCGGGCCGGCGGGGCGTGGCTGCGGTGGGCGGTGCCAGGGGGGTGGGCGAGGGGTATGGGGACCCAGCTGGAGGGGTGCTGGCGTGGGCGAGGGGCGTGGGGTGTGGGGACCTGGCCCAGCTGAGGGTGGGTGGGTCTGATGGGGACTGGTGTGGGTAGAATGAGAGGAGGCGTGGGACCAGGCCCGCGTGTGCTGGTGATGTGCCGGGGTGGGCCCCGGAGAGGCGCAGCGCTGTACGGAGTCAGGGTAGGGACCCGCAGTGAACGTTGGGGACAGCGAGGGTTAGGGGTGCCGCTGTGGCTGACATGCGTTATTTATAATGTCGTTTGTCACTTTGGACTTGAGCTCCCCCCCATCCCCCGTACCCCCCTTTGAAGACGCTGAAGTTGGGGCTCAGGTCAAGGTCCCAAAGGCAGAGTGAATGACGCCTTCCCTGGATTTGCTCTGGAAGTTTTCCTCCCGCTTCGGCCTGGAGGGCAGGGTCACTAACAGCAAGTCACCAGAAGCCCAGCAGGGTTGGTTGGAGCAGGAGCTCCTGCTCACTGCCTGCCTTCATCCAGACCTTTTCCTTCTGAGAAAAAGCTCTTCCAACAAAACCTCAGTGGGCTCAGCCAAAGTGCCACGTGGCCAACGAAGCTGCATCCTAGCTATGGGTGGTGCCTAGCAGGAGCCCCTCGCTGGATTAGCCCCCTTCTCCAGGTCACCCTGTGACTTGCTGAGAACGTGGGAGACTTGAGCGCATTTTGGAACCAGGCTGGATTTAAGTATAACTGTCCTTTACTCCCACCCGCTTGTAGTGTGTATGTACCCATCTACCCCATAGAAAGCCTGGAATGTCAGGGACCCATCATTGTCTCTGCCCATGGTGGCTGACCCTAGTTGTGTGTGAGCAAACGAATCAGGAACAAGAACAGCCTTGCTGTCATTGTCCAGTAGGGAGTGCCACCACAGACATTGGCCGCTGCACGCAGGCTGACCCATGTCTGATACTGGGGTTGAATGTGCTAAACAGAAAAGAAAAAAAAACAAGAAAAAAAAAACTATTTAGCAAATGCTCTTCCTGGCATCTTTTTACATTTATATTTTCAAAGCTAATAGCTGCTCTGTGTTTCCTGTGATTATGGGACATTTGTGAGTGCCCAAGTGTGAAATACTCTGACTAACGGGCCGCAGGGGGCTGGCTAAAATTAGTCTGTAGCTAGAACAGATGTGATGAGTAATTTAAAAAATTGGTTGAGATCTAAGCACTCTTCATCCTTGTTTTAACTTTTCTGGCACCTTGATTTACTCCAGTTAACAACAACAACAAAAAAACAGTTGGGGCCCTTTGATCACATGCTTTTCTCACTTTACTAAGTAGCCACAAATGTCCATCACGGTCCTGCCATTCAGCAAACACTGACTGCCCACAGAGGCCACGCCCAGGGCTATGACTAGGACTCAAAGATGACTGAGAGCTCAGGGGTTGCAGAAGAGAAACCTGTTAACAAGCTGTCCCCATAAACCATGACATGTGCTTCGGCAGTGGCATGTGCCTAGTTCTATGGGAGCCCGGATGGGAGACCCCCAGAGAGTCACAGGTGGCTATCTTGAAGTGGTGACACTCGGAGTGGGTCCTCAAGATACTGATAGAGGCTCGCCAAGGAGAGAAGAAAGGACGGTGGAGGACAAGAGCTAGGGCAAGTGCAACATGCACGGAGGTGTGAGAGAGAGAAGAGCAGGTCACAGTCAAGGTGTTCCGTGTGGACCACGGCAGTCAGAATCCCAGCTGGTCCCTGATAGGACCATATCCTGATCACCCAGGGAAGCCAGTACATGCAAGTTGTGCATTTTGAGAAACATCACTCTCAATCAGTTTGGAGGAGAAAGCGAGGGAGGTTACAGGCAGAGTGTCAGGATGTTGTGATGACAGGTGCCCAGAGCAAGGGCAGCACCGCGGGGTTGGAGAGGCCTGGCATGCATGCTAGAGTCATTTAAGAGGGAAAATCGATGGACTTGGTGGCTGATTAGTTGTTGGGGAAGCGTCTGGCTGACTCTGAATTTTTTTTGTATTAATTATTTATTAAATGTTTGGTAGAATTCACTTGTGAAGCTATGTTTATGGTATTGTTTTTGGGTACAGTGTTCTTTTTTTAATTAATTAATTAATTGTTTTGTATTTTTCTGAAGTGAGAAGGGGGAGCAGATAGACAGACTCCTGCATGCGCCTGACTGGGATCCACTGGCACGACCACCAGGGGGAGATGCTCTGCCCATCTGGGGCATTGCTCCATTGCAACTGGAGCCATTCTAGGGCCTGAGGCAGAGGTGGTGAAGCCGTCAGCAGCACCTGAGCCGATTTTGCTCCAATGGAGCCTTGGCTGCAGGAGGGGAAGAGAGAGACAGAGAGGAAGGAGAGGGGGAGGGGTGGAGAAGCAGATGGGGGCTTCTCCTGTGTGCCCTGACCAGGAATCGAACCTGAGATTTCCACACACTGGGCCAACGCTCTACTGCTGAGCCAACTGGCCAGGGCCTGACTCTGAATTTTTTTGGCTTCAGCGAAGAAATTCGTGCATACCCGATTGTCAAAATAAGGAGACAGGAGGGTAAGCTGATTGAGGCTGTGTGTTGTCTTATTAAGTTTTGAGGTTCTTGGAGCGTATTTTGGGGAGAGGCAGAGTTTGAGTTTCAGAGGTTCCAGGAAATAGACCAAGAGAAAAACATTCAATTGGGGGAATTTAGTTGTCTTTCTTGATTTGAGTTACTTGTCAGGCTGCGATGTTGTGCATGAATAGCAACCTGTGTCTTCCGGTAACACATGCCAAGCCTTCATAAGTGGGGTCAAGCCACCATCGCCTTCCCCAGATTATAGGAAAATTCGATAAAGGAAAATAAATCTTTCATTATTTTAAGACCACATTCTATCCAGTAGAGTGCCAATAAAATGTAACTCATTATTCACAGACTGGAACCCTTGACATTTTCAAAGGGTTCACCCATGACCTTCCCGCGTCTCCAAAATCATGAATGTCACCCATGACATATAATTTCCACTATAAAAAGCAGTAAAGTGTAACTGAAAAGTGTAAGGGATTCTTTAATGGTTCCATAAATACGGGGCCAAGGTCATTTGTAAAGGTACTTAAATAAAATTTGCCATTAAAATAAACTCTTTTCCTTATGACATCTGTACCTTATTAACTCCATAGTCCCCTGACTCTACAAAGAAAAAAACAACAAACAAATATGATGTTAATCCCAGTATGAGAATTACTCCATAGATGTCGCCAAGAAGAGCTAGGCTGTGGCGGGAATGCCAGATGTTGGGCATGGTCCATTCACTGGCTAAGTGGCTGGCCAGCGCACTCTGGCCTCTTCTCAGGCCACTCAGATTTGTGTCTCAGCAAATTAACTCCTGGCAGGGACCTCTCAGACTATTCAGTGGATACTGTTTTCATCCTGGAATATTCAGTCTACAAATGCCAGTGGGCCACTTACCTGTAGCTCAAATGAAAGTCCTCCTAAGTGTGACAATGTCTCTGTGCTGCTTTCATAAGCTTGTCTCTTTTGGCAAGGTGTATCCCCTGTGCTTCTCAGTGTCTTGCACCTGCCCCTCTGTTAGCACCTGCCATGCTGTCCCATGGCTGTGGGTTCACACCTGTCCTCCTCAGTTGACAGTTCACTCCCCATGGGACTGTGTCATCAGGTCCTGTTGCCCAGCCGGGCACCTAGGAGCTGCTCAATGAATGTTTGAACAACTCTATTTTTTCTTTAAATCTGATGCAATAATATTTCCCATCCCTTAGCTCTGAGCTCGGTCTCCTCACCGACAGTGAGTGAGCCTCTGCGTTTGCCCCAATTCCCTCAGCACGGCACCTCCTTGCCCTCTCCTGCTCCCCAACGTGCCACCTGGAGGTCTTGAGGTTAAGAGATGCCCTTTGTCTTGGAGCCTTCTGCACCATCTCGAGGGTTATCTGTCCTGGGCTCTGAGGAATGGAAACACACTTCAAGGACAAGATCTCGATGACAATCATTCCTTGTGAGTAACTTCATTCGAGTTTATTCCCGGGGCTCAGCACAAATGCTCCTTTGTCCTTCGTGCTTTTGATGGCTCCATGCATAACAGAGCCCCTCAGTTCCCCGAGCCAGGGCCCTGGGGCATGGTCGGGACGCTGGTCCCTCACCTCCCTGACAGGCCGCTCGCTCAGCCTCCCGTGACCCTGCGCTGGGTCTTTCCAGAAGCAGGGCCATCTCTGACTTTATTTTTCCTGTTAATTGACTCAGGACTCAACTTTATCAAGTGAGCTTTTCAGAAACTCTGGGTCACAAGGGCCTATTTTCCAGTTGACCTTGGCACGGGTTGTCGGATGCCGGAAGCCAGGCTACCAACCGCTGTTGAGGAATTGCCCCATGCAGCTTGTTCAACATGGAGATGGGTTTCTAGTCTCAAGACAGGCTAGAGGCTCAATGAATCTTTGAGGCCCAAGAGCATAGGACAAAAGAAACAATTCGTTTTGGTTGTGAACTTTCCCTGTTACCACTTCAAGTCAGAGTGAACCATTTCCCTTCCAGGCCAGGCCCATAAACTCAACAGGAGGGGACTGTGGCAATGGACTCCAGCCCAAGACGTGGTGGCCGCTTCCAGGAGCCAGGCTTTCCCGAGCTTTCCCCACCAGCCTCCTGTTACCGTAGGCTGCCGACTCCGAAGAAGTATGCTCTAGTTCCTCAGCTGTCTTCATGAAGGTCACCTGCTCTGTCCCTGACACACTGAGTCCTTGCCAAGGTCACCTGTGCCATCCCTGAGACATTGAGTCCTTACTTCCGTTCTTATCTGTAGGATCTGATGCTCTTTTAATTCACAGTTCTGCAAATCCTGATTTTCCAAGCTCCTGTCCCCCGCAGTGATTGATGTTCCTAAGGGTCTCTCCTTCCTACTGGACTCCCTCGGGCTACTTACCCAGGCTCTGGATTTTAACTATTGTTTTCTGTCCTGGCTTTCATGTTTGCCCCTCCAGCCCCACCTCTGTCCTGAACTCAAGGCCAGCCGTCCCACTGCCCACTAGATGTTTCCATCTGGATGAGTCGCCATCCTCTTTGTCTCAATGACTGGACGCCTCCTTCCTTCAAGCTGGTGTGTCCTCTCGGCCACCCTGTTTCTGGCTGGAGACTCCTCCACCCTCGCTACTGCCATCCAACACATCAAGGTGGAGCGCTGGCCTCCAAAGTGAGCTCCCCTGGGGTGGAGAACAAAAAACAGAATTCCCCCTTTCCATTCCTCCTGTTAATATTTATGTCTTTATGTACGTCTTATCAAGGAATAGATCAGCACCGTGGTAGCAACATATATAATTTATAAATAAACAAACAAGCAGACCTACAAGGCAATCATGGGTCTTGGCACTGCGATTCCTTCTGGCTGGACTCCTTGTCTCAGATCTTCCTTATCCGGGCTGCTGAGAATGATCTTTCTAAAACACACTTCTCACTGTTCACAGGCGGGTCTAGACCCATTCATTCATTCATTCATTCATGCGCGGAGCAGCTGCCACCTGGAGACAGAGGAGAGGGAGATGCTGCCCTTGCCTTTCCAGAGTCCAGGAGAAGGGGCTCCTTGTCATCTCGTGCGCGCTCTGTGCGAGGAAGACGACTTCGTCATCTGGCCCCCTTCCTACGCTGCTGCTGCAAACCTAGGTCATCCTGCTCCCGTTTAACTGTAGTTGAGATGCTTAGCACGGCCTGGTTTTGAACCCTGTGTGCTTTTCATGTTCACATCCTACAAACACGTAAGCTTCACGAGGGCAGCCTCTTTGTCTTTTTTCTTTTAATATGTTTATTAATTTTAGAGAGAGAGGACAGGAAAGAGAGCCAGAAACATCCATCTGTTTCTGCACGTGCCCTGACCGAGGACTGAACTGGTGACCTCTGTGTAACTGGACGATTCTCTGACCAACCCAGCAACCCGGTCAGGGTGGCCCTTTGCCTTCTTGTTCATTCGCAGCAAGGCGTTTCTTTTTAATGGCAAACGCAAAGTGCCGTCCCCAGAAGGGAGTGGGCACTCAGTCACCCCGTCAGTTACGGAAGGCGTGACTGTCTTCCATGCCGGCTCACTCTTTGGGGCTCTGCTGAATGTCCCTTCCTCAGCAATGCTGCTGACCTCCCAGACCCAGCTGGGGACTCGCCGAGCCCTGGTACTTCCTCCTCACAGTTCTTGTCATTTTAGTAATTAATCAATCAATCATTTCTGGGATTATTTCCTGGTGATCTGCCTTCCTTGCTAGGTTATAAGCCCCATAAGCGTAGGAGTGAGGCTAAACTTTTCCACTGCTGTTTCTCCAGCCATCGAAACCATGCCCCGTTCACAGGGGTCATTCACAAAATACTTGTGGAACGAGTTGGGGATCTCGTCATGGTGACTGGAGCAGTCCCTCAGTCCTTCTAGAGCTGTGGGCCTGTCTCACCCTGGGCGGGAGAGAGAGGTCCTCAAACTCCGCCGTGGTGACTGTCCCGTTCCGGCTGCTTGTCCGCAGACTCCCTTCATGCTGCCTACCTTCTCTCGGCTCCTGGGCCCTCCCACTCTGCCCCTGCTGGGACGTGCCATCACTCCACAGGAGGCTCTGACACGGAGGCCAGGCCTTCCTGTCACCGTGTGTCCTCATGGGTCAGACGCATTTCTCTCAGCGCCGGCTTGGGGGTCTGCACGTGAGGGCCAGGTCCCGTGTCTCCAGGGACTATTGCGTGGGGAGAGTGAGTACATGCTGTGTTCATTTCCCCGATCCCACCTGGGCATCAGTCCAGGCTTAACCAACACCACACCAGGGCAGACATCTTCGTGAGCATTGATCACAGGACTAAGTGCTCATTTCTATTACTGCTGGACATTGTTGTTTATGAATGGAAAGCAAGTCCAAATCACATTATCGTGACGAAAGTGAACAGGACAGGAAGAAATCGGTCCAACAGGGAAGGAGAAAACCCAAGGATCCCTTTAGAGGGGGTATTGTGTTTCCTGGAATGGAGACTCATTTTGCCTGTACTGCTCAGTAAGCATCACATACAGTGGGAGCATTCATGTTCTCACCTCCCGAGGCCAACAGGGCAACACCCACCTGTCCTGTCCCAACAGAAGACAAGCAGGGAGGCAGGTCACCCCTTGCCATTCGGTTTCACAAGCCCCCACGGGGCTGGGCGCCGAAGGGCTGGGCTGTGTCCCTAAAATGTTGGAAGCACAAGCGATCCTAGCTTAAAATAGACCCATCCGCAGCTTGGGCCCCAGTGATTTTCTGGGAAAGTTATGTCTCCGAGGAGGCACCGTGCCTTTGAGTTCACAAAGGATCGGAGGTGATAGCAACTCCCCGGTCTTGGGCAGGTCACAGGAAGCATTTGTGCCTTGGTTTCCCCGTTTGTAACGCCCACAGTTCATCTTCGTGGCTGTCCCCAGGTTTCTCCTTGTTTTTGTTTTGGGAAACACCTTGATCATCTGCTTGGACAGAGGATTCGCCTCAGTGAGAGGGTACCTGAAGACAGCGCTTGCAGAGGACTCGCATGAGCATATGGAGGCCAATTATACATTTAGGGAGTGGAGAGGAGGCCGGTGGAGATAAACCCTGACTTAAAGTTAGAGTAGAGAACAATGGAAGAGGAAATAGGGTTGGTTGCTGGAGCCCAGGTCCGTTAAAGGAATTTGGAGCACGTTGGCACAACCATGGAGTATTAAACCACAATAATTTCTCCTGGGTGATAGCCCTGTTTGTCCTGTTGCATTAGCTCCTTTCTATGGCGTACAACCAGCTTTGTTAACATGTGGTAATGCTATTTCACATTCCTATTTTGTGGTCCTTTTATTGGGACGCCGTGGTCTGCCTATAGTGTTGGGATAGTGCGGGCGTCACGAAATGAGTTGGATGTGTTTCCTTTTTGGGGTTCCTTGTCCATGGTGGCCGGAAAAATGAGCACAAATGGAGTGGCTTCCAATTACTCAAATTTATGAGCTTGCAGTTCTGGAGGTCAAAAGTCCAAAATGAATCTTATCGGGCTAACAAGTGTTGGCCAGGCTGACTTATTATTCCTGGAGGCTCTCAGCAGCAGGGGGAGGAGAAATCGGCTTCCTACCGTTTCTGGCTTCCACAGCTGCCTGCAGTCCTTGGCTTGCAGCCCCTCCTTCCACATTCAAGCCAGTGGCGTGGTTCTTCCAATCCCTCTCATTCCCATGCTCCTGCCTCCCTCTTTCACCAAGAAGGGCTCTTGTGATTGCACTGGGATAATGCAGGACTATCTCCCCATTGCAAGAACTGTAGTTTAGTCACTCCTACAAAGTCCCTCTGGCCACATAAGGGGACACATGACATTTGTTTTTTCTCTCTCAGGGAGCTCTGTCCTTTCCTGCCTGTTGTCCAATGTCTGAAACCTGCTGTTTCATATATGCTGCTTAGTGTTTTTTTTTAACGCTGTTTTCAAGAGAGAAACATTAATCATTGTTACTCCATCCTGGTTGGAAGTGGGTAGAGACATAAAGTAACTTAAGAGGAGATGGCTTAGAGATTTGGCTTTTAGAGAAGCTTGAAACCCAAAGGAATGGTGCCGTGGTCCTGACCACCTCGTGTGGGGGAACCTGGACGTGGCAGAGAGCAAGAGGCTGGTCTCAGTGTATGACCCGCTCTACCTGGCCTCAGAGCAAAATCCCATTCACACTCGACCTCCTGAAAGCTCTACTGGAGCAAGTCACAGAAGCCCCTCCCCCCATTGGCACTGGGTGCCATGGCAGTGACCTCACCTTTAGTTTAGAAGCCACTGCCCCATCTGCAGGAAGTTGCTGACATCAGCAGGCAGGGCTGGGTCTGGCCCCTGGTCACAGTGAATTTGCCTGGCTTCCTTGAAGATGATGTCTGCCTGTGTTTCCAGGGAAACAAGCCTGAGCCCCCTGGGGCCTCCTAACCTCTCAGCACCAAAACCCAGGACTGAGCTCCGAAGCCATCCGCCCAGGGCCTCCCTTCTGCTCCTTGGGCTCAAGATGAAACTCCTTGGCACAATTACGATAAATGACTCTCTCCTCACAGTAAGTCAGACCTCTGCTGGGATGAAGAATGAGCCCGGCTGCTCCCTGTGCTGCAGGGAAACTGGTGTCCTGGATGGGTGAGCATCTCTGAGGATGCCCCCCCCCCAACCCGGGATAAGACAGATGGAAACAGAGTGATCTGCAGGTTAAGCCTCTCTCTCAGGCCTAGAATCTTTACTTCAAAGAGTCTGGGCTCCATGACCTAAAAGATCTTCTTAATCTCCTTGGAACTTGGCACCATTTTCCTTCTGGTTTCTTTTTATTCAGGAGGAGTTCACGGACACCAACAATGCTCAGGAGGAGGAGAAGAAGCCAGGGTGGCCCGGCCAAGGGAAGCTCTCGCCTTCCTGGGCAAACTGTGGTCAGGGCAAACTGAGATCACCGCCGTAAGGACGTTAGATTGTCCCAGTGACGCAAACGCCAGGCATCCTGTGTGCACTGGGCCTAGAGGGCCTTGCTGACTGCAGGGTGTGAGCCTGTGAGTGTCCAACACATCCTCCTGAAGCACCTGCCATGCCCACCCCAGGTTAGGACACCCAGTAGGTGCACAGTAAATACTCACTGAATAAACAGCAGAGAGAGAGAGGCCCGTAGCTGCCATGGGCTTGGAGACAGACACATTTACTGAGCCTCCCGCCAGGAAAGTGAGGCATCAGCCGTGTGCCACAAAACCGAAAATGAGACCTCCCCCACCACAGGGAGTGCTGCAGTCTGCGGAAGGGACCACAGTGCAAAGTAAAAAATTGTGATGTCCACAAAATGGTGATTCACAAACCCCCGGAGGACCAGGTAACTTAATTCTAGCTTGTTTTTTTAAACAGTAGCTCTCCGAAACTAATATATGTCTATTTTTATTTCTTTTATTTTCTAATCAGATGTCCTAAAACCCTTCCGTGTTCGGGGCATTCTCTTCACTATAAGTGTCCCCTCCCTAAGGGGAAAGCCAGGCCCTGACATTCCCAGCCTTCCTAAGCAGCTGGGTGTGGCCACAGGTCCAGGTTCTGTCGGACATGTTCCTGGGAGACGTGCACTAGGACATCAGCAGAGTCGGAAGCAGGAGCTGTACCCTGCTTTCCGATGAGGGAGGCCACAGGGCACTTGGCTGTTGGCATTGGGCAGCGAAGGCAGAGTTTTGGGCTCCCAGGGTTGTAAACTACGAGCTGTCACCCCCCTGCAGTGGGGTCCCTGCAGAAGCCATTTACAAAGTAGTCCAAACCTTGTCCCTGGTTATGTCCCCTCCCAGCCTGGCCTTCTGGAGGTTTCCTGAGTTAACCCCATATTTTTTAATAAATTACTTTTCTTTCTGCTTAAGGGGGACCAAGGGGGTTTTTTTATGTGTAACTGAGAATCTGACCAAAAACATAACAAGAAAACCTCATCACTGTGGTCGGTAAGGGCCGATGCTCCCCGTGCGTGTGCCTGCCGATGGAAGCCTCATGGTCTGTGGGCTCAGGCACGACTTCCTGGGTCAGAATGAGCAAGCAGGTCCCAAACCACCTTTGAAAGAGTGAGCACAGAGCTCACTTCTGGAAGCTTGTTTGCAACGTCTACTCTCTGAAGGAATGCTCTTCCACCTGTAGTATCCGTTTTGGCTACTAGCATCGCCTGGATGCACAAGCCAGGGGTGTGCAGTCATCCCAGGCCCATGCTCTCTCTCAACGCCCAGGGACCCACGTTTAGCATCTGACCTTGTTGCCGTTTCTTACAGTATTAACCCCTCTCCACCTGCACTGCTGCTTCCCCTGGCTCAGATCTTCATCCGCTGTCTGTGCCCTCAAATTTAATCAGCCCTCCATCCTTCTAGGGTAAAAACTCTCCAGGGGTTCCCTGTTCCTTGTCAACCAATGCCCAAGCTACCTTTGATCTGTTGGAAGCTCACTTTCTGCACCTCCCTCCTCTCCTGTGTCTAGCCACCCACCCACCTCCAAACACCAGGTTCTCATCGCTGCATCTTAAGCACACACTTCTCTCTCTTCTTTGAAATGTCCTTTGTCACATTATGCATTTGGCATACTCCTACTCATCCTGCCAGGTTTTGTGAGAATGGTTTCTGCCATTTCTAGCAAAGTGTAGCGCTTCTTATCCTAGGCTCCCAGAGTGCCTTTGTCCATCCTCCTGACAGAGCACTTTGTTATTATTGACTCCCACGTGTATCTTCCCACCAGACTCGAGGAGTGAGGGGTGCCGCGGGAATCCTCTTCATCTCTGCGTCTTCAGGATCAAGGACAGTGCCCGGCACCCAGTAGATGCTGATCCTATGCTTGTGAAATTAACTAGTTGATTAATAATAAAGAGCAATGGCAGGAAAGACCCTTGGAACGAACCTAAAACATTGGCTGCCTGCATTCCCAAACAGAGGCTGTCATTAAAATGGTAAGATTGTCATCACTGTGTCCACAGCCGTCCCTCTTCAGGGTTGCCACCCATAGACCCCAAGGGGCAGCATAACCCCCCCCAAGATGAAACGAAGGACCCACTGAGGTACAAACACCTAGGGATTTGGAGTGGTGATTACTGCAAAGCTAAGAGTTAGGGAGTAATTCGTAGCTAACAGTTGGCATTTAACAAAATGGTTTTCCTTTTTTCTACCCAAGCAATGATTTTAAGTTAAAGATGCTCAAAAATTGCTTGAAATGGGGGAGGGGGGATATCATCCCAGACACCACATGTATTTAAAAGGCAGTGCTACCTGTGGGCGTCCGCCATTGCTGTCACTCACCACAGTGGGAACAGAGGACATTGACTGAGTACCCGGTATGGGAGGCAGCCACTCTCCCAGAAACCTCTTCATGCAAAAACAAATGAAGTTTACAAAGCAGGTGAATTTTGAGGGAGACAGCTGATCTTTCAAAATCTAAAAAGACCCCTTGCGTCCACAAGACGGTCTTCTTCCACAAGGCTCCTTGAAATAGGGAGTTCATGGGCAGAACTTTAAATATTCTGAGTTGATAAGGAATCGATGATAAACAAATCCTATCAGAAACCAATCTATTGCCCCACGGGGGTCTGGCGACCTTCAGAACCGGGGCTCCTGCCTTTGTCTTGCTGCAGCCCTGGACCAGCCACTGCTGCTTGGGAATGCCGTGTAAAGGGGAATGCGTGCACAGATGGGGCAGGGACTGGGCTTGGATCTGGCCTTGGGACCTGCTGCTGGCTCAGCCTTGGTCTTCTCACCTGGAACGGGGACTGACAGTCTTGGAGGCCAGGAGGGAAAAAAGAAAAGAAATGTGAAATGGCCCATGACACAGGAGGCTGGTCCCTCCTGTGTTAGCTTCCTGAGGCTGCTGTAACCATAGGGACCACAGTGGGAAGGGGCTTCAGCAACAGCAATTCATTGTTTCATGGTTCCAGAGGCCACTAGTCCGAGACCCAGGTGTTGGTGGGAGGGGCTGGTTCTGCCCCCCTCCTGGCATCCCTGGTTTGACACGGTCGTTGGTGTGCCTTGACTTCCAGTGCATGACCCCACTTCTCAGCCTCCATCTCCTTCAGGCCATATTTCCGTCTGCAGGCTGAGTACTAACCCACCTTAACCAAATATGTCTGCAGTGACCCTGCCTCCCAATAAGCTTACATTCTGAGGTTCTATAGGTGAGAACTTCAAAACATGAATTTTGAGGCCACAGAATTCCACCGGTAACAATTCATTATTGGTCTGACCTTATGTCACTGAAATGGCAGGCAAGTTGTGTTTTTTTGTTTTTGTATTTTTCCAAAGTGAGAAGCCGGGAGGCAGAGAGACAGACACCTATATGAGCCCAACTGGGATCCACCTGGCATGCCCACCAGGGGGTGATGCTCTGCCCATCTGGGAACAAGCTGCAACGGGAGCCATTCTGTTGCCTGAGGCAGAGGCCATGGAGCCATCCTCAGTGCCTGGGCCAACTTTTCTCCAGTGGAGCCTTGGCTGTGGGAGGGAAGAGAGACAGAGAGAAAGGAAAGGGAGAAGGGTGGAGAAGCAGATGGGTGCCTCTCCTGTGTGCCCTGGCCGGGAATCAAACCTGGGACTTCCATACACTGGGCCAACGCTCTACCACTGAGCAAACCGGCCAGGGACATTTTTGTTTGTTTGTTTGTTATCTCATTAGGTATTTTGCTCTTCTTGGCTAACGTGTGGCCAAGGGGAAGGTGGTTGTATAAACATAAGAGCAAGTCACCGAGAGATGATCAGGGAGGGACAGAGACATCAAGACGGAAGGGACCCGAGCAGGGAGCAGGCTGGGCAGCAGCTCCAGAAACAGTCTCTTCCTGCTTCTTTGGTCCCTTCCCTCATTGGAAAGGGCGTGGCCTTCCAGGTTTCAGTCACATGCACACTGCCACCCTGAGGAGTACGAGGGAGATCTGGCAATTGGTTCTCGCCATGAGTCACTTTCTATGGGAAGAAGATTTCTCACACCCAGAAGAACCGTCCTTCTGTCACACAGAGGCAATTCTCTGCTTCTACAGTTCTGCCAAACCAGACACAGGAACGAGGAGGGAGGCATCGGTCATTTCCCCCCAAGTGTGCTTTCCAATGAACTCCCAAAAAAGCCAGTGACGCCTCGTTGTCCCCTAGCTTGGATGGATGGCTGGAGGCGGGGTCCGATGTGGGAAGAAATGACTTGAGGAGTCTTCGAGTCTGGGACAGGTTTGTTCTGTACTGTGATGCCCACACAGGGATCCCTGGACGTTGGGGTAGATTGCAGAAACGACTACAATTGGTTCTACCTCCTGTATCCAAGCATTTGGTAGTACCTTCCCATGAGGACATGTGGTACAGCCATGTGCCTTGATTTGGCCAAAGGGAGCAGCTGGAAAGTACTTGTCCTTCTGCTGCTCTTGAAACCTCTGCCGCTGCCACCAAAGTATCAAGCTCGGGCCATTGCCTGCTGGAGGAGGTGACACCGCATGGAGTGGGGATAAGCCTCCCCAGCTGAGTCGTCTTAGACTACCCTGCCACCAGCCAGCTCCACCGATCATGGGTCTCTGTGCGCCCAGGCTAGCCCCAGGCTGCGGGAACCGCTCAGCTGCGGAGGGCGGACTCTCCAAAGTGTGAGCTAAAATAGCGTTTCCCCTTTATTCTTTTTCCTTTTTTTGTTGTTGCCGATGTAAGCCACTTGCTTCTGAAGTGGTTTGGGAGGTAGCAAAGGCTCACTGACACGAATACTTCCTTCAGGGATCTTCTGGAGTCTAGCAACACTGGTGAGATGTCTTGTGTTCGCATTTTAGGGACAGTTGTCTGTCTAGCCAGGTGTCCTCGGGCAGTTGGGGCCAGAAGCTGGGATCTATTACCAATCTTGCCCTGTGTTGTCGGGGAGCACAGGCTTTGGGGTCAAGCTGACCTCCCTTCCCATCACGACACTGTGTCCGTGAGGAGTAACCAGTGAACCCTGGGATGCCCAGAGACTCACTGTCGGCCACGTGGAAGGAGAGAGAGGTCTGGAAGGGGTCAAGACCTGCTCCACTTTTTTTTTTTTTTTAAAGTTTGCTCCACTTAGAAACAGTTCCCCTGGTGATTGCTTATGAACCCTCTTACCTGGTCCTCCGGTAAAGCAGCTCGCGCGTGGGCCTGTGTCCTGGCATTTTGATGGAAGGGGTTTATCTTCTGCACCCTAGACACCAGGGGCAATGCACTAAAAATGGGGGAGGACAGACTCTCGTCCCTTAAGAGTTCCAGCAGCTCTGCAGCAAATTGGGCCACTGAGCTGGTTCAGGCTCTGTCAGCTCCTTCCCTGATGGGCTTCCCTCCCTCTCAGGTGTGGGGGTGGGGGTGGGGGGGGACAGAGAGAATGTGCTTCAACGTCCCGATTCTCACACGGAAATGGGTTCCTCTACCTTGGCCGTCTCACAGGGTTGGTTGTTCTGAATGTAGTAAGATAAAATAAGACCGTAACTAGGACTGTGCCTGGAGGGAAAGACAAAAATGAGTCGTGACATTTAAAAACATCATTAATTAACCCATGGTTTTCAGTCAACCTCGCTGTGCCCTCCCGTGAGAGACTGTGTAACTCAGCGGTCCAAATCCTCAGGCGCTGCAGTGTGGCGTCTGCTAGGTTGTGTGATCTGGGGTCAGTTACGTCCTCTCTCCAGCCTCGATTTCTGTCACTGGGAAATGAGATGTGAACTTGACCTGCTTCGTGCAGTTGCTGGGAGGGTTGAGTGACTTACAGGTAAGGTGCGTAGCCTCGTGTCTGGCACATGGGAGCTGGTGACTTGAGTGCTTCTCCTCGCCCCGCCACATCAATGGTGGAGCTTCCAGCTCTCACCAAGTATATTCGTACAGAAAGGACCCTTCTATCTCTGCCCACGACCCCCCAGAAGTCAAAGACGTTTGCCAAAAGGGGAAGCGTTTGTGCGACCAAAGAGAACAAGCCGTCAAAGGACCCCGATTTCAATTCTGATAGGTTGGCCAACTGGCCAGGTGATCTTGGCCAGACTCCGTTCGAGGTCGTTTTAGCATTTTTACAAAATCCAGATGAAGAGGCTGGGGCCCTGACTCATACCCCCAGGACGAGAGAGGTGCTCCTGTCTCTCCCATCTCTGACACCAACCAACCAATAGCCAACTACGCATTTCAGTAAAAGATGTTCTATTTTGGGTCATAGTCAAATCCCTTATAAGGCTGTTTACATGAATTTCTCCCACTTTTTTTTTTTTAACCTGCATTTACTTCTGAACAAAAGCATGGCCATCTCTCCTTGGCTTCTGTCCCTATTGTACCTGCTTTGGCTCAAATGACCTCTTCACTGATACAGACCAATGGCAGTCTTTGGATCTTCCTCTTTTTGAAACTATTGGCCAGCGACCTTCATGTGTGGGGAATACACTTGCAAGTTGGAGTCCGGACGGAGCCATTCTTGATGCCCAAAATCAAAACTGCCCCATGGAGGACTCTGTTTCTGCCACAAGCCTCCCCTTATGCAGATACAAAATGTAAATTATTGGCCCTGGCTGGTTGGCTCAGCAGTAGAGAGTTGGCCCAGCATGTGGATGTCCCAGGTTTGATTCCCGGCCAGGACACACAGGAGAAGCACCCATCTGCTTCTCCACCCTTTCCCCTCTCCTTTCTCTCTGTCTCTTTCTTCCCCTCCCGCAGCCAAGGCTCCATTAGAGCAAAGTTGGCCCAGGCGCTGAGGATGGCTCTGTGGCCTCTGCCTTAGGCGCTAGAATGGCTCTGGTTGCAATGGAGCAACACCCCAGATGGGCAGAACATCGCCCCCTGGTGGGCATGCTAGGTGGATCCCGGTTGGGCGCATGTGGGAGTCACATCTGCCGCCCCCCGCTTCTCAGTTCAGAAAAAAAAAAAGTGAATTATTCACCTAATCAAGGAAAGGAGGCCTCCTTACCAATCTTACTGTGATATATCAGACACTCAGAGTGAAGTCTGATGACAAGGAAATGATGAGGGCAGAAAGCAATCTGCATCTTTGTTCTGATGTGGAAGGGAAGGTGAGGTTCCGGGAAGGGGGCACTGGCTACCACCGGGGCCCTTTGGGTCCTGGTACGTTTCCAGAGTACCCATCTAATCATCCCATCCTTGTCCAATCAAAATGCATTTGTCCTGGGCCACCGACACAATCAAGACCTTCTTCTTTGTGCAGGAGCCTCTGCAAAGATCCAAGCAGAATGTTAAGGGCGGCCATTTACATGACAACATACATTGCACAGGTGCGGTGTCAGATACACAGGCAGGTGGATGCAGCAGGCATTCTTCTTGGTCAGGGGAATGTTTCCCCAGGCCCCTGAAAGCTACCCCACCCCTATCCCCACTCCCAACTTCCAGAGTCAACGGCATTTTCACAGGAGAGCGTCTGGTGAGGCTGCTGCCCTGAGCTGAGTCAGATCATCACTGTGGGGAAAGTTGATCGCTCTCCGAGGCTGTCAGGATGATTAACTAGGCAGCCGTGTGGCGGAAGACACAGCGTCCTGGGAACAGGGAGCTGGCCAGGTCTGCTCTTGGGACTTTGGGCGAGGCTCTTTCACTCTCTGAGCCTGGATATTGCCACCAGGCACGGGAGGGGCTGGCTTGGATGATTTCTAAGGTTATTTCTAGTTCAAGTCATTGAAAAAAAAAAACAAATCAAAACCAAAAAAATCTCCTCTCTCTGGATAGTGCAGCTCTCCTGATTTCTTTAACCTGTTTCTGCCTCTCCTGATCTTCCTGCGGCATTCCACGGTGATGACTTCTTATCTCTCTGCCTCTTCTCTTACTTTCTGGCTGGTCGGCTCAGAGATAACCCCAGGAAATATGTATCTCCCGAGCCAACCCTCTTCTCCTGCTCAGATAGTGTATCTCTAGGCTCTATTCCTAGAGTGGCAATTACAGGACGTGCCTAGAATAGTCTCTCTGACCAAGCGAGCCTCTCCAGGCTGCACACGGGTCCTTTCCCAAGATGGTTCTCTGATGTGTGTACAGAACACCGGCCGGGTGACCAGACAGTTCAGCTAGGGGACCGGCCCACATGTGGAGTAGACTATGGTCTTCCTGTGCTCTGACCATTGCTTTCTTTAAAATATTTTTAAACTCTGAGGTTGACAAAACTCTCCCTGCTCTTCCCCCCCCCCCCCCCCAGCTTCTGTTCTTCAAGCCCAAGGTCGAGGGCTGGGATCTGGAAGCCACGATGACTCACCTGTTCACCATGTCGACAGGAATTATGTCCTCTTTCTTGAGGCTCAACTAGCACTCATATAATGAGTTGTTTTTTTAAAAAGACTCACAAATGGAAATACTATAAAATTTCAGAACATTAAGGAGGAAGAGAATATCCTGCAGTTTTCCCAATAGGGTTAACAGCTAGAATACAGGACACCCAGCCAGATTTGAAACTCATATAAATAATAGATAATTTTTAAAAAATGGAAGCATGTTCCAAGTATTTCCTTGTTTGTCTGCAGTGCAGGTTTCAGTGGGTTGCCTGTATTTTCACTTACTAAACGTGGCCGTCCCATCTTACGTCTCAGAGTAAAGCGAGGTCACCCAACGGATGGTAAAAGGCAGACTGAGTGATGTTCTCGACAACCTGAGATATAATTTTTGATCTAGAGTTCTACACCTACCCCAATCATCAACGAAGTATTAAAACATTTTAAGATAAAAAAAACCAAACAACCTTTTAGTTTAGTTTTTCTTTTTTTAAAAGACATTAAACCATTTTTAAGACATTCAAGGACTTAGGGGGGAAATAAAAAGGCTTCTCAGGAAGTTGTCCAGCATGTGTTCCAATAAAATAAGAAACTAAACTAAGAGAGGGAGATGTGAAGTGTGACTCAGGTTCAAAAGGCAGTGGGGGGGGGCAGGGGAGGGGTTCCTAAAATAGCAGGTGTTCAGCAGACCAATCCAACAGGTGAGTTCCTCTGACTGCAAGTTAGAGAAAATCCAACTCCAGCCGCTTAAACAGTAACCAGAGGTCAGGCTGTCTCTCAGACTTAGTGGTTTCCTAGGTCCACAAAGACCCTGGCTTTTACCATCTTTCTGCATGGTCACCTCTGCTATTGGCTTCTGCTGAAAGCTGCCTTTCCTCCTGGTGCTAAGGTGGCTGCCAGAAGCCACCCGAACCTGTGCTCCCTTGTTCAGACCTAACAGGAGAGACCGACTTCTCCTTCCCAAGCACGTACCTCCTCACAGCTCCTCACCCCAGACTGGCCCAGAAGGGCTGCCCATTCCAGAAGCGGGAGAACAAGGGCCCGGGGAGGGAGGTCTCCTGGGAGAAAAGGAGACTTTGTAGAATACCTGACGCAGTGGAGGATTTCACAATAGTGAAGAGTGTTAGAACTAGGTGGGGGTGGAAAGGACAGAAACATGTCTAAGGGAGAAATGATACTCCCAGAACTACTTGGCTCCTCCAGGAATAACAGAGTCACAAACGTGGAGATTCTACCATTAGCTTTCAAATTTTAGAATGTGCTGATAGAGAAAGCACAGAAGATCTCATTGTAAGTCCAGAACCAAATGTAAATGTTATCAACCTCAAGGTTGGAATGCTGAAGGAGGTAGACAGAAGAGCCAAAGTCAAGGCCAGGAGCAGCAGTGTTCTTGGCCCAGGGGATGTTGAGAGAGACAAATTTCAAGGGCAACCAAACAACTGGGAAACTAAATATGTGTTGTAACTCTATGGGGAAGTTGGAGGTTTAAGAGAGAGACAGGTGGGAGGTGATGAAGGGAGCTGGCTCTTACAGTGGGAAGCTGGATGTCTAAAGCGGACACATTCAGAGATGGCACTAAACTCACTATAGAATTGCCATAGAATGACAGTTTGTCTCTATCACTACAGAATAAACACATTACAGAGTTGGAGGGTAGACTTTTGGGAGGGGTTAAGGTTAAGGAGGGAGGAGGGAAGGGCAAAATATTGTTTTCATTTTTAGTCCTTTGAGAAAAATTTTAACTTTGAACGTCATGCATGCATTACTTTGATATTTTTTAAAAATGGTTTCCACACTGGAAAAAATGTAGTTTTCTACTCCTAAAAGTCATGCATGCTCATTATGAGAAATATGAAAACGATGGTAAATTTTCCAGTATTGAAAGGCAACTCTTAAAATATTGGTGTATTTTTCTTCTAGTCTTTTTATTTTATTTTATGGATTATGTTCCTACACCTTTGCAACAATGTGAACTAAGGATACATTTTGATGATTTCAAACTTGTGAATGCAAACTGATTGTTTTCAATGCCACAGATAGATACTTTGTATCATTTTAAAGTCTCCCTTGGGAGTGAAAACAAGACCAAAACAAACACCGTGTTAAACTCTTTCTGCGAAAGAGACCTTTGGCATTCAACCGGAACAGTAAAGGTAGCCTGTTCCTCAGGGAGACTAGACCCAGCAGCAAACAAATGCCAAGTTCACACGGATATTAATCAGGCAGCAAGAGCTATTAATTGCCAAATTAAAGGGCATATTGGTTTCATATCTGAGAACAATGACATAGATTCCTTATTCAGACCCTGCCTTCCTCACTGGTCTCCCCCTCCCCTCCAACTTCTGCTCAATGCCCACGCCACTGTGATCTGGTTGGATGTCCAAAAATGCCCCTGCCTTGGTGCTTTGGCCATACTGTCCCCTTTGCTTGGAATGTCCTTTTCAAGCTCGATAGCCTGAAACATGCTACAAATCCGTCAGCTCTCAGCTCAAAAGCTCTCTCTCCTGGGATACCAAGTCCTTCATGGGTATCTACTTGCTTCCTTCCTTGTGTCAACACTAGATTACGTCCATACCCTGACCAGTGACCTCCCCCCCCCCCAGTGTGAGGTTCGGAGTATGTGAAGGGGGGTCAGACTGTCTGAGCTTGTATCTGGCCATGTGTGTGCTTGGGCAAGTCACTTAACCACAGTGAGCCTCAGTTTACTCATATGTAAAATGGCATTTGCAATAATACCGACCCCAAGGAAGGCCCTCGGCACGGTGCCTGGACTACAGCAGGTGCTCAGAAACATCTGCTGTCATTTGTGGTGACCTCTACCACTGAAGGGAGGGCCTGTGGCTTTTCACTGTCACAGCCCCTGTGCCCCTGTGGAACTTGACACTGGGTCAACTAAACGTACCTGCAAGCGGAACCCTTCAAGGCTGAGTTCAGCTGCCTTAGTTTTTCTTTTATATAATTATCCTTTTTTTAGCGACTGCAGTTCCAAGAATGAGCCACGAAGTCGTGTGAAAAGCTAACCAGCATTAATTCAATGAGCCTGTACTTCTCTTCCTAAACAAAGAGCCGCGTTCCTGAATACAGTTCCTATATTAGCAGCCCCGAGAAAGAGCCGTCTAAGAGAGCTGAGCCGTCTCCCGGAGGTGCGGGACCCTGCCTTTTTCCTCTATAGGTTTCTCAAAGGCAGACGGATGCGGGTACTCCTATTGAGACTGCAGACTACAAGGGATAATGCCTTTCAAGGGGAGATGAAGAATTCTTAACCACAATGCAAGTGAGAGGATCATTAAGGCACTTTTTAAAAAAAAATTCTCTTATGAAATGCAGCTATTCAGGTTTTCTACCTAATTGCTTTTCTTCCTTCCCTCTCTGTAGAATGATTGTTTCTAGGCTTGGGAAGCGTTCTTTCAAAGTCCAGGTGGATTGGATGCCCGTGCAGTTGTGTAGGGCTGATTCGTGCATGACCCCCGGCACCGTGAATCCTGAGGGTGATTCTGTTCTGACTAGCTGGCTCCCCCTGTCTGGGTCTGACCCCGTGACCAAGGCTCCCTATGCTCCAGCTCCACCGCCAGCAGGATGAGAAGATCCCCTAACTCCGCCTGCAAGAGAGTTGGGTCCTGAGGCATTTTTCAAGTCTGACTCCAAGCCAGACCTGCTCGGGTAGTTACTGGGGAGAATACTATTTGTCCTGCTTATCTGCAAAGGCTGCGGGAAGACTCCGGTGAGCCATTTTATCAAGTACAAAGTGAGCTACAAACACAAGGGTTTTATTATTATTAAAGACACATCTCCTCTTCCACTGGAACGCCCAGATAAAGGAATGCTGGGTGTTATAAAGAGCTGGAGGGGGGTGGGGGGGGGTGGAGAGAAGCACTCAGAAAACCTAATTACCAAATTCACGCAAAGGCCACAACAGAGAGTGATCACTCGCTTCATTAATAGTAGGGGCCCTGTTATGGGGCATCAACCTGCTTTACCTATTGGCCCATTTCTGCCTATGGATATCTACCAACCCCATGAGATCTCACTGCCAAGTGATTGAGTGATCAGCCCAGGCTCTGCTAACTGTGGGGCTGAGCTTTATGCCAGAAGCGTTAGGCACCCTTGGCGTTTCTCCCTTAATTTCCTCCCGTGTAACTGTGGGTCATAAAATGGCTTTGAATATATCTGCTGAGCACGGGAGCAAGTTTTGCCACTTGCAAAGGCGCTCGAGTCGGTCTGGGCATTGCACGTCATGAAACAGACTTGGGGGAGCACTTTGCGAGATGGATTGCTGCCTGGCTTCCATGCCCGGGCCCTCTGGCTTCCTTTCCGCAGCTGCTCCCTGGTGCTTGGGTCTCATCTGTTCTCATTAAGCGCACGCACAGCATCCACAGTGGCAAAGTGGCCCCATTCAACCTAACTCTAGACAGATGGAGAGGATGATATCTGCCCATCTAGTCCTCCCAGCATCCATTTATCCTTCTTGGTGATAGCACCTGATGTTGGGGAGGGAGGGCTATCCCTCCCCCCATTCCTTCTCTGCCTATTCCAATGGCTCTCAGGTCCCTTAGCTCCAGGGCGGGACTTGCACAGTGAGCATCCCAGTGATCGGTTCAGGGAGGGGCACGTGACACCACACTGGGCCAATGAAAGGAAGCTCTGGGACTTTAGCAGGAATGCCTGGGAAAGAGAAGCTCTCTTGTTCCTCTGGGGATTTCAGATGAGTGCAACATTCACCCTAGAGTGTCTGGTTTCTTTGTCACCAATCAAGGAGAGCCCAGCCAAAAATGAAGCCCACACAGAAGAAAGGAGAGAGCCAGAGGTGGAGAGAGACCAACCCCTGCTGGAATTGTTATACTATGTGGATTCAGTCATACCTGAAGACTAGCCTCATCCTGTATTTTTCTATGACATGAGCCAGTCTGAATATATATATATATTAATTTTTTTGTAGCCTGTAACCTAGCGTCCTGACCCAAATGATGATGCCACACACAATAGCTTTCTGCCTTGGCGTGTCCCACGGGTATGTAACCGTAAGAAAAATTAGAATGAGGAAGAAAGAAGTCGGTCTGCAGATAATAAAATTCCAAATTTTAGAAATGTATACACATAAATAGAAAAAGTAGTGCTTGAGTTTATTGGTCATTTCCCCCTCTGGTGTTAGAGAGGTCTGGTGGGAATAATGCTTTGACATCTCACCGGTGGGAGAATGTGCTGTGTACTGGGCACGCCTTGTAGTTCACGCCTTCAGTCAGTGACTGGGTGCCTGCCTGCGCTAGGTGATAGGATGTGTCAGGTGAACAAGACAGCTGTGTCTTTTTTCCTGAATGGAGAGGATGCTCTAACAGATTTTAGTGAATTAAGGTCCCTGGATCCACAAAAGACAAAGGAAGTCATCAGATTTTGACAACGAAGCCTCTTGCTGATGTGCAGAAGCACCTGGCGGTAGGTCCCAGGATGTCCAAGGTGTGTCAACGACACTGTCATCACAGGAGCATTTTACTTTGATGTTCATCTTTGCCTACGATGATCCTCAGATCTTTTTGTTCTCAGCCTTGAAAAGTTTCCTTACAAAGGAAATTGAGGCCACTCGACAAATAAGAAGGTCATCAACACTGAAAAATGCCACCCATTAATTCCATTACTCTAAAACGACCGGGTTCTTTTTTATGGGGGGGGGGTTGTGTTGCTGTTGAGATGGTTGTAGACTCAAGGCCCCCTTTCTTCAGTGAGCTGTAAACACACTCCTGTGGCTGAGTGCATTTTTATTTTCCTGAGTCTTTGTTGATGGTACCAGGGGCCAGAGTTATAGTTTTCTGGTTCCCAGAGAGAAAAAGCAAAGCTAAAAAGATGATGGTGCTTGTCTGAGTTGTCACAGTTACAGGTTGAGACAGACGCGGACTCACTCTGATCCTGTCGTCCCCGCCGTTCCCATCCCACACCTGGCTGATGTGCCCCAGGCTGTCTCCCCCACACCCCCACTGCCCAGCCCTGGCTGAGGCCCTGATCCATGTAACTCGGGCTTTGTGATTACCTCCTAGTGGCCCGGTCACTGCCACGTCCATGACCTGCTCCACGGAACATGGCTGCCAGAGGAGTCCTGCCGCTGCCTGGTAGTGTGCATGCTCCTCCCCGGACCATAAACCTCCACTGGTTCCTGTTGCCAGCCAAGCAAAGTCGAGGTGAAATCTGGGTCTACCACCTGTGTTCTTTCCACGACACACTCTCTGCTCCCAGACCCATTGCTCCAGCCCAATCCTTCCCCAACCGTGCCTCTGTTCCTGCCATTCCTCATCCTGAAATGTTCCCATTGCTGTATCACCCCTTCCCTGCAACATTTCGCTGCCTGGATTCCCACCTGTACTCAGAGACCTCCAGAAAAAGCCTCCTCTTCCATGAAGCTCTCTGAGATCTTCCCTAGCTGGAAGGAAATTCCTCACACGCTCTCTCTCCATGTTACATTTGATTTTATTCCTGTGTTTCTCTCACATTTTGTCTGATATTTATTTACATGCCTGGGTGTGCCTCTCTTGGAAGGACCCACACCTGGCCCTTCTCTGTGGCTCTCACTGCGCCCGCCGCTTTTAGAGAGAGCTCAGGAAGCACATGCTGGCTGGCTGCATGAGGAGCTTCCTGGGGTCTCTCCCAGCTTCCAGAGGAGAGGAAACACCCCACGCCTCCCTCACCACAGAGCCTTTGCAGAGGCTGATGCCTCCCTCACCACAGAGCCTTTGCAGAGGCTGTTCCCTTCCTGGGGTGTGCTTCCTGCTGTCTCATCCACGGCCCACGTGGGAAATAGAAACATGGCACGGAATAACACTAACCCTTGCTGCCCGCAAAAACTCGGGTCTGTTTTCTACTTTCTTCCTCTCCTTTCTACCGAACTGTCGTCCAGTCTGTTGTTTGATTGCAAAGGACGCCGGTTGTGACACGGTAGTTCATTTCCTTGTTCTACCTAACAGGTTACAAGAAGCACCGGCCTTGTGAGATCCTTCTCATCCCAGATTCTGGCTCCTGTGTGGCTCCTTCGGAAGGTCTCCTCCTGAACTGCAGGCTGGATTGAGCCCCTGAGAGCAATTCTCACAGCTCCTCTTCTTCACACTGTGTGTGTGTGTGTTTTCATAGTTTTTTGTCTGTCATCTTTTTTCTCCACTAGATTCCAAGCTCCATGAGGGCTGGGCTTCTTTGCTTTATTTTTCTCATCGTATGCTCAGTGCCTGGCCCAGCGCCTGGGACACGCATGTGCACAGAAAACATTTGTTACATAAATGATGGGGTGTTTTTAAGTCGGGGGGTGATGGGCTGCCTGAGCCAGACCTGTGCTTTAGCTTGATCACTTGGGCTTTGTGCATCTCCTTGTGCAAAGGACAAGTGAAGCTGGCGGAGGTGTCGAAGGACAGAGGTCTTTGCGGCAGAGAGGCAGGCAGATGTGCGGGAGTTTGAGCTAAGGGACGAGGAGTGGTGTTGGAGAGAGGGAACGAATCGGGGAGATATTCTGAAGGGAGAACCGAGAGAATGGATTGGCCTGTCTGCTCTAGGGGCCAACCAGCTCTCTGTCACGGTCAGGAAGCAGGAAGTTGCCTGTCCGGGTTACGTGGGTCTCTCCAGGCTGACGCCCTTCCTCCCAGGGGTCCGCATTTCGGGAGGAATGTGATAAAAGTGTGAGCAGCCTGGTCCCCCCATCCAGACCCCAAAAGCCTTGGCCAATCCTCTGCATTCTGGGTCCCAACAGCCCTGTTCAAGGGGCGAATTATCTTTGGATGTCTGTTTTCTCCACTGATGTGAGCTTTAAGCCAATTAATAAGGGCCAGGTGCCTGACCAGGCAGTGGCGCAGTGGATAGAGCGTTGGACTGGGATGCAGAAGGACCCAGGTTCGAGACCCCGAGGTCGCCAGCTTGAGCGCGGGCTCATCTGGTTTGAGCAAAGCTCACCAGCTTGGACCCAAGGTCGCTGGCTCGAGCAAGGGGTTACTTGGTCTGCTGAAGGCCTGCGGTCAAGGCACATATGAGAAAGCAATCAATGAACAACTAAGGAGTCCCAACGAAAAACTGATGATTGATGCTTCTCATCTCACTTTGTTCCTGTCTGTCCCTATCTATCCCTCTCCCTGACTGTCCCTGTAAAAAAAAAAAAGAAAAGAAAAGAAAAAAGAAAAAAAGATGGGCCTGGTTCAGTGGTAGAGCGTCAGCCCAGCGTGTGGAAATCTCAGGTTTGATTCCTGTCAGGGCACACAGGAGAAGCGCTCATCTGCTTCTCCACCCTTCCCCCTCTCCTTTCTCTTTCTCTTTTCCCCTCCTGCAGCCAAGACTTTATTGGAGGAAAATTGGCCCAGGCGCTGAGAATGGCTCCATGGCCTCTGCCTCAGGTACTAGAATAGCTCTGGTGGCAGCGGAGCAATGCCCTAGATGGGCCGAGCATCATCCCCTGGTGGGCTTGCCAGGTGGATCCCGGTCGGGCACATGCGGCAGTCTGTCTGTCTGCCTCCCCCACCCTGCTTCTCAATTCGGAAAAATAATAAACAACAAACAAATAAATAAAAGATGGGCCAGGATTTCACGTAGGATTATCTCTTTATTGACCAACTCCATCCTGAAGTCCTGATTGTTACTTAAGAGGAGCTCACTGTTCTTGTCTCCTGTTGGAAGACCCCCAGAGGTGACCTGGTTCATGGAAGGGGACAGGCTGGCTCTTGCTACCACCATGTAGATGCAGCCATAGCCCAGGTCCTCAGCGCTGGTACCTGCTCTGCACTCGAGTGTGGTTCTGGACCATAGCTTTGCACCCAAGGCTGGGTCTGTGCAGTGTGACTGAGACCTGTCTCTGCCATTGATTTGGTATTTGCTCTTGTCACGAGGGCACCGTACCCAGCCACAGTTTGGGCTGCCCGTGATTGTTCCCATTTGATCATGAAAACCGCCCAAATGATGAGTCACACAGCTGATGGAAGGGCTTCTGGTGCCCGATGACATCAGCTGCTTGACCCTCAGCCTCTGGGACAGCTTCAACCCTAACTCTGACTTCTAACAGGCCTTCGGCCGAAGGGCTATTCATCAGTGGGCCTGGCATAAGGAATGACCTTCTCCTCCTCCTGGGGTCATGCTGCAGAGAGCAAGGGCCCCCTGGCCACCTGGCTGCCTCTTGCCCCTTCACTCTCCCTGAGATACACGCTTTGTCCCTTCCAGGCTGAGCACGCACCAAACTGTTTCTTCTCAGATAAACTCATTTGCACGGTCCTCCCAAGAGAAATCTTGTTTCTTTATGTGCCGTGCGGATTTCTAATCCTCCCAAGTTCATTTCTGTGACCTTGGCAGACACTTGGCCTATTTCTCAATTTGTGTGGCCATGAATTCTGAGGTGGCCACAGACACCCAGGAACATACTGCCTTCCATCAGGAGGAAGGTTGGGGAGGAAGAGAGAGCCAATAAGAAAAACAACCATTCATTTACCCACCGGACAGGAAGAGGCTGTGGTTTTGCACAAAATGTGTCATAATGAACCAGCCACAGAGCCCTGGTTGCATAGCTCAGTTGGTTAGAGCATAGAAGTTACCAGTTCGATCCCTGGTCAGGGCATATACAGGAACAGATTAATGTTCCTGTCTCTCTTTTTCTCTCTCTCTCTAAAATCAATAAAATAAATATTAAAAAAAAAGAACCAGCCACACAGATTGTAATATTGGCAAACTACATGATTTGAGTGTTTTATAAATACAAACTTCTTCAATCTTCACAACCACCCTCTGAAGTAGGTACAATGACCATCTCCCTGTTGGCAGGGGAAACTGAGGCACAGAAAGGCTCATGTGCCCAAGATAAGTTAGGATAACACAACTAACAAGGGACAGAGACTGGACCCAGTGATGCTAACATATAAATTATACAGATCTCAAATTTCCGTGGCTTTAGAATGTTCAGTTTTTTAAGCTCAAGTGTCAGACACATGGCTGAGTTCAGTATCTGCTTGGAAAACCCATCCTGTGTCATCTCTCCTGAATTCCAATGATTAACCCACCCCCAGAGCATTCTCCCACACTTCTATTTGTGCCCAGATGATCGTGTACAGCAGGGGTCCCCAAACTACTGCCCGTGGGCCGCATGCGGCCCCCTGAGGCCATTTATCCGGCCCCCACCGCACTTCCGGAAGGGGCACCTCTTTCATTGGTAGTCAGTGAGAGGAGCATAGTTCCCATTGAAATACTAGTCAGTTTGTTGATTTAAATTTACTTGTTCTTTATTTTAAATACTGTATTTGTTCCCGTTTTGTTTTTTTACTTTAAAATAAGATATGTGCCGTGTGCATAGGGATTTGTTCATAGTTTTTTTTATAGTCTGGCCCTCCAACGGTCTGAGGAACAGTGAACTGGCCCCCTGTGTAAAAAGTTTGGGGACCCCTGGTGTACAGCATATGTGTGTGTTGGGGCGGGGGTGGGGGATCTACTCAGGACCTCACAGGATTGAATGACATCTACCCACATTAGGGAACACCCCCCACCCCCCCACCCCCCACTTTGCTGGGTCCACCAGATTCAAAAGCGAGTCTCTTCACAGACACACCCAGACTAAAGATTTTCCCAGTGTTCTGGGTGTCCCATGGCCCAGCCAAGTTGACTCAGAAAATTAACCAACACCTACACCCAGGAGTGGAATGACTCGGTCATAAAGCAACTCTGTTTATTTGTTTTAGAAACTTCCAGATGATTTTCCAAAGATACGATGCCATTTTACATTCACGCCAGCAGTGAACTCTGACTTCTTCATGTCCCCCCCCTCCACCCCTGGACAGTCACTGCTTTCTGTCACACAGCTGTCCCACTGTGTGTATGACAGTGTCAGGTCCCGTCGGGTCCCTCAAGCTAGTTGAACTACTTTTTTCTATTTTTTTTAAGATTTTTATTTATTCATTTTAGAGAGGGAGAGAGAGAGAGAGAGAGAGAGAGAGAGAGAGAAGGGGGAGGAACAGGAAGCATCAACTCCCATATGTGCCTTGTCCAGGCAAGCCCAGGGTTTCGAACCGGCGACCTCAGCGTTCCAGGTTGATGCTTTATTCCACTGAGCCACAACAGGTCAGGCCGTTGAACTTTCTTTCTTGCACTTAATCCCTATACTTCCATCTCCCATCCTGGGCGTTGTCTTCTTGTGGTTTGATGATGTCCTTTGAGAAATGAAAAAATTTTAATCTGATGAATTTTGGATGTGATGGATCTCTCTTATCCTTTGATCGCTTGTGCTTCTGGTGCTGTGTCTAAGAAGGCTCGCCTAGCCCAGGCCGTACAGAATTACTCCTGGGTCGTCTTGTAAGAGTTTCATAGCTTCAGTGCTGATGCTCACTCAAGGCTTTATTTTGACTTCCTTTTCCTGTCGAGGGAGTTTGGGGCCCAACACTGTTGTTCTGCATAAGTAAAGACCATTCTCTCCCCACTGAATTGTCTGAGTGTCTTTGTTGAGAGTCAACTGACACTACATTTGCGGCTTTGCTTTTCTAAATTCTCAGTTCTGTTCTGTTGATCTCTGTGTCAAGCCCTGTGTCTGTACAACAGCATCTTGGTGACTACAGTGTTGCATAAGTTCTGAAGAGAGTAGATGGTGACTCCCACAACTTTGTTCTTCTTTTTCCAAGATTGGTTGGCTATTCTGAGTCCCCCACATTTTGGATCCCTTGATCCATAGAATTAACATAATCCTGGCTGACCAGGCAGTGGGCAGTGGATAGAGTGTCAGACTGGGACACACAGATTTGAAACCCAAGGTTGTTGGCTTGAGCACGGGCTCACCACCTTGAGCCCGGGGTCGCTGGCTTGAGCATGGGATCAGAGACATGACCCCATGGTTGCTGGCTTGAGCCCAAAGGTTGCTGGCTTGAAGCCCAAGGTCACTAGCTTGAGCCCAAGGTCACTAGCTTGAGCAAGGGGTCACTCACTCTGCTGTAGCCCCTCAGTCAAGGCACATATGAGAAAGCAGTCAATGAATAATTAAGGTGCTGCAATAAAGAATTGATGCTTCTCATCTCTCTCCCTAAAAAAAGAAAAGGAAAATACTGTAATCCTAAAATAAATTTTACACTGAAGGCAGCTGGGATTTTTTTATATATATATAAAGATTGCATTGGACGTGTGGATCCATTGGAGGAAAATTGCCACCTTAAACAGTACAGGACTGTGTCTGTGTTAGGAAGGGGGCAATCAGGCTCGGTGATCACGAAACAGCGTCTGTTTCTGCCGAGCGGGTCTTTGAAGACAGGTCTGTGCTTTCCAAAGCGGGACAAGTGATCCCGCTCTGCCCCCACACCTTCTCCTTGCTGCTGGAGCTCCTGACACCACTGCTGGGGGCGGGGGGTGGGGGGAGGCAGGAGACAGGTGGGGGCTGATGGAACTGCCCCCGGATTCCTCCCCTCCCCTTCCGTCTCCTAACCCCTGCCGCTCTGAAGTGGGACCTGTCCCTTTGGGAGCCAGGACAGTTCCCAGAACTGGACCTATGGATGGAGAGGCAGATGGGCTCCCGGGACCCTGCAGTCAACCCCGGCCCTCCCTGTCCCTCATAAACACCGTGCAGGACACCACTCTCAGGTGCTAAGAGGAAACAGGCTTTTGTGGGTTGGTTTGAGATCCTAGTCACTAAGTGTCTCTAGTCACCAAGTCACCTTCCTTTCTGTTTCTCTCTGCCAGTGTTACTGAATGTCAGTCATCGGAACCATCATAGAATCTCTCTTCACGGAACTTACAGCCCAGTGAGGCTAGGGAACAGACATGGGACAAATGACCATACAACCAAGTACAGATTTGCAAACTGGTTCAGCCCTCTCCATAAAAGTAGTGAGTGTCACGACACGGACTCGATTTAGACAGGAGAGACAGGGAAAGGCCTCCCTGAGGAAGGGAGAGGTAAGTCGAACCCCTCAGTGATGGGTAGAAAGTGCCCGGGCAAAGTGCCTCGTTCTCAGACTCCCGTCTCTTGGCGAAAAGTTCTACGGTGTCTTCCACTGTGGGTGGGATTGGGGGAGAGCTGCATTCTGTTACACAGTGATTCAGAGGGTCCTACTAGACATGTGTGCACAGATGCAGAGATGCTAAATGTGGAAGACGGCTCTGCCTAGCCAAGAGCTGTCCTGCTCAAAACATCAACAGCAGCTTCACCTGGGACACCGTGGAGACTGAAGTCCAGCTCCGGGGCAGCCAAACTCATCAGAGAGCTACTCCTTAGCAACCAATGCTCAGAAGTCCTCGGTGGAACCAGATTGGACAGCTTGAGTTCTCTGTCCACATCTGAACCCAGCAAGTGTCTGAAACGGAGTGGTGACTCAGAGCTGGGAAGCAGTGAATTTGCAAAGTAGCCGATGACCACAACATGAATGGGAAAGGCAGGGACGGGGAAGCAGGTCCCGATCATTCAGGGCCTTGCCAGAGAGTTTAGACTTCAGTGCCCTGCGGAACCACGGGCAAGTGTCCAGCAGGGGGAGAGGGTGAAACATCTGTACCCAAACCACAGGACTTTTGCACATGTAGGTGTAGTGGGATGTTGCTAGACTTCCTTCCAGGGGAGAGATACCCTCTCCCCTGCCTCTCCCACCTTCTCCTTGTTCACATCTTAATGTGGAGACTCCGCTGTGTTTGACCAAGAGGTAAAAGGACAAAAGCAGAGTTGTGCTTGGGAGATCACTCTTCTCCCACTGGCCTTGACCACGTCCGGTCTCACAAAAGGCCCTGCATTTCGGCCCAAACCTGCTCTCTGCCCTGGAGAGGAGTGTCGACATCGGAATGATTTACCCCAGGAAGTCGTCGGTTTAATCCAATTAACTCCCGAGGGGAAAAATCTCTCTCCATCCCTCCCAGCCGTGGGTACGCCGGGACGGCCAAGTTCAGGGCCTGGCCAGCGGCGCATCTTTGCAAATTTCATTAGCTGCGGTGATGTCTGTGTGTTTTTTTTCCAGGTCATTAATGAGCTTGTCAAACAAGGCCAGCTCCGGCAGCAGCCTCTGACATGCCCCAGTGGGCCTTTTCATTCCAACCAGACCCGGTCCCCATTTACCCCTAACGGGAGGGACTGTGCGCACCCTCCCGGCCCGCATTCCGGCTACATGAGGGCATGCAGGGGCGGGCCAAGTTCATCCTGAGCACAGCTTCCCCGGGCGGGCGGGCGTCATTGCCAAATGAGTCACTGACGCCCACCTCATGTCGCTGGCCTCCGTCACCCAGCACTCTGCCGTTGGGTCTATTTTGTAGTCCCCCGCCCCTCGCCCCCTGGCTCTTCTCCCCACAGAGCTGTTTTATTGCCATAAAAAACAACAACACCACATATAACATAAAATGTATCCTCTTCACTATGTTTTGAGTAATCAGTTTAGCGGCTTTAAGGACTGTCATGTGGTTGGGCCACCCATCCCAGGACTATTTTCTTTTCTTTTTTCTTTTTTATCTTGCAAAACTGAAACTTTGTCTCCATTAAACAACAGCTCCCTGTTTTCTCTTCCCCAACCGCCCCCCTCAATAGCCAGTTGTCTATTTCCTGTTTCTGTGATTGTGGAGACTCTGGGGACCTCACATACGTGAAAACATGCAGGACGTCTCCCTTTGGTGATTGGATTACTTCACTGGGCAGGATGTCTTCCAGGTTCACCCATGTTGTGGCATCTGGCAGGAACACCTTCCTTTTTTATGGCTGAATAATATTCCATTGTCTGGATAGACCCCCACCCCCACCCCGTTGTGTTTATACATTCATCTGTGATGGACACCTGGGTTGCTTCCACTCTTTAGCTATTGTGAATGTTGCCGCTGTGAACGTGCGTAGGCTAATATCTCTTTGGGACCCCAATTTCAATTCTTTTGCCTCTATACCCACAAGCAGAATGGCTGGATTCTACAGTCGTTCTGTTTTCTAATCTTTTGAGGAATCACCAGACCATTTTCCGTGGTAGCTGTACCATTTTATATTCTCACCGACAGGGCACCAAGTTTCCACTTTGTCCACACTCTCACTGACAAGTGTTCTTTTCTTTTCTCTCCTTTTCTTTCTTTCTTTCTTTTCTTCTTTCTTAATACTGGCCATCCTAATGCGTGTGAGGTGATATCTCGTTGTAGTTTTGTTTTGCATCTCCCCAATAATTAGTGATGTTGAACATCTATCATATACTGAGAGACCATTTGTATATCTTCTCTGGAGATGTGTCTATTTTAAGTCCTTTGCCCATTTAAAAAAAAAAAATCAGGTTATGACCATGCCAGTTGGCTCAGCAGTAGAGCGTTGGCCCAGTGTGTGGAAGTCCTGGGTTCAATTCTGGGTCAGGGCACACAAGAGAAGCAACCACCTACTTCTTCACCACTCCCCACACCTCTATCTCTCACTCTTTCTCCCCCCCTCCTGCAACCATGGCTCATTCAAGCAAGTTGGCTCTTGGTGCTGAGAATGGTTCCATGACCTCACTTCAGGTGCTAAAGTAGTTTGGTTGCTGAGCAACAGCCCCAAATGGGCAAAGCATCATCTGGCAGGGGGCTTGCTGGGTGGATCCCAGTCGGGGCTTATGTGGGAGTCTGTCTCTCTGCCTCCCCACCTCTCATTTAATAATAATAATAATAATAATAATAATAAAAATTAAGTTACTTTTGTTGTTCAGCTTGAGGAGTTCTTTACATATTCTGGATGTTAATCTTTTATCAGATATAGATTTGTATTTTCTCCTGTCACATACATTGCCTTTCACTCCGTTGATTGTGCCGTTTGATGTACAGAAGTTTCAGTGTTGACATCATCTCCTACAGAGTTTCAGGAGTTTGGGAGATGATCACATTTCCCTTTTTGAAATCTCCTCTGTGTGGGTGCTTGCCAGTCTTTTTCCTTCTATCATCCAATTCTGACTCTCTGCCCTTATCCGGGACAGAGTTCCTAAATCGTAACTGTCGGAATCAGCTCCCACAATACGAAAGAAATCCCTATGGCAGCTTAAAACAAGAAAATAGGAAAGTGGGTAGGTGGCCTCTCACTTTGTTTGAAAAGATTACAAAACGGTCAGGGCTCGTGAGGGCCAACTCGAATAACGATCAGGAGCATCGTGAAGCCTCCTGTGGCCCCTTCACCCCTTCCTTCCAGTGACTGTGTGTGAAAGAAACTGCTGGTCCCGTGTTACAGCTGAGAACACTGAGGAGAAAGTGAGGGACCGCCTCACCTCGACGCTGTCCGTACGCATGCCAACACCGTCACAGTCTTCTGTTCCGTGACAGATTGCCAAGGAGCTGTTCTCCAGTCCTTCTGAAAACAAGTGTGTTGCCTCTGACCTCATTGCCCTCGTTTCTCCCAGCACTGAGTCGCAGAATTGATTCGCAGACCCGCCTTGTGCAGGCTCAGGTCGTAAACATCACACTCCTCGGCTCCTTGGTCCACACTGCACTGTGCAAGGCAGCCTGCAGCTGAATTCTACCCAAGATCCCACCCTTGGAAAGAGAGAGAATGAGGCTCTGCCCCATGCCAGTCTGACCCCAGAGACGGCTCAAGTTCAGATCACAAAAGAGAACATGAGTCAAATCCCCCCCTGAAGGACCAGACACATGCTGCTTAAACTGGCTTTGTTATGAGGAGACTCAAAGGACGCTCTTACTGACCCACTCATTTTGCTTGGACTTGAAGTCCCCTTGCATTTCAAGTTCATTACAGAAGAGAGACTAGTATAAAAACTCTGCACCTCAAGGAACGAGCTGTGTGACTTTAGGCAAGTCGGAAACTCTCTGCCTCAATTTCCTCTTTTTTATTTTTTATTTTTGCAAGAGAGACAGAGAGAAAAAGAGACAGACAGACAGGAAGTGAGATGAGAAGCATCAGTTCTTCATTGAGGCACCTTAGTTGTTCATTGATTGCTCTTTCATATGTGCCTTGATCAGGGGTCTACAGCAGAGTAAGTGACCCCTTTCTCAAGCCAGCGACCTTTGGGCTCAAGCCAATGACCTTGGGGTCATGTCTATCATCCCACGCTCAAGCCAGCAACCCCACATTCAAGCTGGTGAGCCTGAGCTCAAGCTGGTGACCTTGGGGTTTCAAACCTGGGTCCTCTGTGTCCCAGGCTGACACTGTATCCACTGTGCCACCGCCTGGTCAGACTCAGCCTCAATTTTTTTTTTATCTGAAAACTCAATATATTACCTACTTTAGACAGTTGACTTGGAGAGTAAATGAAATAATGTAGGCACACGTGCTCAGCAGTGAACACTCAATAAATGCAGCTGCTATTACTAATTTTGTAATAAGTCTGACCCACACCTATATGGCTGTCTGGCCTTATCCTACCTCATTCTCTGTGTAATTTCCAAATATAGTATGAAGAATAGACCCATAGTGGATGTTTGTGCTAGAAAAGTGAACTATAGGCAGATTCTATAGGCAGTGAGGACTTGATATAGCTGAAAATTATAGAGAAACCTAACCAGCATTGCATTAGACATACAGGGCTTATTGTCTCCGATAAAAGAAAGTCCAGGGACAGCGATGCAGAACTGGTTGTGCAACACCATGAAGTTGTTCAGACCCAGGCTCCATATGTCTTTTCTGCCCCACTGTCCCTAGAGCATAGCTACCAACTCCAAAGTCTCCTAAGGGTCCAACATAGCTGCTGGAGCTCCAGCTATCACACTCATATTCCAGATAGCTGCATGGAGGAAGAACAGAAAGCTAGAAAAGGCACAACTCCCAGGTTTAAGGAGTCTGCCTGGGAGTTTTGCTTAACACGTCCATTTACATATTACTGGCTAGACTTTTGTCACGGTACTGGCTTTACTGAGCAGCAAGACAGGCTGGAAAAGGTTGTCTTTTACTTGGTTTCCTTCCCACCCTCATTAGAATTCTGTTGCTAAGAAAAGAAGGGGAACGGGATATGGGAATGGCAGTTTGCAGTGTCAGCCTCAGAGGCAAACACTGGGGCCACCGCCGTGTTCCAGAGACTCCGGGGTTGCCCCTGAGGCTGGGGAGGTCTGCGGAAGGGTGGGGAGGACAGACTCAGAAATCTCTGTTTATGTGTTTCAAATATTGCAGCTGTGTGGCAGGTTTATTTTGCTAAAAGGATTCCACTGTCCAAAGTAACTCGGCAAACCACCATTAGCAATGAGGGACCATGCCAGTCCATTCAAAACAAGACCAAAGGTGGGATCCATTACTTTATTTACCTTGTATATTTGAGACCTGGGGGAGCATGAAGTTACAAAACAGTTACCTGTGTGCACGTCCCTGCAGCCAACCAGAGAGGCCGCCACCTTGAGCACTGTCTGCCCTGTCCTGCCCTGCCCTGTGGAAGCCGTACAGGGTAGGGCTGACGTCATGCTTGCCGTTGGATCAGAACTCGGGTTGATATCACATTGGATGTGACCACACGTGTGCAGGACCGAGGGACTGTTTTGATCAACAATCCCAGGGACCCGTCCAGCCCCCACCCCCCTTTATCCCCCCTGAGCAAGCACATGTCTCAGCTTGTCTGAAGCAGTCCTGTATTCAGATTTTTTGTCCTGGCAGATGCCCAGGGACAGTTGCGCTAGTCCAGGGGACGGGAACCTTTTTGGCTGAGAGAGCTATAAACGCCACATATTTTAAAATGTAATTCCATGAGAGCCATACAACGGTCCATGTACGTTACGCATTATCCAATAAAAATTTGGTGTTGTCCCAGAGGACAGCTGTGATTGGCTCCAGCCACCCGCAACCATGAACATGAGCGGGTAGGAAATGAATGGATTGTAATACATGAAAATGTTTTATATTTTTAAAGTTATTATTTTTTTATTAAAGATTTGTCTGCAAGCCAGATGCAGCCATCAAAAGAGCCACATCTGGCTTGCGAGTCATAGGTTTCGACCCCTGCACTAGTCAGTCGTGTGTTCCCGTTTCTGGTACGCGATGCTCTGCCAAAGGCTCCATTCCCTTGTGCCCGTGTGTCCCGGGCCGAGCGCATTGGTCAGTTATCTGATCAATGTTCATTAACAGAATGGCTGCCCATCAAAAAGCACTGGCCTACACTCTGAAAGGGACTGTCTCCAGACTCCGGCCACTAAGACCACCTTGTAAAGGGTGGGGTGGGAGAGGCGGGTTGGGTGCTTTCTCCAGAGGCTACATTCCTTGCAGGGATCCAACATGGGACCTCCGGGTGCTGCAGTTCCTTCCGAGGAGGCTGGGGTCTTCAGGGACTCAGGAGAGGGACCCCTGTTGTGAGCTCTGGCTGCAGAGAAGGCTTGCCCTCAGGCCAGGCCTGCGCCTGTCCCCTCATCCTGGCCACAGCCTGAGGAATCTGTGCCCGTGAGCCCTCCCCCACACCTCCCTACAGGTGCCCCTCAGCCCAGACCACCTGCTCCCCCTCAACTCAGAGACCTGACCCTGGAGGGAGACACAGCTGAGGCCCCTCCCTGTGAAAACCCTGCGTTTGCATCCCCTCCTCGCTGTGGGCTGCTCTCCGGGGGTGCTGTGGAGGCCTCCCACCCTTTCCAACGTCTTCCCCCAAGCTCCCGGCTTTCTCATCACCATCTAACCTCCTGCTTCTGTCACTGCCCCCCGCCCCACCTTGCCCCCGGAAGGAGGGGGGGTCAAGGCCAGGGTCTCCCCTTGGCCAAACTCAGAGAGAAGGAGTCCTTGGCAGCTCTGGTGAGACTTCGACGTCTATTTTCTCATAAAATCACCTACAGAAGAAGTGCAGGCTCGGAGGCCTGTGGGACTCTCTGGGGGATGCCTTCTGAGCTGCTTGACACTGACCAGCGCGTTTTTTAAACTCACAGGGCTCAGAACTCGAGGACCAGGAATACCACGTCCTAAGGGTGACCACACGTTAAAATGGGAGTTGGGAGAATGGATACAGAAGGCGTGGTGCACACACACAATGGAACATGACTCAGCCAGAAAGAACAATGCCGCCTTGCCATCTGCCACCGCCGCCGCTGGTTTGCCCATTCTGACAGTCAGACCTGCATCACGTGTCTGCCAATCCCAGCAAAGACAAGCCCTGGGTGGCTCAGGCCACGCGTAGTTCACCCCCCCTCCCCGGGTCGGACAGAGGGTCCCCCTTTCTTTGAGAGGCTGCTTCTCAGACAATGGGAAATTCTATAACCTGAGCGTGCGGTTCAGAACATCATTTCGGGACGGGGAAATGATGTCGGCTGCATCACAGGTGGTGACTCAGGTCCCCAAATTCTGTTGGAATAATACATTGTAAGAATATTTCCTAGCTGTTAAGCACATCAGGCTCAGGGGCCGACGGCCCTGGTTTGCATCTTGGCCACAGCACGTGTTAGGTCTTACTCAGTTTTCTCATCTGATACATTGGAGCTAGTAATAGTACAATCCCTACCTCATCGTTTTGGGGGGACTTATTGTTATATGTGCAAATAGGGAGTTGGTACTCTTGTGCAATTACTAAGTGCCTGGAACAGAGTCAGGCACATAGGAAACATGCAACAAAAGCTAGTTGCTTTTATTCATATCACATTGGTGCTGCAAATTCAAATTCTGTTTATCCTTGCCCGCCCAAGTCAAGATCGTCAGAGAGGCTTCCCCATTCCCAAAGCTTGTTTCTGTCCTCTGCTAAACATAGTACAGTGTCTGGTACAGGCGGGTCTCCTCCTTGGTGGGCTCCCTCTTTTAGCCTAAGAAGTACAGGCAGAGTTTCTTACTAATTTTCAGACGGCTGCAGAGGGAGTCCTATTTTAAAATCTTAACTCGGGCCCAGAAATCCATTTATTTGCTCCCAAATTGGATGTCTGCCTCTCAGGTCCAAACCAGAACAACAATGCAATTTACCTTATCTGCTCTCCATTTCTGGCTCCCGGCACAGGGCACTTGGCGACACCTGCCTCCCAGGACGCCAGGGCATGCTGCCCATGGTGCTTTCTTCCCAGGACCGGGAAACCTAGCCGACCTGGCCAATCCGGAGCCTTTCAGAAAATGAACAAAGCCCTTGCCGCAGTTCAGATCACAGCATGGAAGGGAGGGCACATGTGCTTGGAGGCCAGCCTCCAGCGTCCTAAGGGTACCTGACAGGAAGTGGGGCTGGCAGCGAGAGGAGGTCTTTCTGTCCAAGCGGCAGGTGGGCAGGTCTGTTCCAGGGCCTTTGACCCACAGTGCCCTTGGCATGCTTTGGCAGAACTGGCTGTCTGGGTGTTATGGCTTTGCATTCCTGAGACTGTCCCTGAGTTTTATAATCAAACAAGGTGTCCCTTGTGAGGCACGGTGACAGGAACTGGTGGTCTGAGGGTGGAAGCGTCCTGTGCGGTGGGCTTCAGGCAACAAGCAAACATTTGGCTTCTCAAGGTGGGAAAAGGAAGACCTCTCCTCCCACATAGATTCCAGTGTAGACTCTGTGGGCTATTCTGTTACAGCTTCTCGCTGACCTTGAGAAAGGTCATGAAACTGGTAAGCTTGGGTTTTGAGTGAGCATCTTGAAAATTGGGAACACACAGGAAATATTATATCATATATATATATCTTTTTTTTTTTTAAGTGAGAGGAAGAAAGATAGTGAGATAAACTCTTGCATGTGCCCCGACCGGGATCCACCTGACTACCCCTGTCTGGAGCCAATGCTTGAATTAACCAAGCTATTTTTAACACCTGAGGCCAATGCTCGAACTAACCAAGCTATCCTCAACACCCAGGGCTGATGCTCCAACCAACCGAGCCACTAACTGCAGGAGGGGAAGAGGGAGAGAAATGGGAGAAGGAGGGGAAGAAAAGCAGATGTCACTTCGCCTATGTGCCCTGACCAGGAATCAAACCTGGGATGTCCATATGCCAGGCTGACGCACTATCCACTGAGCCAGCCAGCCAGGGCTAAGAAATATTTTTTCATTGTCCAGTGTTTTCTTCCTTGTTTTCCTCTCTCTCTTTCATTTTTCATTTTCCTTCTTCATGGTGGACTGACCTTTTCCCTTTCCCTCTTGTCTCTGCTGGTTAGGAAAATGGGGATTATGTTTATATTCTTTGGGTGGTTATTCAGAAAGCATCTAAAATACCAACTGAGGTGTAAATTTTTCTAACAGAGCCAAGAGTGACCTGGCATGTCTCTCCTTTTCCTGAATAGAAATTTGTCTTCTCAGCATTACCCTTGCTAAGCCATTTTCTCTGTTGTACGTTCTCTTGTGTTTTGGCAGGCTCAGCTTTAATGAGAGTGCCTCCTTCTCTCTCATTGGCTCTCTGTCCTGCCCCCTATCACCCAGCACCCCCTTTCTAGCTACCATATTTTTCGCTCCCCAAAAGCGGAGGGGAAAATGCCCGTGCGTCTTATGGAGCAAAAAATGCAGTATTTTATTACATTTTTTTTTCTGTATTTTTCTGAAGCCGGAAACGGGGAGAGACAGTCAGACAGACTCCCGCATGCGCCCAACCGGGATCCACCCGGCACACCCACCAGGGGCTACGCTCTGCCCACCAGGGGGCGATGCTCTGCCCCTCCGGGGCCTCGCTCTGTCACGACCAGAGCCACTCTAGTGCCTGGGGCAGAGGCCAAGGAGCCATCCCCAGCACCCGGACCATCTTTGCTCCAGTGGAACCTCGGCTGCGGGAGGGGAAGAGAGAGACAGAGAGGAAGGAGAGGGGGAGGGGTGGAGAAGCAGATGGGCGCTTCTCCTATGTGCCCTGGTCGGGAATCGAACCAGGGACTTCTGCACGCCAGGCCGATGCTCTACCACTGAGCCAACCGGCCAGGGCCTTTATTAAATATTTTAAGACACCATTTGGTTCAGAATATTTTTTTTTCTTATTTTCCTCCTTAAAACCCTAGGTGTGACTTATGGTCAGGTACATCTTATGGAGCGAAAACTACGGCAGTCGTTATACACCTGGCCTCCTCTGTCAGTCATCAACCCCACCCCATGCTCGCCCCACCGTCCAGGGCCAGGTCTTGTGTTAGTAGGCCAGGATCTCTCTCTCCATGGTGGTGTTGAGACCATGACAGAGACAGTCCCTGGGCCAGCAGGTGGCGGGGGCCATGTCCGGCTGTGACGCCCTCTGTCTCTTTAAGGCCCTCTACTCACAGAACTTTGTGTAAAGCCATGACCCCAACTGAGAACCCCCCCCACACACACACACACACTCCACCATCAAACCAATGATGAATGTCTCCGAGCCAGTTTTCTCGTCTGCTCAATGGGAATGACAATTGTGCCCACCTCAGCTTGCAGGCCGTGCTCAGTAAATACTGTGAAATAAATGCAAAAATAAAAAGCCATTTGCTCCGAATATCCTCAGGTGTTATGTTCACAGGGGGCTCCTTCCCACCCCCGCACCTACCTGGCACAGCAATGTGGTCCACCGATGTTGGTGGAATCTGTGCGGAGGTGAAACAGTTGGCTTTCTAGAAAATTGTCATTGATGGTCCATGAGTGAAGTCGGGGTGGGGTGGCTCAGTGCCTACTGCTCGAAGGAAGACGTGTGTGTGTGTGTGTGTGTGTGTGTGTGTGCAGGGAGGCACACACGGGAGGAGTGGCCTGGAGCTGCTGGGTGCTGAGAGACAGAAGGTCAGCTAGCCGAGGGGACAGCTCAGCGGGGAATACAGTTGGAAAGCATTACTGTGTAACCTCTGTTAGGCAATAAGGTATCTGCAGAATAGGACCTGAGTCTCTAAGCAGCCAGGAATTACAGCTAATTTTATATTCACATTTTTGTATTTCTTTTCTTCTTAAATAATACAAGCTTTAGCTACAACTACCCCTAGGTCCAACCCTGTTTCTCTCATGAGGAATAAGCTAATTGGGGGTCACCGTTCTCCTTCCGAGAGTGAACGCATGTTCAGTTCCCGAGCTGGCCTCGGACAGAAAGGCCACACACTATCAACCAGAGTTCTGTGGTCTTGGTTGCCTCGTAGGGGGGCTGACAAAGCCATAAAAGGCACAGATGTAACTGCCTAAAAAAATGAAATAAAATTGTCCTAAAAAAAATTGACTGGGACAGGAATTTTTGTGAGATGAAGTTCAGAAACTAGTTCTAGAAAGAAGTCCGCATTCCTGATAAAATGTTTAACTTTTGGGGGGGAAGGGACCAACAGGGGTTAATGACTCGTTCTGGGAAACTAGTCATCCACCCACACGTCATACCCAAGCCGCGTGACCCTGAGCCTGAACGTTCTTTTCTGTTTTTATTTTTTGTTTGTTTGGAACGTTACTTTTGTCACTCGTGGAACATGATGATCTCAGCCTTCTCTCCTCTGGAAACTGCCTACCGAGAAGGGATCTCTGGATGGGCCCATGGGAAGGCCCATCTCTGACGGTGAGAGGAGAACTGTCCTTCGGCTGGGCTCCTAGCCATTGTCTGACACACTGCTCCGTCCACCCGTTGTCTTCTGTCCCCCCGTGAGCCACCTTGGCAGCCCTCACCCACCAAGTGCAGCCTTGGACACTTGCGTCTTGTTAAATATCACTCCTCAGTTATCTCCTCTCCCCAGCTGAACAGTGAGCATCGTTTTTAAGATAAAAGTGACGTGTCATCCAGTTCATTTCTTTCCTAGATCTTTTCCCTGCTACCCCCCTGCCCTCCGATTCCCCCAGCGTGGAGCCCGGGTTGGTGCCTAAGCAGCACTTTGTTAAGTATTGGACCACAGACTGCTTACCTCCTTGGAGGGTTTGGGAAGTGAGTCAAGTCTCAGGTCACTTTGGCCCGGTTTAAGAACCACGGGTTGGCACAGCCTGCCGGAACCAGGGTTCCCTCAGCTACAAACCAGAACCACAGACTAGAACCACAAAACCAAGTCCAGGAACCAGGGTCTGGATGCGGGAGGGGAGAACCGGCACCAGCTGTCTGGATGGTGGGGGGCGTGGGTGTGGTCTGCCATTGCTTGGCAGAGAAGGAGTCCCTGTTCCTGTATCCTTTATCTGCAAACATTGGAAAAGCCACCGTTCCAGACTTGGTTCAAGAAGACAGGAACCCGTCATGTGCAGATGGTCCTCGAAGTCGTCCTTCGACTTAGCGCAGAATCAGCTCTTCGTGCTGGAGCGGCAGGCAGGTCTGACTAGGTGCAGGTCCAGCCCCTCGCTCACTTTGTGTGTGACCTCGGTGAGCCATTTAACCTCTATGAGCCTCAGTTTTATAAATATAAGTGACCATTTTTTAAATGGGCACCGGCCAATGTTCACTATCGAAATGGAAACTTTGGAGTTTCGGTTTTTTGAATTATAAAATGAAAATAACAATAAACGAAACGGATTGTATAACTGCCCGTCACTGGACACTCTAAAATTCTTGAGTGCAAAGTGAGGTGCTTTGAATTTCATGTCAGAATATTGGAACCCTTTTGGCTTGAATTAGAGACAAAAAAACCCTGAGATTTTTTTTTTTCCCCTGAGGCTACGGACATTTTTGTTCCCCTTAACTCAGAGGGAGAAGGTGGGCGTTGGCCTTCGGGCAGAGTCTGGGTTCTGGAAGAAACAGCCCCAGGGGAGTTTTATTTAGATGCAGATAAGCCAAGTAGTTTTTCATTTTTTTAAAGACTTACTCCAAAGTTTGTGAACGTAAATCAAGTGCAAACATATTAGACTGGGATTTGAATACTTTCAATTGTGTAAAATCTTATACAGTTAATGATGCGCACAGGGAAGGGGTGCAACTTCATACAAATATATATTTAAGCAACATAAGCCAGGCAGAGAAAGACAAGTACCATATGATTTCACGTCTATGTGGCATCTAATGAGCAAAATAAACGAACAAACAAAGTAGAAACAGACTCACAGATACGGAACACAGACTGACAGTAGTCAGAGGGGAGGGGGTGGGGGCTGGTGAAAACGGTGAAGGGATTAAGCAAAGAGAAAAAAAAAAAAGCACACAATACAGCCCTGATTGGTTTGCTCAGCAGTAGATCGGCCCATGTGTGGAAGTCCCAGGTTCGATTCTCAGCCAGGGCACACAGGAGAAGTGCCCAACTGCTTCTCCACCCTTCCCCTTCTCCTTCCTCTCTATCTCTGTCTCTTCCCTTCCTGCAGCCGAGTCTCCATTGGAGCAAAGTTGGCCCGGGCGCTGAGGATGACTCCATGGCCTCCGCCTCAGGCTCTAGAATGGCTCCTGGGGTGGATCCTGGTCAGGCGCATGCGGGAGTCAGTCTGACTCCCTGCTTCTAATTTCAGAAAAGTAAAAAAAAACCCACACAATACAATCAATATACAGGTGATGCATCATAGAATTGTGCACTTGAGACCTATGTGATGTTGTTAACCAATGTCACCCCAATACATTTAATAAAATAAAAAGAAAGCTCATAGACACAGACAGCAGCCTGGTGATTACAGGCGGGAAAGGGAGTCGGGGGAGGTCGAAGAAGGTAAAGGGGAGTACATGCTGATGGGGGAAACTTGACTTAGGGTGGCGAATACATAGTACAATAGATGATGTAGCAAAGAACTTTACACCTGAAACGTATACAATTCTATTTGCTAATACCACCCCAATAAATCCAAATATATATTTGTTTCGCAGTGGGCGGGTGTGTGTGTGAAATTTGAGGCAATTAGTAAAATGAAACTCAGAATACTACCCCACAGAATTGTTGTCAAATACTCGTTTAACTATACAGTGTTTGTGCATCGTGATGTGCTACATGGGTTGTGGTAACTGGTGTTATCAACAAGAAGTGTAGCAGGTGTCCACTCATCCCTGTCTGGCCTGTGGCACTCCCAGAGAGAGACGGAGGACTCCCAGAGCTCAGGGGCCGGGTTGCTCCTGGTGGAATGCAGGGTGGTGCTGCTGAGGCCGATTGCAAGGCCCTGAGCCCATGCAGGGCGAGGAGCCCCTCCTGGACCTGGTCTCAGGCCCTAGTGCTGGGTGGGCCACTGGGTGCCCCTCTGGTCACTCCCTCTGGCACTTCTGCATTCTATCCAGTGTCTGACCCTCAGACACTGAGACCTCTTTTCTTATTTTCTTTATGGGTAGCCCCTCTGCAGGACCCCCAATGGAGGGTAGGAGGTCAGAATTACCTTTTTTCCTCTTATCTCACTCACCCCATGTAGCAACTTAACATATTTCTTCAAAAACCAACACAGTGCTCCCCCTGAAAGGAGCCCCCCCATCTCATTAGGCACAGAGCAGACTGTGCAGAAGGTGGCAGACAGAGCAGATGCTGTCAGCCCAGCCCCCTTTCAGCTGGCAGAAACGCCCAGCAAAACGTTACATTTTGTTTCAATACTAGCTGAGCTCTATATTTAAAGAAGTTGCATATTAAAGGAAAAGAAGAAAATTCTCAGGTGCCAGGAAAGAAGAGGAACAGGAAGCAGGAGTGGTGGTTGGGAGTTGATCAGGGACGAGGGGGAGGGGAGAGGAGAGGTGGGGGAGGACGGGGGAGCGGACAGGACCCAAATAAAGGCCCTCAGGGGACTGGCATGGATGTTGCTGTCCATCTGGGAACAGGAAATGAGACCTCATGCCTGCAGAAGGCGGGGAGTTGAAAGAGAACCTCCCGCATCCAGCTGGGCACCGCCCAGAGCTGCCCGTTCTTTGAAGAGAAGACAGGAAGACCTCTGAGAGTCTGGAGGCGGGAAGGGGTGGGGGTCTCCATCTGCTGGACACAGGGCGCGGGAATCAGGTCGCCTTTGAGAATTCCGAAGTCTCCTTAGGCAGGCATGACGCATGGAGGATGCATATGCAGTCAGATTTCTACCTTCCCTGTGTGGTACCAGGAAGATGCTCCTCCAACCAGTAGAAAGGTTTGGGTCCTGGCAGGGGTCTCCATGAGCCTCGAGGGATAAACTCCTGATCCTGGGTGCCCGAGGTGCCACAGGAACTATCCCTGCAGCCAGCACGCTCGAAGGAAAATGTTCAGGCCCCGCTGGGAAACAAGTCCCCAGCAGAGATGGGTCTGAGGCAGGATGTAGTCAAATTAATACCCCTAAGAATGAGAGAAACTGGATACTGTAAAAAAATTAAAAAATAAAAAGAAGACTATAAAATAAGAATCTTCACAGCTGTAACAATTCTGAGTCCTTGCCGTGTGCCAAGCACTGTTATAAGAACTTCCCTGTATTACCATCCCCACCGGCCAGGGAATCAGGGAGTATGGCTGCCCCCAGGGAATCAGCTGCGATGAGAAAATAGAGGCACATAGCGGTTAATTGAGGTTGCACAGGAAATGGGGGGGGGGATCCATCATAACACTTGTTTCCGATTCACCGTGCCAAGACCCACTGCCCACCGAATACACTTTACTTTCCTTCCTCCGTGGTGATAGAGTTGGCTGGGCGTATGGCTACATATGCAAGAGATGGTCCAGAGTGACTGAGCGGCTTATTTGGGGGATGTCATCTGTGCAGTGAAGGGACATTACCAGGCTAGACCGACTGAGGCTTCTCTGCATTGAATATTTTTTCCTTTTCCTCAGTGAAAAGCTGGGGGTGGTGAGAGAGCTGACCAGCGGGAGGATGTGATAGTGACCAACACAGCTGGGACTCTCACAGTCGCTGCTGGACTCGTTCCTCCAGACACATCCCTGAGGTCCAGTCTCTGAAATAAATGAGCACGTAACCCGAACGTGTACCCAAGTCCAGGCTCATGGCCCATTTATGTCCAGCCTATTTGGGACAATGACATTCTAGCCTCGTCAGGGAGTCTCGGCCGTCCCTCGAGGAGAGTGGGGTAGGACTTGCCCTGGTTCACCAGGCCAGGCCCAAACGTTTGAATGAGGATCAATCAATTAATTTCCCCTCGGGGACCTGACTCCACCCGTCACCTGCGGATGAGATTTGCCCTGGATCGCTGCACCGGCCTTTTTGCTGTGCTTCCTGTTTTCGTTTTGGGGAGGGGAAAAGCCCTGAGCAGAGGTGGGGAGAGTCACGTGTCCCAGCCAGCTGTGTGTGGGAGTAGCTCCTGCTGGCTCAGAATAGCCAGCTTTTACAGTCTCAGAAAATTCAGGAGCCTGTTACTGAAAATTAGAAGGAGCAGTTGTAACTATTGCATTGTACGGAGTTACAATGAAACGGCATTGAAATAAGGTAACAGTCTCCAAACTCATTCCTTCCTAATTATTTCTATGTTCTCAAGATGATTTGTGTTAACTGCACCTGCACACTTTACCTAGACCGAGTGCCATTGGGCATCCCCCCCCACTCTGAGTGTCAGGTTGGGAGCAGAAATCAGCTGGGATGGGGGTGTTTACACTACAGGCACCAGCAAATACCTCCTGCCGCCTGAGACCAGTTGTAAAACGTATAGCACCACACCACTGTGTCCTCTTATCCTTCACTGGGCGCCTAGGCACAGGTCTAAGAGCTTGGGAAATATTTTTCATCCATTCAACCACACTGATTCGTTACCTACAATACATCAAAGTCCATTGCTGTTCTTGTTGTTGTTATTATTATTATCTAACATTTGCTGAGTACTTACTGTGTGTGCCTGGCGTTCTTCTAAGTACTATGTATGTATTAGCTGCCCAGTCCTTGGGATAACCTTTGAAAGAGGTTCTATAATCCTAATTTTTATGGGTGGGGAAACTAAGGAATTGAGAGGTTAAATAATTTTCTGGGTTCACACAGCTAGTAGTTTGCAGGCCCACACGGAACCCCAACAAGCTGGTCCTGAAGCCCGCGCCCTTAACCATGAGCCCGTCCTGCCTCTTGTTGCGTCCAGGTATCATGGACGCAGCTGTGTACCAGCAGGGCCCTGCCCTCGTGCGACTGGTGTTCAGTGGAAGGGGAGGCAGACATGCGGCAAGAACGTGCCAGTATGTTCATGCCCAGCGGTGCTGAGAGCCAGGGACAAAAACGCAGCAGGGTTAGGGCACTAGAAATACTGAAATAGGGAGGGTACACATATTCATGTATCATATTTCTAAGTTAATATTATCCCCATCTTACAGATGAGGCAATTGAGGCTCAGAGAGGTTGAAACCATATCTAAGGACACGCAGCTCATAAGGGGTGGGGCCAGAATTCACCCTGCGGTTGCCTGGTTCCTAAGGCTGCCGTGTTCCCCCTATGAGCCTGCCTTTCTCAGCTTCTGAACGGCCCCAGGTGACCAGGGGCCTCATTTAAGCTTGAGTTTCCTGTGCAAACGGGGCTCAGCTGGAACCTGCCCTGAACCCAGACTCCTTTGTTTCTGTCCTCCAAAGCCATGTGAGAGGACACAGAACGTCCAGCTACAGGCTGGTGGGGATGGGGGGGGGGGGCGGTCCCTGTGACACCTGCATAAGTGAATGTGACATCTGCAGTACGCAACCAGACCCACCAAGGGGTCTTTGTCTGTGGAAACAGACCTATTGTGTCTAATGTAGGGCGCAGGTGGGGAGGGCGGGGGATGGACAAAGGGCTCAAATGGATCCCATGAGTGCTTAGAACTCACACAGGGAAGAGGTGCTGTGGGAACTGCTCTCCCAAGCCCCCTGCATTGCCCCCAAACCCCCGCCCCAGAAATACTGTATTTCGTGTCAGCGTGGTTTGACCTTTGGTTTGGTAGTATTAACTAATTCTATAAAAGCAGCCATTCCTCGCGTCCCCTAAAGCTTACTAGGAAATCAGACCATTAGCTAAAAAGGCAGACCAGCCGTGAGGAAGAGAAAGTCTCTCAGGTATTTCCCCTACAACTAAAAATCGATGTAGTACAACCACCCCTTGTTGGGAGGCCTTGAGAACCCAGGTTTCTCAAGGGCGGGGCGGGGGGAGCTGATTCCTGGGTGGAACTCTCATTGCTGATGCATCAGGGTCCCTGATTGGTGGGTGACAGTCAGCTGCAGCTTCAAACAATGCCCATTCCTTATCTTACAGTTTAGGCCGGAGTTGAGGAGGCCTCAGGTGCATTCGCAGCTCACGGGCTCACAAGGTCAAAATCGAGATGGTGGCCAGGTGGGGCTCCTACCTGGAGGATCGGGTGGGGGGGGGTGGAGAGAATCTGCTTCAGGCTCATTCAGGTAGCTGGCAGCATTTAGTACCTGATAGCAAGAGAGCTGAGCTCCCGGGGTCCTTGCTGGCTTCCAGACAGAGGCTGTGTCCACTCCTAGAGGCCACCCATGTTCTCTGGCTCATGAGTATCCACGCCCCTATGTTTGCCGCAGCCCCATCTCTTCGTGATCGCCGGGATACAGAAACAACCTCAGACAACCAGATCAAGAAGGTGTTATATAGGCCCTGGCTGGTTGGCTCAGCAGTAGAGCATCAGCCTGGTGTGTGGAAGTCCCGAGGTTCAATTACCGGCCAGGGCACACAGGAGAAGCACCCATCTGCTTCTTTCCCCTTCCCCTCTATTCCTCTCTGTCTCTCTCTTCCCCTCCCACAGCCAAGGCTCCACTGGAGCAAAGTTGGCCTGGGCGCTGAGGATGGCTCCGTGGCCTCCACCTCATGTACTAGAATGGCTCTGGTTGCAATGGAGCAACACCCCAGATGGGCAGAACATCACCCCCTGGTGGGCATGCCAGGTGGAATCCTGGTCAGGCACATGCAGGAGTCTGTCTGACTGCCTCCCCGCCTCTAACTTTGGAAAAATATTTTTTTAAAAAAAGTGATATATATATATGCATATAATGAAATAGTAGTCACAGCCCCGAGACAAAGGGAAGCCTGCCACTGTCACCATGTGGATGGACCTGGAGGACCCAACGCCAAGTGAGGTGAGCCAAAGAGGGAAAGACCGATGTGTAGCTGGAATCCACGTCCACCAGTGTTGTGTGAAAATGGACGTCTCTGGTCACGACTGTTTGCCCCTTGCTATTATGAGAGCTCTTGTAAGGACACGCAGCCATTCATGCTTCACAGGTGTTGATTGAGCACCTACTATGTGCCTGGTACAGAGCAGACAGAAGCCCCTTGCTCTCGGGAAGCGCACGCACATCCCAGTCCCAGGAAGTACAGTCTCAGAGTTAAGGAAACGGGGTGACTAAGGTTCAGGACCCAGAAACAGGATCCAACTCACACCTTCGTTCTCCAGGTGGCTGTTCCCCTGCCCACCAGGCTGGCTGTCTCTGACATAGTCTCCCATGGGCTTGGGCTTCAAGGGACCAGACTTGTGCTGGTCGGTGCTCACCTGGAAGCTAAGTTAGAACATGGGTATTTTGACCTAGTTTCATACATTGGTGGGTCTTCTGGGGAAATCCATCTCCTGACCATTCATTTAGTGGTCTAGCCTCGTTCCTTTTGAACCCGTGGCTTCTCCTCGGGGGAAGGTAAAGAACAGAGAGTGAAATGTACTCGTTTGACTACTTGCCGTTAGCTCCAGGAAAATGACCGAGGATGGCGTAATACAAAAGGGAGAGCCAAAATGGAGGAGAGGGCACACACGTGCGTCCCATTGGTCTGCGTGGGCAAGGAAGACGAATTTAGGGCCGTGAGGCCGGAGTGTGAGCTGAGTCCTGGCTTGGCGCCTCGGTCTGCTAGCAAATCCGAGCCTCAGTTTCCCCATCTTCTAGATAACAACTGTCTTATGTTGGCATCATGGTTCCATGAAAGAGTAGCCATCAGCACTCAGGGACCACCTCTGCGCCCAGCTGGCTGAAAGGAAGACTGTAAGAGAAATGCAATGGTGTCTGTCCGCTAAGCATCCACAGGGAACAGGGAACTCCATGCTGCAACCTGTCAGACCCTGAGAAAGAGTCACGTCAGCCCTGGACATCAGCGGGGGCCTCTCACTCCCTCAGCTTTGGCTGCGAAACTCTGAGGCCTTGGCTCAATCTCATGTCTTTGGTTCCAGTTCTGCCAATGGCCCCTTTCTGTTGGTCCAGGAGTCGATGCCATCCATTGGGTTGCCAAGCTCTCATCTCATGTAGGGCCAGCATCCTTCTGCAGAACTTGCTGCTGTCCCATCAGCTGGCCCATCCAAACCGAATACTCCATTAATTCCACGACTCCCCTCATTTGGACCCACTTCCCCGTTAAAGAAAGGCAACACCACACACACACACACACACACACACACACACACACACACACACACATATGCCTTTGCAATGTCTCAGCATTGAGATAGGAAGTAACGCTTATAACCAAGCACACTAGCCAATGAGTGGACCCCGGAAAGTCTGCCCCAAGGTGCCTGGCAGACCTGTGTGCCTCTGGCATTCTGAGCCCCGTGCTGGCCAGGCTCCGCTGGCCAGGAGCAGAACGCTGCAGTCTGCAGGGAGCTGCCCCAAGAGCGGGGCACATGAGGTCAGCAGCCCCGCAGAATGACTCCCCAGACGCGAATGCCCTGGGCCGTGCCAGGCGCTGCTACTCTGAGAAGTGCTTAGTCAATGTGCTGCCCGCACAGATGGAGGAAACGTTCAGGACCGCTGAGGGTGCGTCCTTAGGCTTGACTTACACTGCAGGAAAGATTTGTATAGTGATCCTTTAGAAGGAGTGGTCAGTCTGGTGAGGTGAGGAGGCTGGGCTGGACCCGGGAGGCAAGGGGAGGGCTGTCGCGTCTCACCAGCACCAGCCAGTACTGGGACCCCCTAAACGGCAGCCATAACAATGTGGGTCCTCAGAAAATTGCTGTTTTGGTGCACATTGTGCATTGTCTGATGGGAGCATCCCTCAAGACCCGTGGTTCTCAGCTGGGGGTGATTCTGTCCCCCAGGACAGAGTTTGGCCATGAACTCTATTATCCAGTTTCCTTGGGGATGAAGTTGTGACCCAGGAGGGAGGAGAGCATCTCCTTGGCCAGGTTTTTTCCTCCCCTTCCTCAGGGCAGAGCTTCCCCGATTTGCATGTGGGACAGTTGACTGTCATGGGTCTGAAAGAAGCCGCAGAACCTGGCAGAAAGTGGTGGTGGGGGGAGGGTGCACACACAATGGAGAGGGGTGCCCAGTGGGACACTGTTTCTTATTTTGACTCCTCCCTTCCATCCCTTTCTTTGACTATGACTGAGGGACTACTATGTCCAGGCACTTGGTGGGGCATGAGGAACGCGAAGATGAAGGGCATAATTCTCTACATGTGCGCCATTCACAGCGAGAGGAAGGCAGGCTTAGAACCCATGGCCGGCGGCCCCCAACAGAAGCAGAAGGAGGGGGCTTGGATGCTGGACCACCGAAGGAGTGCTTGTCCATTCTTTATCACTGCTCTAGCAAATTACCAGAAACCTGGGTGGCTCAAACACAGTGCAGATTTCTTGTTCTTGAGATCTGGAGGCCCTCTGTCCACAATCAGTGTCACTGATGAAAGTTAGGTGCCTGCAGGGCTGGGGAGGAGGAAGGAGGAACCCCATGCTCTGGGAAGGAATGCAGCATTTCAGCCCCTAGGGCAGAGTGCCCAGCTTGGCCACGTGCAGCTGTCTGTGTACAGAAACCACAGATAATCAGTGGGTGAAGGTTGAGGCTGCTAAATTCTGGATAACCAGTTATGCAGCAAAGCAAACTGCTACAGGTGGGGTGGGGGTCACTGTTCCTCCCACACAGCAGACCCTCCCAGCTTCTCTTGTAAATCCTCCCCAGGGCTGTGCACCCCCCTCCCCAGGAGACCCGGGGAGGGTGGGGGGGGGGGACATCTAGCCACAAAGTCCTTTTGTCATCTTTTTCTCCTGGGTGCCTTCTGGTTTCAGTGTGACATCACCCAGAGGCTCATTCCAAGAGATCAAGATTCTTCTCTAATAAACTTCTGCGTGGAACCAGCTTTCTGACTTCACCCCCACAGAGAAGCCATGCTGAGTTCCCCAGCTCGGCCAACATTGCAGCTGGCACGGCCGAGACTGAGGAAGGGCATCGAGGGAGGCCCTTTGGGAGAGACAGTTGTCCGTGGTTTGCACGGTGTGGTCCCCAACAGCACCAGTGTCTGGGAACTTGGGAGAAATGGGAATTCGCCGGCCCACCCAGGATCTCCTGGGTCAGAGACCACATGTCACCAGCCCTCCAGGTGGTTCTGATGCATGACAGACCCCGAAACCATCATTCTGAAGAATATCACAAAGGGCGCAGAGCTTGGCCGGAGCACAGTGATCAGCCACTTTCAGGCTCTCAGAGGCCCCGGGGACACTTCCTGTCAGGGAACCTGTGACTGGAGCGTGTCAAGGTCACGGTGGGATTTAACTCCTGCCTAGTCCCCTCCCTGCCACGCAGCCTGCCACACAGCGGGCGTTCAAGGGATATTTGAGGGATGCAGGAACGAAGCAGTCCTCTCAGGTATGACCAGGGACACAGTCTCCTGAGTCAGGGCCCTAGGGTTGGAGTTCTCTTCTCAGCCTCCTTCAGAGAGAAAGCCACCCTGGTTGAGAGAGAGGACAGTCCTCTACCATGGCTGCCCGGCAGGAATCTTTCAAACATCAGAGGTGTGGCGTCCAGTGAGGAGCACGTTCGGAGAGAAGCCACAGAGCAGGGAACAGTGCCATTCAAGAGCCTGCGGAGCCCATTTCTGTCCCCTGCAGCCCCGATGTAGGCTTCTGGAGCAGGTCCAGCCCCCCCATGGCCAGTCTCCTACCTGAGGCCTCGGCCAGGAACTCCTCCCCCTTACACCATATTGGAAATAACAAGGAAAACCACGCGGCAATGTGCCTGACCCACATGCGGGCAGTTGAATGAACCCTTTCCAAGCAGCGCAGGTGGCCCTGGGGTGAACAGGTACCTGTCCCCATTTCCAGAGCACAAGGAATCTTTTCTGGTCTGGCCATCAGACTTGGATCCCTTCCTCACCGGACGATATGCGGTTCCCGTTGCCTTGGAGAGCTCAGGTGATTAAGAGTTTATGATAGCTGCTTCCAGGACCTTCCTGCAATTTTGATGAGTCAGGCACCCAAGTTCCACGGGGCAGGTGTGTGTGTGGGGTGGGGGCAGCCCCACTGTTATCTGCCCCAGGGAAGCCTTGCAGCGTTCGGTGTATTATTGTGTTGTCTGGTAAGAAGCGGGAGTCTTTCTCTAGTTCTCTAATCTTTCCGTGGGAGTTCTTGTGGGATGATAAAAAAGTCCTTACTGAGCCCGCAGAGAAACTGATTGCTCTCATCTTTAGTCCTGTTTGGGGTACATTGGGAGGGAGCAAGACCGTCTGTTCCACTCAAGCGTTCCCGTTCCGTGTAGCAAATTTTGGGAGGAAACGGGCACAAGTGAGGTCAGCGTGAGAAAACCACTCCTCCCTCTCTCATCCCAGCACCAGCACAATCACGTGGCGGCAGGGACTGCTGGCTGTCCCCCACATTCATCCTCTCCTTTCTTCCTTCTTTCTTACTTGTCCCCTCCTTCCTTCCTTCCTTCTTTCTTTTATTATTATTATTATTTTTTGCAAATGTCCTGAGTTTTACTTGCACACACTTGTGAGCTTGGCTAGTTGGGTGTAGTTTTATCAGCAGGGCAAGTTTGTGGACCCAGCACAACAGTCAAGACGCCAGACAGCTCCACGTCACAAGGATACCTCTGTAATCCCTTTTGTAGCCACATCCAACTCCTACCCCCTAACCCCCTAATCCCATTCCCCTAGTAACCACTGCACTTTGATCAATGTCCATGAGTCTCAGTTTTATATCCCACCTATGTGTGAAATCATATCATTCTTGGATTTTTCTGATTTACTTACTTCCCTTAGTATAATGTTCTCAAGGTCCATCCATGCTGCCACAAATGGCAACATGACATCGTTTCTTATGGCTGAGTCATATTTCATTGTATATACGTACCACATCTTCTTTATCCAATCCTCTATTGAGGGACACTTTGGTTGTTTTCTGATCTTGGCCACCATGAATAACGCTGTGATAAACATGGGGATACATGTGTCTTCTTGTACCAATGTATTTGAGTTGTTTTGGTAGATACCCAGTAAAAGGATTGCTGAGTCATACGGCAGTTCTACTCTTTTTTTTTTTTATTTTTTTTATGTGCCTTAGGCATGAAACAGCTCTGGCCACCAATACTGGCATCAAGCTAGGATGAACTAGGGCTAAACATCTGCTTTGCCCCTGACTGATATAAGAGCAACACCACCAATCAGGTGCCTCTTCGCCCAATGCCAGGGGCTCTATTCTTAATTTTTTGAGGAACCACTGTACTTTCTTCCATAATGGCTGTACCAGTGACATTTCCACCAACAATGAATGAGGGCTTCTTTTTCTCCACAGCCTCTCCATCACTTGTTATTACTTGTCTTGATAATAGCCAATCTAACAGGTATGAGGTGGTATCTCATTGTAGTTTTGATTTGCATTTCTCTAATAGTTAGTGAAGATAAGCATCTTTTCATATATCTGCCAGCCATTTGTATGTCCTCTTGGGAGAAGTGTCTGTTCAGGTCCTCTCCCCATTTTTAATTGGATTGTTTGCTTGTTTGTTGCTGAGCTTTGTGTGTTTTTATATATTTGGGATAGTAACCCCTTATCAGAGCTGTTGTTTGCAAATATCATCTCCCATTTGATTGGCTGCCTTTTTATTTTGTTGTTGTTTTCTTTTGTTGTGCAGAAGCTTTTTAGTTTGATATAGTCACACATGTTTATTTTTACCTTTACTTCCCTGACTTTGGATCCAATTTATAAATCGTTCTCTACAGCCAAGGTCCATGAGTTTAGTACCTATACTCTCTTCTATATGATTTATTGTTTCAGATCTTGTACTTAGATGTTTGATCCATTTTGAATTAATTTTTGTGGAAGGGGACACACTGTATTCAATCTTCATTCTTTTGTGTGTGGCTTTTCAATTTTCCCAGCACCATTTATTGAAGAGGCTTTCTTTTCTCCATTGTGTGTTTTTGGCTCCTTTGTCAAAGATGCTTTGTTCATATATATATGTGGTTTTATTTCTGGGTCTCAACTCTGTTTTGTTGGTCTGTGTGCTTATTTTTCTGCCAGTACCATGCTGTTTTGATTATCGTGGCTCTGTAGTATAATTTGAAGTCAGGTAGTGTAATACCTTTGGCTTCATTTTTTTTTTTTTCAGGATTGCATTTGCTGAGGATTTTTTATGATTCCATACAAAGTTGGTGATTTTTTTTCTATTTCTTTAGAAAATGGCATTAGTATTTCAATGGGAATTGAATTAAATTTGTGTATTGCTTTGGGCTATATGGTTAGTTTAACTGTGTTGATTCTTCCAATCCATGAACATGGAATATTTTTTCATTTGTGTCTTTTTCAATAATAGTTTGTAGTTTTTAGTATATAGGACCTTCACATGCTTTGTTAAGTTTATTCATAGGCATTTTTTTGTTGTTGTTGCAGTTCTGAAAGGTTATGTCTTTTGAGTTTATTTTCCAAAGTTTTATCGTCGTTATATAGGAAAGCAGTAGCCTTGTGTATACTGATTTTGTATCCTGCGACTTGACTGTATTAGTTTATTGTTTCTAAATGTTTTTTGGTGGAGTTTTTGGGGTTTCTTATATCCAGGATTATGTCATCAGCAAAAAGTGATACCCTAACTCCTTCTTTCCAAATATGGATGCTTTTTATTTCTTTCTCTTGCCTAATTGCTCTGGCTAAAACTCTAGAACTATGTTGAATAAGAGTGGAGAGAGGGGGCAGCCATGTCTTGTTCCTGCTTTCATATATAACTAAATAGTTTTTTACCATTAAGTATAATATTGGCTGATGCTTTGTCATATATGACCTTTATTATGTTGAGTATTTTCCTTCTATAGCCATTTTATTGAGTGTTTTAAACAAATGGACGTTGTATGTTATAGAATGCCTTTTCCACATCTATTAACAAGATCATATGATTTTTGTCAGTAGGGTGTATTATATTGATTGATTTACATATGTTGAATCATCCTTGTGCTCCTGGAATGAATCTCACCTTATTGTGATGTAATATTTTTTAATGTATTGTTGTATTCAATTTGTTAGGATTTTTGTATTGGTATTCATTAGAGATATTGGTCTGTAGTTTTCTTTTTTTGTGTTGTCCTTGCCAGGTTTTGGTATCAGGGTTATGTTAAACTCATAGAATGTGTTAGAGAATATTGCTTCTTCTTCAATATTTTGGAAGACTTTGAGAAGGATAAGTATCAAATATTTGAATGTTTGGTAAAATTCACTAGTGTAGCCATCTGGTCCTGGACTTTAATTTTGGGGGAGGTTTTTGATAGTTGTTTCTCTTTCCTCCCTGCTTATTGATCTATTTAGGTTTTCCACTTCTTTATGACTCAGTCTAGGAAGATTGTATAGTTCTAGGAACTTATCCATTTCTTCTAGATTGTTAAATTTGGTGGCATATAATCTTTCATAGTATTCTAGTATGATCCTTTGTCTATCTATGATGTCTGTGGTAATTTCTCCTCTTTCATTTCAGATTTTGTTTATATGGGTTCTTTCTCTTTTTTTCCTTACTGAATCTAGCCAGTGGTTTGTCAATTTTATTGATCTTTTCAAAGAGCCAGCTCTTTGTTGTATTAATATTTTCTATAGTTTTTTTCTCTAGTTCATTTAGTTCTGCTCTATCATTTTTGTTAAATGCATGAGTCTCTCTCTTCTTCTCTCTGTAGCGTCTCTAGTTGCCTGTCGTGATGTCACTGATTCTATTCTCTCTCTGGCATGTTCTATCAGCTAAACTCGCTAGCTCATTTCTCAGTTCATGTATAGAGTTCTTCATCTTTGGTTCTTTTTTAAAGTTTCAATCTCCTTGGTGAAGTACTCATTTTGTTCATTAATTTGTTTTTTAAACTCATTAAATTGCCTATCAGTGTTTTCTCACATCTTGTTGAGTATTTTCAGGACTTTAGTTTTGAATTCTCTATCATTTAACTCCAAGGTTTCCGTGTGGTTGAGATTGCTTTCTGGAGTCTTTTCATTTTCTTTCTGAGCTACATCCCTTTCTTGTGTAGCCATGGTATTCATTTTATTCTTCCTCGTTGGCATTTGAGAGTGGGAGTGTTAAGAAATCTAACAAAAAAGACAACTATAAAACAAACGAATAAATAAAAATACAATGAGTAGAAAAAATTTAAAATAATGAAAAGTAAAAAACAAAAACCACAAAGAGTAAAAACTAAAAATATAATCAGAAACAAATTATCTATAGAAAATAAGAATAAAAATATAAAAATTAAAGAAAATAAAATTCAAAAGACAAAAAGATTTCAATTTTGAGAGCTTTTTTGTTTTCTTCAAGTAGGTGGTGCTGTATCACAAGTTTTAGCTCTGTGAAATTTCTGGGCAGCCCTCTGCTGAGACACAGCTGTTGTGATGATGAGTGGCATGCTGTAAGGTTTACAGCTTTAGCAATGGCAACCCTAGGCCTCCTGTCGCTCCTCCCAACATCTCAACAGACCAGGGAACCAGACACGGCGCACCTCTGTTCTTCAGAGGAGAGAGTAGCTCTGGAGAGCTAGCTGTGGGGTAAGTCTCTGTCAATCTCTGTACCACCCCTGAGAGAAGGAAGGCAGGAGGATCTGGGAGGCAGGTGGCCTACACTTTGATTTTCTCCATCTCTGAGCAGAGCACAGGCTGCCAGCAGACTGAACACTGGCCATGACCCCTTGTTCCGCCGCCACTTGGTTTAGTATCTCCTTCATTGTCCCTCAATCTCTCCACTCCTCCCGGCAGAAAGCTAGTCACTCCAGCTTTCTCCCCTCTTTGGAACCAATGGCATGAGTGTCTTATCTTCCAACCCCCTTCTCAATGCTTCCCCTACCTTTAGTCAATTCCAAGCGTGCATCTTTTCAGGCATGCCTGTGGGCCCAGCTAGGGTCTTTATTTACTGCATTATAGCTGTTTAATTTGTTGAAATTTCAAGGGGAGAGATCAAGGGTATTTCTCACAGCATCATTACTCTGATATCATCCCAAAATAATGTTTTAATAATTCACATTCAAAAAAATAAATAAATAAATAATTCACATTCACATCATTTAGGTAAATCTTTGGCACCCAAGAATAGTTCAGTAAATTTGGTTTAATAAAAACAGCAATGTTTCCTCTGCGTTGGCATTAAGTAAAATCAAAACATACATTTTTACTCTACTTGAGTTCCCTAAACAGATTCAGGTTCATTTATCAAATAAGCTCTCATTACTTCTACTTAATGTTTAAGATTATGAAAAAATATAAATTTGTATTTAGCAGAATTGAATCATTATTCTGGAAACTTGATCTCATCAGTAACTATGTTTTATAGCATGTGAATTTGAAGGTCATTTCCAATATCTTTAGGTAACTCAAAACCTTACACTGCTACTAAATTGAGTTAATTAATGGATATCCATTGGAGACATATGTCACCTCTAAATAGGAGACAGTGCTGAAACGTTAATGGCTAACCATAATCTTAGGTTTATATCCATTTGTCTAGTATTTTTTATGCTGAAGAGAGGCTGTATATTTGGGGTCTGCTAGTGAGCATGTTAATAAGACACTGTGCTACTAGGGATGTGTGTGGCTATAGGAGGTCGTGAGTTCTGCTGATTTTTTCAAAATGCTGGTGTCGGACAGACTGTTCCCTGTTTCTAGTCTCCTAATGTTCTCTGTGGAATAGACGTAGTTGAAAGTTATAATCAATATATGCAAATGAGATGGCAGAGAAAAACAACCTGGTATGCCAAGCAGGCAGGATGTGCTTTTTTTAATGAAAGAGAGAGAGAGTAGTTTTGTCCTAAATGAAAATGACTGGTGGCTAAAACACGAGGAAGGAGGAGGACCAAACGTGAGGGATATTAAATCTCACAGAGGATTTGTGGAAAAGGAATTTTACTTGTGGTGGTCAAAGCTCACTAAGGTTTGAATGGGTTTATTTGTCAGCGTCTGAAAAGGACTTTAGTGTCAACTCCGGTGCTGACGCAGAACCAGCATTGGTTTTGCTCTCTGTTCCAATCACAAAACCTTCTTGGCTCATTGGTCTGCTCATGATATGTGGTGATACAATGTGATTCTTCACTTTCTATGTGATCTGCTGAGAGAATAAAGAGTCTGTGTCTTCACAGAGGAACTTCTCATGCTTTATATTGATGCAATTACACCCTTGATGATTTAAGAAAACAAGCTTGTGCTATGTTTTACTGTCACTTTGAAAAAGGTGTCTCAGGTGCTCATCATCTAGTTCCTTTCTTCGGTGTCCGAACCTCCTAACAACTTCTGATTTTTTTGCCTTCCCAACATCCAATTCCACATTATCTCTTTTGTACCTAAAACTGCCTTTGAGATTCCCCCAGAGGGCCCCTGGAAACTACAGAGAATTCATTCTGGCGCCTTGGAGAAGGAGAGGTGTTAGAAATAATAAGGTTTCCTTGGTATGCTACTATTGACAAATTGCAAGGAAGAGCTGTCAAGAGGCTTAGCCTTCCCTAGGCTGATGGTTATGAATACAAATGAAGGCCCTTGGTAATTAGTAGCATGGGTAACGTTATTAGCACAAATATTTCAGCGTTGCGTGTCATGTGGGTAGTTCCTAGAAGCTTGTCAGTGCCCTCACTTGTCTGTAACGTGTTCCTATTTATCAGAATACTGGTGATGCTTTGCCTTAGAGTACGCAACAAAAGGGTAGGTAGCACTAGTCAGTAATTTTTTTTAATGTTAACTTTGTTGCCACTTTATTACTTTAACTTGAATGTGGCATCTTCTAGGGCAGCAGTTTCATAATTCCAAGTAGGGTGTCATTACCTATGGAGTTTCATTAACCTAGAAATATTTAGGACCGACTCCAGGCTTACAGAATCTCTTTGCTTGGTGTTCATGATGTAGTCTTGGTATTTTCTGACTGTCTGCTTGATATTTTCATGGTATCCTATGTTTTAGAATTGTAGTATGCTAAACATGAAGATTTTTTTTTCTTTGTAAAAATTATGTTTGTCTATGTTCAGGAATTAAATATAATATCTGCTCTTTGAAAATGGGGTTAATCATTATATTCAGAGATATTGCCTCTAAACTCTTTGAGGTTGAATTTTATTTTTATTTGGCACAGAAACTGATTCTCTCTCAGTTGCATCGTCCATGCACAAACACTGATCAAATCTTTCACTTTTGAAAACTGCAAGTAAATGGTAGGTATGCGAACTCGGCCTTGTCTGGGCGACATTCATCAGTTTTTCCCCTACCTTCCTGAGAAAACTTGACCGAAACTGACTGGATCCTACTGATTTGATCAAATGACCCATTTTTACCAAATTTGAAAATCTTTTTAGTTTTCTTTACTATCTGGCGACAATCCTCCAAACAAACATTTCCATTTTCTGTCCCTCCCACCTGACTTAGTGTCCCTGAGCACTGCCACCAGCCTGCTCGAGTCCCTATCAGGACTCTAGGTTACCTTGCAGTTGCCCAACAACCTGGTATAAACCCCAGGGGCAGCAGACTGTGCCCAGGCCGGCCCTGTCCCTGGACAAGCCGTGTCTGCACCGCTGAGGGAACCCTGCAAACGGCCAGCTCATACAAGCTCTTTTCCTAGAGGTAACAGAGATAGTGGAGGAAATGGCCAAGAGTGTCTACATCTGAGCTGGAAAACTTCAAGAAACTCAGCAGGTGGTGTGAATAAGCAAGGATGTCCTCCATCAACCATGCAATCCATTGGACGGGTCACTTTCTGGATTTAGCTCCTGGCTTTTTACTTTTTAATACAACCTTTCACGTTAATATTTCTTTTGCATTGTAGGCATTCCTCTTTTAAGAACCCTAAAAAAATTCATCTTTGCTGCCACCTCCAAACAGGTGGTCTGGCTAGTTTTTGCAGGAGCAGCCCTAACAAGAGTCCTTGGGAGACTGTTTCTTAGACCCGCTTCACCCTCTCGGGAGGTTTCTGATCACCTCTGCATTGTCCAGCAATGAATGACATTCGTCTTGAACAAAGGGAGGGGGGCTGATGATGTTGAATGTTTTGGGGGGTTTTTTTTTAGTGTTGCGCTCCCTGAAAGTTGCAACAGTTCCCGATCCATTTGTGTCCCAGGAGCAGCTAACCCCAAAAGGCCACCATAGCCTTCTGTTTCCAAGACGCATCCTTCCTCTGGACTCCCATCAGACTCTTAGGTGATTCTCTTGTCGACTTGATTCTGCAAAACCCTGGGCCCCATTCTTTGTCTTCCTCATTGATGACCATTCTTATTGCAATAGCCTGGCCAGAATCCTGTCTTTAGTTGTCTGGCTCATTTAGTCATTCACTCCTTTCTTTCCTTTCCCATATATGGTTGAGTTCTCTCCATTTCTTTACCTTCCTGAGTCTCAGCTTCCCCATCTGTAAAGGTCTGGTACTTCCACCTCTGAGTAGCCAATTGTAAGCACTAAGTATCAGTCTCTGTCCTCAAAGGAAAAAAAAAATCCTGATGCCATAGGTGTATGAACTGGTGAAAAGAGAGGGGATTGTCCCTGTGTTACTTTGTCTCACAATCCGGGAAGCAGTTCAGAGCAGGTGCCCTGACACAGAGGTGGCAGCAGGGGGCAGGAGTGCCCTCTCACAGGGTCAGAGACTGGAGCACGCTTGTAAGTTGGGAGCACGTCTTCCTTCTTTCTGGGAAGCGACATCCTGCTCCATTTGGACTTGGGTGTGGGGGAAGCCTGTTCCATATGAACTCTGAGGCTGTTAGGAAAATTATTTCCCTTTGTAACCTAATGGAGAAGGAGCATCTCAGGTGGGAGCTCCCCTTCCTGGCTGGTGGCTGGGTTGCCCACATTGTAGGGTTACTAAGCATTTCCAGGGAGGTCCTGGTGTGACTCAGTCTGGCAGGTGAGAGGGCCAGGGTGTTGGCTGTTTTAACTTCTCGGGCTGGAAGAGGCCAGGTGGATGGACAGACGAAGAGTAGAATTTCTCACTGCGCTGTCTGAGGTTTCTGTGACCCCCCCAACCTGGCTCTTCGTGGAGCCCCCTCTGGGTCCGTTGGCAGCTTCTAAACACACATGGGTATTTCTGGAAAGGAAAAAAAAAAAGCGGAAGAACGTTTACCACGTGACATGGAAGGTGACAAGAGAGAACAAAGTCATCGCTTGACAATTCAATAGTGAACTCAAAATTGCGGTGGTTAGCGGTTTGGTTGGAAGACCAGTTTCAGACACACCAATGCAAAGTAGTCAGGAAACACATTTGCCTCTGAAAAGTGATCACCGCGGTGGTTTGCATTAAGCAGCAGTTGGCCTGACTATGGAGCAAGCAGAATTCTCAGAGACCTGCAGATTTTAACCTCTGAGAAACGGAGACTGCTTTCGGGGACCTTGACAGAATGAAAGTCACTTATTTGCTGCTTTGTCTCACTCGCCACCCTGTGGTTCCCAGTGAGATGTTTATTTTCTTTCTATTTCCAATTCTTTGCTCCCTGTCATCACCTCTTAAGTCTGATTCTCACCCTATGGGAGGGGGGCCGCTGAATTATTTAGTAAGCACAGTAGGTGCAGTGCCTGGGGCCCCCAGAACTGTTTTAATTTCCTTTTTAAAATCAGAAGAGAGAAAAAAAGAAAAAGGACTTTGAGGCCAAAGAAAATGTTTTAATAGACAGTATGAATATACTCATCTTTATACCAATGCATAAAATGTAATTTAAAATTCTTTTTCTCTTTTATGGAGGAAAGGGCCCCTCCTGGGAGTCGCAGGGTAGCCCTGAGCCTTTGGATTTGTTTGTTGATTACAAATGTTCTCAAGCCCTCAGGGACACAGCATGAAACAGCAGAACTTGTTCTGTCCCTCTGATAAGGCTAGAATAAGGCCCGAGGCCGACTCCCCCCCCCCCAGCCTCTGGGTTGAGCACTCCTGTTGTTTGCAGGCTGTGCCCTTCACCTGCGGGTGCAGAAGGGTTTCCCTGGGGGCTCCCTGTCTGGGCTGTTGGCCCCAGCAACCTCTCTCTCCAAGGCTTCTGCAAGCTGGTGACGTACAATGGTCTTGGCCACTGGAAATCCCGATTTGTATAAGCTGGGTGTTGGGCAGATCAAGTTATTTTTTTCTCACCCTTATTGTTAAAGATGGCCACTGCCCTCACATGACACAGCTAGTTGCCCTTCTTACTTGGAAGGGGCGTGGTTATGCTAATGTATGTTGAGGGAGGGCTTTCACGCCAAAAGGTTTTAAAAAGAGGAGCTAGGAGGCCACTTGGGAAAGAGTGATCTTGTTCTTGTAGGAAGGATGAGCTCCTGGTATAGCAGGGCAGGGAAGCCACGTGGAGGAGGCAGTCAAAATGGCAGAATGGGGAAGAAAAAGCCAGTTTGTACAGAGAAGGAGATGGGAATAGAGGTGAATAAGGCTGGTGAGGTGGGAGCCTTTGATTCTAGAAAAACTCTGGATGAGTCAGTGGCTTTGGGAGCCCTGAATGGAAAGGGAAGTGTTTCCTGCTGTGTGTATTTACTCGCCTGCCAGGTGTGAGCTAGGATTAAAGGAAAATGGACCACCAGTTTTTTTGGCTGTGTTGATTCCTTACCGTCAGTCTCAATCAAATGCGAGTCAGTCTGAATCAAATGCGAGCCTGCGTTGGCCAGGCGGCTGTGATGGAGACCGCGAATACTAGCCTAACACGGGTGTATGTGTGTGTGTCAGAATTATGACCACAATGGCTGTGGTTCAAAGCAACAGTCGAGGCACGTTGTCTGATGCGGGCTCTTCTTCCCAATTCTCATGAATGTCCATGTCAACCTTTATGTAGCAGACGCCATGAAAAATGGTTACTGGTATATGATCACCGATCAACGAGTGATCTGTATGGCAATATAGTGGTGTGATAATGAATGCTGCAGCTGGCACCGCTTGCATATTTACATCAGCTCTGTGGCCCGGAAGGTCCAGCATTCACTGTCTCCTTCCTTCATGAGAACAATGTCAGATGTCATCATTGTGTGGAGAGCCTGGCTTCTCTCTTTTAAGAAATTGGGTTACTGGGGTGCTGGCCTGTCACTGATCCATAGGAGGAGAACCGTCTTCTGGTGAGTGCCCTTCCCCGGCTCCCTTTCTCCCAGCCGGAGCAGGTGAGCACATGTCCCCAGTCTGAGGTCTCTGTCTTCCCTCCTGCCATCCCAAGAGACTGCTCCTGTCCTGGCGGACGTGGCTTGTCAGGGTGAGTTCCCATGTGGTTTCACTCTCCACCTCCCCAAGGATTTGTGCTGGCGAGGATCGATGGGAAGTTCCGGCACCAACCACCCGGGGTTCTGCTCCTGGTGGTGTGTCTCTGTATCAGGAACTCATTGCTGCTAGGTTTGTCTAAACTCTAAAGCTGTGGGCACCATCATGGCAGTCATGCACCCCCTTGGAGACCTGTACTGTAATTTGGGGACTGGCCTCTATCTTGTGGTTCGGGGGAGCACACTCAAAGCAGAAATCTGTTCTTCGTAGCAGCACAGGCTGCGGTTGGCCTCCAGGAGGGGTGGGTCCTGAGCTGTGGAACCCCATCCCCCTAGCCTTCTGGTGTGGGTGGGACCTGTGGCTTGTTTCCTCCCAAAAGAATGTGGCGAGGAGGATGGGATGTTATTCTCAAGATTATGTTGCACAGAGTTGTTACCTGTCACTCCAGAGCCTCTTGCAGTGTTTGATGCAGCTGCTGGCCAAGTGGCCGAAGTCCATGTGTCAGGGACGGAGGACGGCTTTGGCTAAAAACTGTTCAGGAACTGACAGCAACCTCGGGCCAGCAGCTGGTGAGGAACAGAGCCCCTAGATCCTATAGCCCAGAAGGACCTGAATCCTGCCAACCACTCCTGAACCTGGACGTGGCTCTCTCCCCAGTCACGTGTTAAGATGAGATCATGGCCCTGGGTGACATCTTAACTGCAACCTTGCAGGGGACCCAGCCAACCTGTACCCAGATTTCTGAGCACAGACACCATGAGACGACAAGTGTGTGTTGTTTGAGTGGCTAAGTTCGTGGTGATGTCACTCATCAGACACTAACCAACAGAGATGGCCAGGGCTGTGTTGGAAACAGACTGTGGTCAGCAGCTCTGCGTAGCTTCTGTGAGGACAGGGCCATATCTCTCCGCATCAGGCTCATAGCTCAGTGTGGAAGGACGCTGGCTTTGTGATGCGGTGGACATGTGTTCCCAACACCAGGTCCAGCCTGGTTCTCGGGTTCTGTGGTTCTTGGGTCAACAAAGAGCTGTGCAGCCTGGAGTGAGTTGCTTCATTTACCTGAGGTCCAATTCCCTTACTTTTAAAATACAAGTGTTAACTGGACTCAGGATCTAGGGTTGAGGAAGTGGCTTCAGAGACAGGACTGAAATAAAATGTTTCCCATAGTCCCTGGTGGACAGTAAGTGCTCAGGATGCCTCCCTGCCCCAGAGCTGTGGTGAGCGGCTGGGTCCCAGGTGCAGAGCCACCAGCCAAGTCCAAAGTTTGGCTTCTACCCAGGGAAGCTGTTGTCACAGAAGGAGCACTGGACTGGGAGTCCAGGGTTTATTCTCTCTGCGCCACTGGCCAGCTAGCTGACACGGGCAAGTCTGTCCAGCCCTCTGAGAGTGTTTCTTCATCTGAATGGTCAGTGTCTGTACCTGCCAGTGTCATGGGGGTCCCAGGAAATGGGTGCATATTAACTGCTTTGTGAGTTGTAAGACAAGACACAAATATGAGCATTGTTAGTGTTAATAAAAAATATTGCCCTGGCCGGTTGGCTCAGTGGTAGAGCGTTGGCCTGGCGTGAGGAAGTTCCGGGTTCGATTCCCGGCCAGGGCACACAGGAAAGGCACCCATCTGCCTCTCCACTCCTCCCCCTCTCCTTCCTCTCTGTCTCTCTCTTCTCCTCCCGCAGCCAAGGCTCCATTGGAGCAAAGATGGCCCGGGCGCTAGGGATGGCTCCTTGGCCTCTGCCCCAGGCGCTAGAGTGGCTCTGGTCGCAACAGAGCGACGCCCCGGAGGGGCAGAGCATCGCCCCCTGGTGGGCAGAGCATCGCCCTCTGGTGGGCGTGCCGGGTGGATCCCGGTCGGGTGCATGCGGGAGTCTGTCTGAGTGTCTCTCCCCATTTCCAGCTTCAGGAAAAAAAAAAAAAAAAAAAAAAAAAAAAAATATATATATATATATATATATATATATATATATATATATATATATATATATATATATATTATGTGAGGCCCTGGCTGGATGGCTCAGCGGTAGAGCATCAGCCTGGTGTGTGGAAGTCCTGGGTTCTATTCCTAGCCAGGGCACACAGGAGAAGAGCCCATCTGCTTCTCTACCCTTCCCCCTCTCCTTTCTCTCTGCCTCTCTCTTCCCCTCCTGCAGTCAAGGCTCCACTGGAGCAAAGTTGGCTAGGGTGCTGAGGATGGCTCCATGGCCTCCATGTCAGGTGCTAGAATGGCTCCGGTTACAACGGAGCAATGCCCCAGTGGGCAGAACATCACCCCCTGGTGGGCATGCCGGGTGGATCCCGGTCGGGCGCATGTAGGAGTCTGTCTCTCTGCCTCCCTGTTTCTCATTTCAGAAAAATACAAAAAAAAAAAAATAGTATGTGATACAATGGTAATTAGAATTGTGGCAGGGGACCTTTAGAAGACTCATGGTGTCTGTGGCTGAGCCAGGCCAGGAGCTAGCTCTGAGTACTCTGGAGGTGGCCCAGGCATGGTACAGTGGCTAGAAGCTTGGCCTCCGGGGCAAAACCGCCTGGGTGACAATTCCTGTCTGTCCCTGACTGCCTGTGAGGCCTGGGAAGCTAGTACCTGTCTGCACTTCAGTCTCCTCAGCTGCAGAGTGAGGGTAACAGATGGCCCTCACCTCGTGGGGTTGTTCTGAGCATCAGAGATGGTGACACATCAGCCCCATGAATTCTTAGTCATCGAAGAACTTCCACACAGGGAGAGCTCAGTAGTCCCAGTGGTCCTTGTCACCCTGTTGGGCAGATAAAATGTATTATGCTCACTTTGTTAAAGATAACACGAGGAGGCCGTCGCCCAGGTGATATTAATGTGTGTTGGGGTGGGCTAAAGGCAGGCAGAATCCTTGTAGCCTGGGGCTTGGTTTTGGGAATAAGCCTTTCCTACCCTTTTTGATGTGGGTGGTACAATCCAATCATGCCTCAGAAGTGTCTTTGTATTAGAGACCTCCCTATTATGTATATTGGATTAAGGGTTTGGATTTCTACACTATAAAATGGAGGCAAAACGAGAGCTTGCTCTCTTGGTTCCTGAGGTTAGAAGAGAGAGCAGAGGAGAGCAGAGAAAGGCCACGTGGAGGAGGCCAGGAGAAGCAGCCAAGATGGTGGAGTGCTGAGTGAAATGCCAGTTTGTGTAGAGTTTGTATCTGGGATAAGGAAGGAGATGGGGAACAGAGGTGAAAAAGTTTGGTGAGCTAGAAACCTTTGATTCTAGGAAACTGGGATAAGTCAGTGGCTTTGTGAGCACTGAATGTGACTGGGTTTTGGAGCCCAGTGTGTATTTTTACTTGCCCGCCGGGTGCAAGCTAGAATTAAAGACTATGGCCCATCAGTTTTTGGCTCCACTGTTTCTTTACCGACTGTCCGAATCCAATGCGAACCTGCATAGGCCGGGCTGCTGTGATAGTGGCCCTGGCCGTGCCTCCTGGCTTTACACACCCTCTTGGACTGCTTGATACAAGGGAGCAGAAGACACCACCCTCGGGGACGGCGGTCTTAGTCCCCACCACAGTCCCTTCATTTGCCAAGGCTTCTGTCTGGCAATTTCTGTTTGTCTCCTTACAAGGATCCCACAAAAACTGATGAAGGGGAAGACAACTGATTTTGACCAAATCGAGTCTAATAAGGGACATCAGGAAACTACTTAAATTCAATGTGTCATGTAGTGTGCTCACTCAGAGAAGATGAGGGCTGATGGAGGGTGTAAGTGGGTACGGGGAAGACGTGAAGAAAGATACAGTTTTGCTGCAGCTAAAAACAAGAAGAGTTCACTGTCTTAAGACAAACAAAAGAGGCATAATAAATGTCCTCAAATATTGCTGTTACGTAAATGCACACCTTTATTGGAAGGGAGTGGGTAACATGATATGGCACTTCATTGGAAACAAATTCTCTTTAGAAGATGATTTCTTCGTTATCCTCAGAGGCTCTGGAATCAGCTATTAGATTAAGAATTCAATTTTGAGGGACTTACAGAGATAAAACCCTTATCACTCTTCTTTTTAAATTACGGAAGAGCAAAGGCTGAACATTCCCTTTTAAATAATTTACAGCCCTGGCTGGTGTTTCAGTGGATAGAGCATCAACCCAGCATATGGACATCCTGGGTTCAATCCCTAGTCAGGGCACATAGGTAGCAACTATCTGCTTTTCCCCTGCCCCCTCCCCCTTTTCTCCCACTTCTCCTCCCAACCCAGTGGCTGGATTTGTTCCAGCGTGGCCCCAGTTGCTGAGGACAGCTCTGTTGGAGCATATCAGCCTCAGGCACTAAAAGCAGCTTGGGACTCGAGCATCAGGCCCAGACTGGGGTTGCCGGGTGGATCCTGGTTGGTGCGCATGTGAGAGTCTGCCTCACTATCTCCCCTCCTCTTACCTAAAAATAAATAAATAAATAAAATTTATTATAGCCTCTCACTGCATAGCACTATATACCACATTTATAAACTATTCATTATGCAATAAATTTATTACATGTTGGGCAGATAAAATATATTATGCTCACTTTGTTAAAGATGGTGCTGCCCATGTGGAAGCCATTGCCCAAGTGATATTAATGTGTGTTGGGGGTGGGCTGTGGGCAGGCAGGATCCTTGTAGCCTGGGGCTTGGTTTTTGGTTTTAGGAGTAAGCCTTTCCCACCCTTTTTGATGTGGGGTGGTGCAATCCCATCATGCCTCAGATAAGTAACTTTGTATTACAGACTTCCCTATTTTGTATATTGGATTAAAGGTTTTTGATTTCTGTACTATAAAGTGGGGCGGACCGGGAGCTTGCTCTCTCTCGGTTCCTGAGATTAGCATTAGAGAGGAGAGCAGAGAAAGGCCACATTGAGGAGGCCAGGAGAAGCAGCCAAGATGGCGGAGTGCTGAAGGAAAAGCCAGTTTGTGAAGAGTTTGTGCAGGGAGAAGGAAGGAGATGGGGAACAGAGGTGAATAAGTCTGGTGAGCTAGAAACCTTTGATTCTAGGAAACTCGGATAAGTCAGTAGCTTTGTGAGCACTGAATGAGTGGGTTTTGGAGCCCAGTGTGTGTTTTACTTGCCCACCGGGTGCAAGCTAGGATTAAAGATGATGGCCCACCAGTTTTTGGTTCCATTGTTTCATTACCATCTGTCCGAATCCAATGCAAACCTGCACATGAATGGCCACGATGGCGGCTCCTGGTCTTACATTACACTAATTTTTTTTTAAAAAAAGGTTTTTCTTCCATGAATTACCATCTCATATCTTGGGTCTACCTGTAGTTACAGGTCAGTTTACAACTAGAGTAAAATAATAGACTAGAAAAGCTAGCATCTTACTAGATCCTTCAAGAGCCCTACTAGTTAGGTGTGACTTTCCTTATTTATTAATGAGGAAACTGAGGCGCTGAGACGTTACCCTGGTGGTAGGAGGACTTAAGCCTAGCTCTATTCAAATTCTAAGACTTTGTTCTTTCTACCATGGGTACCACCCTCTTACTATTAAAGGACTTCTAGTGGGACCACCCCCCACCTCCACCCCATGACACAGGTGAGAAAGGATATTTGGAGGCAAAGGTACCCCCACCCCAACCCCCATCAGGATTCTACTCTCAGCTGCCGTCAGGGTGGACGAGGGCAGACGGAGATGGGCTGTCCCTTCGCTGTGTCGCGAGTTTAGAAATGAACTCCATCTCTGGGAGCTTTAGTTTTCTTACCCGTAAAATGAGAATAAACTTGATCATAAGGCTGTTGCTCTGAGGGTTTGAGGAGCTTGTTCCATGTAGAGGGCTTTTAGCTCTAGTGCCCGGCCCGTGGTAAGTGGTGACTTAGATGTAGTTGTTTTCAGTAATGTAGGGGAGGATCACAAGGAAATGCAACCTCGCCCCCTGACTTCTGATAAAGGACTCGCTCCTGTTGGTTGGTGCTCGAGCCCAAGGACAGAAACCTACCAGCCTCGTGGCTGGTCTACTTTTCTCTGGGAACTTAGGCAGGCCAGCCTTGATTTTGGGAGCATCTACTTGCGGAGATGAGGTGCCGTCACATGAAGTGGCCGTGGACTTGCAGTGCCTAATGATGCCTCTGGACACCACGGTTTCCTGGCCCTGGACCTGAATTTCCTGGGGTCTCTGGGGGAATATCTGGAGTCGTGATGATGCTCTTTGCAGCCCCCGTCCCCGGGACCCCACCTCTCCTCCTCATTTGCTCTGATGAGCCAGCCCTGACAGGTCCAGGTTCATTACCGAGTCCCTGGACTCTCTGGAGATCAGGGCGGAGGGTGAGGGGCTGCTAATTTGCCTGCATCCCAGCTGTCCAAGCCCCCACCCTCCCACCCTGTTTTCTGGCAGCCGCTGCCCCCACGGCCTTCTGATCACATCAGAGTAGCTCTTAATTGCCCACACGGCTGGCTCCCTGTCTGTCTTTTTTCTGGGTAACGCTTGGCATGTGGATACTTCTGTGCTAATTGTTTATTTAATACACCTCCCGTTTGTCAGCGGATTTAGGTCTGCGCCGCTTTTTTCTTCTCTATAAAATAACCCTTATTGCTCTCCTAATCCCTCCTGAGCCTCTCTCTCCTCTCCTTATCTTCCTCCGAGCTGTGGCAGGCGGTGGCGGGCGGTGGCAGGTGGGAGCAAGCTTTTCCCAGACGCGGCAGATTCTTACCCTGCTCTCTCCGATTTCGCCAGGCATAAATGGTTGTTTGACCCCTCGACATCTGAGGCTGTTGTGGTGTTTAGAAGGCCAGACAGGTTGCTTCTGGTCTTGTGCTCCTGCTTCCTGTCCCCTGATGGCCATTTGAAAAGAATTCCTTGGGTTCAGCCCCAAGGGACGGCCTTCGAGGATGGTCAGGAATGGAACGAAGGTGCACAGAGGCCGCTTCCCTTTGAACGGGGCGCTTAGTGCTAAGGTGACCAGTTGTCCTCCTTTAGGGAGGACAGTCCTTCTTTTGTAAGTTCTGTCTTCCCTTGAAAAGTGTCCCCTTACATGTCCTCCTTTTTGATATTGGAAGACTAATCTGTAAATGTCTGTATTCGATCGATGCAGAGTCGATCCATTGCATGTGATGTGACATACTTGTATCTAAATGAGTATTTTTTTCTTATAATTATTAAAAATTTATAAGCATGTAAGCATAATTACAATGTAAAATATTAAAAGTGTTTTTATTATGAATTTATCATATTATAGTGTATTATTGTTGCAATGAATAAAATGTTTCTTTTATTTACAATATTATTTTCTTCAATTTACTTATGTCCTCCTTTTCATTGTAAAAAAGTTGGTCACCTTATTAGTACTGATGTCTGTTCCACGGCCATCGGCATGTATGTCTCTGCCTGCATCCACCCGCCTATTGCCGTCAAACTTCGGTTGACGTGGCAAAATGGCAGCCTGGGAGGGAACTGTGGGGGTTGGGGGGATGGTGAATGTTCAGAAATCAGCATGCAGGGGCCAAACAGGCAGACCCTTCACGCCCAGGTTGGGGTCAGGAGCAGGACAGGATATCATTTCTTGTCTGGTGCATCCCCAAATTGCAGTCTAGCTCATAGACCTTCCACAGTTTCATAGGGTGGTGGATTTAAGGAACTGTCGTCTAGACATGACCCTTCCATCTCTGCCCAGAAAAGTTCTCTCCACAAAAGACCCATTTTCAAGTCCCACCTCTCCTGAAGTCCTCCAGGAGGGTGTCTGAGAACCACCAGGTGTCGGGAGCCGATCCACTAATGCTGGCTAACAAGGTCACAGCAGAAGAAGATCAAAAACTGCTGGATGACAAAGTCACAGCAGAGAAGACCAATGGCTGCTGGTTGATAAAGTCACTACAGTGAAGACTAATGGCTGTGGGTTGACAAAGTCACCGCAAAGGAAAGGCACAACGATACTTCCCCCTTTGACCTTTTAGAATTAATCTGGCCTTATATCCCCCCTTTTCTGGGTGTGTGCTATCATTTATGGCACAGGGATAATAGTACCATGCTTTCCCTGTAGATTCGTAGTAATGTCTTTGGAAATGAGACAGAGGGTGTAAGTTCCACAGAAAAGCCTATAAGCCCCTTGAACTGGGCTCATAGACATAAGAGGCTGGCTATGATATCCCTCGTAAAGGGTTAAGTTAGTAGGAGAACTTCTTCTTATTAATCATGTTAGAAACAATAGATTGTGACTTATGAATAGGTAGGAAACAGTAACTATACACAGAGTACTTTTCAGCCTTCGCTTAATTCATCACTTTACCTCCCTAGCCTTTTCATGTAGTAGAGTAAAGAAACTTTCCTTTCTTCTTGCATACCTGACCTGCAGGTGGTGGAACACTCTGAGAAGAATAGAGTTAGAACTTAACTAGTGTATGAATATAGTAATAAATAAAATTTGACTAGACAATAGCATCATAGGTAAGGTAGAGTTGTTAATCAGTACTGACCTTTTAGAAGTTTGTACCAACATTGTTATTGCTGTTCAAGTTACTGTATAACTGTACTTTGAATGACTTACCACCTGATTTATAGTTTATAGAAATGAATTAACTGTTACCTAAAAAATGTAAGCATAGTGAAACAAAAACTATGATTGATCAATGTATTCTGAATATCATGTGATTATAACTTAGTGTGTGTGTATAAAAAGAAAGTTAGAGCAGCCATTGGGAGTAATGCCTGGCAGTAAATGCTAACGAGAGAATAAAGAGGAAAAAAAAGAATTCGGCTCTCTCACTCGATTCGTGCCGACGCCGTCTCTTCCTGTGGGACCCCTGGATTCCCCCCGGGGCAGGACCCCGGCAACCAGGCCCCTCGTGTGCAGCGTGGATTTGGCTCAGGTTGAAGCAGGTCTTTCTGCACCTCAACGTGGACTCCATTCTTTTGTTTCTCTCCCTGCCTGGTTGTCTGACATGTATAACTTTTTTTTTCTTTTCTTTTTTTGTATTTTTCTGAAGTGATAAGCGGGGAGGCAGAGAGACAGACTCCTGCATGCACCGGACCAGGATCCACCCAGCATGCCCACTAGGGGGCATTGCCCGGTTGCAGCGGAGCCATTCTAGCACCTGAAGCAGAGGCCATGGAGCCATCCTCAGTGCCCGGGTCAACTTTGCTCCAGTGGAGCCTTGGCTGCGGGAAGGGAAGAGAGAGAGACAGAGAGGAAGGAGAGGGGGAAGGGTGGAGAAACAGATGGGCGCTTTTTCTGTGTGCCCTGGCCAGGAATTGAACCCGGGACTTACACACGCCTGGCCAACACTCTACTGCTGAGCCAACCGGCCATGCCCTGGTATGTGTAGCTTTTACCTGCTGACATCTACTCAACTTTACTGAAAGGCACATCCCCTCATTTTTAGGCACCTGTCACCCTTCAAGTGAATCTTTCCTGGAGATGCTTCCCAGTGCAGCAGAGCCTAACAAACACACATGAGGCCTGAACAGGTGCCAGACCCGGCACTGGAGAGGACCGCTTGCACCACGACCACCGCCGCCCTTGAGGACTTTACTAGGCGAAGAGGAAGACTCTTCCCCTCACTTCCCCAGGGCATGGGGGGATAAACAGAGACGTGGCCGAGGAACTCGACTGCCCTGAGGTCGTGCCCACAACACTGGTCTTAAGAGTTTAGTGCTATTTGTCCATCCTGTCCCGGGCATGGAGGGCTTGAAGTTCATTTGTCTTTTGTGTCAGTGGTGGCAGAGATGCATTCAAGCTAAAAAGAAAAAGAAAAAAAAACACAGAAAAGAAAGGGTGGTTATTTTCCACTGGACGAGGACTTTCTCCATGACCCAGACCCAAGGACATCAGCCTCATGTCCCAGAATAAACACCCACTGGCAACTCCGAGGGGTCATGGTCACGACCTGGCTGACTCCTCTTAGCAGTGTGCACAGCCCAAAAACAGAACTGTCTTCACACCTACTCAGGACCCGGCCTTGAGGAAGGGAGGTGGTCAAAACTGACGTTCTCCGGTCTCAGGAACGAAGTCTCACTGGAGTGACACTGCTGATCAGTGACAACCTGTTGAGAGCTGAAGGTTGGCACTGTTCACCAAACCCGTTCGGTGTTCTTATTTCTCGAAGCAGAGCCTGTCCTTTCAGAACGCTTTACCCTTGGCAACGGCTTCCTAGGAGGGTACCATGGCAACAACCAAGCTCTTCCTCATTGGTCCCCAGCAAGAACCAGAGGTGGTTGAAGAACAGGGAGAGGAGCAGCTCGGGACAGGGAAGCATTTAAAGAAGTCGGCAGGAGGGACAGAGTCGGACTCCCCTTAGTCTTCGGGGCTTGTGAGGCTTGAAATGTGGCCTGAGCCTGGATGCGGGTGGCCGACCTTTCTGAGTCATTGTGTCCCCATGAGCCCACCACACGAGCATTCTTTTCTGGTGATTTGGGGGACGGTTATGTGGATGCCTCGGCTGGGGGCACTAGTTTGGTCAGACTGGTTGCCTCTTCCTCTCAAGGCTCATGGTGCTTAAATCATCGCCTCCACGGCCGGTGGTCTCCTTGGCGATCCGAGAGGTTTCGGTTAGATACCTTGGTTCCAAACCTGGCTGTCTGTTCCAAGAACCTGGGGAACGTGTAGAAGATACAAATTCCAGGGACCAATCTGGACCCACTAACTCAACATCTAATGGAGGGTTTGGGGGTGTCCAGGGAACTGCCTTTTGACCTGCTCCCTGGTGATGTCAGCGTAGGCAGGCGGGTCCCTGATACTGAGAACCCAGGAGTCCCCAGCCAGGCTGCACCCAGGCCTCCTCCATGCTGCTAAAAACCCCACAGCCACTAAAAAAAAAAAAAAAAAAAAAATCACCCCCACTCACACAAAGAGCCTGTCAGCTCTTTCCTTCTCAGGTGACCTCTCTGGGCACTGAGAGGCCTGAGAGTTTAGTTGACTCAGCGAATGAGCCCTTTGGTCCTGCGTGTGCAGTGGACGAACGTTGTTGGCCCCGCCTTCAGATTGCTGAGTAACAGAGAGTCTTTTTGGAAGAGGACACAGCCTCTGTGAAGGCCTCAAAGCTCACTCTCGGGCACTTGGATGCCTTTTCCCACGGGACCGGTGTCGTGAGCCACCTCTGTCCGTCCGGCTGTGTGCACTGAATTCTGCAGAGGGGACAAAGACCGAAACGATGTCGACCTGGGAAATCAGATAAAAAGCAGACAAAGGCTTCAGAGCATCTTTTGGTCTATAAATCATCCAGCCCAGGGTTTCCTGCTGAGTAAAGCAATCTGGTCATCTAGGAGAGCAAGATTTATGCCCTGCACGGAAGAGCGGTCAGCTGGTTGCCAATCTGTGCACTCCTTGAAGGATCGCAGGGTCGGGTAGGGGGTGGAGTGGGGAGAGGAAAAGCTACCCTTGAACTGGAAAGTTTTGAGTCATGGTTGCAGTCTGATTTCATCCACCCCCAACGGGAACAAGGCTAGCAGAGGCCTTGCTTAGAAAGTGAAACCTAGCTAAAAATCAGTGGAAGGCAAGCTTTGGCAGAGAGACGGTCTGTGAGTGCCGACGGGTGACCAGCAGATACCCGATGCGGTCTGGATGCTGGGGCCGTCTCTGTGAGATGGGCAGGTGTGCACACTCAGGAAGGGCCGTGTCCGCTGTCACCCGAGAGGAGGGGCCCGTCTGTGTGGCAGGTGCAGTAGGCAGGTGGGCAGAAAGGGTTCATCCAGTTCTGTCTGTGAGGTGCACATCCTGTAACTCAGTATTCTCCAACCTTTTTTGGGCCACGGACCGGTTTAACGTCAGAAAATATTTTAATGGACCAGCCTTTAGGGTGGGACGGATAAATGTATCACGTGACCGAGACAAGCATCAAGAGTGAGTCTTAGACGGATGTAACAGAGGGAATCTGGTTATTTTTTAAAAATAAAACATCATTCAGATTTAAATATAAATGAAATGGAAATAATATAAGTTATTTATTCTTTCTCTGCGGACCAGTACCAAATGGCCCACAGACCGGTACCGGTCCACGGCCTGGGGGTTGGGGACCACTGCTGTAACTGACAGACATGTCACTCAGAGGGGCACAGGAAGGGAGCAGGGACAGATGCTATGTTACATTTTATATCTGCACAGCAGTGGTGTTAGCCATAGCACATTTGCTGAACATCTGGATGCACAGCCCCCTTGATGCTAAAGTGCTACTGTCGATTGGTAAACTGAACCTTTAAAAGTACCTTAAGACAGAGGACAACAGTCACTCATATTTTATAGGTAGAGACCCAGTCCCTGGAGTATCTCCCAAGTCGGTCACCTGGCTGACTCAGTGGGAGATGCCAGAGTTTTGTATTCCCCACGCTGCACACCTATCTCCTGATGGTGCTCAGCCCGCTTTCCTTGAAGTGTATCTCGAACAAACCCCTCCCCACCGCTGATTCTACTTCTATGTGCGCCAGCTGCCCGAGAACCATTGGAAAGGGCGAGGAGGCACTCTGAACGAGGGCATGACTCCTGCAAGAGATTATCACCCTGGCATTGGGTCAGCCTCCGCACAAGTGAAGGCTTCCTGGCCAAGCCTGGCCAGTTGGCTCAGAAGTAGAGTGTCGACCGGCGTGTGGAAGTCCCGGGTTCGATTCCCGGTCATCAGGGCACACAGGAGAAACACCCATCTGCTTCTCCACCCTTCCCCCTCTCCTTCTTCTCTGTCTCTCTCTTTCCCTCCTGCAGCCAAGGCTGCATTGGAGCAAAGTTGGCCCAGGCACTGAGGATGGCTCCATGGCCTTTGCCTCAGGCGCTAGAATGGCTCTGGCCGCAATGGAGCGACGCCCCAGATGGGCAGAGCATCGCCCCCTGGTGGGCATGCCGGGTGGATCCCAGTCAGGTGCATGCAAAAGTCTGTCTGACTGCCTCTTTGCTTCTCACTTCGGAAAAATACAAAAAAAAAAAAAAAAAAAAAAAAAAAAAAGAGGCCTGCTAAATCGTGAGGCTTCCTCTGGGGAAAGTTGTGTGAGGTCACTTCAGGAGTCACCAGGCCATGTTCTCTGGAACAGTTGGTTGACCCTGAACAAGGGAGCTACTCACAGGGAGAAGAAGACTGAGATTGACGCGGGCTGGGGCCTTCAGAAACTCCACCCACAACCGTTGCCTTTGCCAGTGTTTTGTGGAGCACCTGCTGGTGGTCAGGTGGTATGGGTCCACCCTGGGGACTCAGCTTTTAGTAAGGCAGACGCAGGAGCGGCCGTCACTGAGCTCATGGATGCATGCAGACAGAAGCCTGTGAGCCTCAAATGACAGGGCCAATAGCTGTGGGTGGTCACAGGGTGTGTATAAGGTGCTGCTACAGAACTCGTCGGAGGAGGGCCCCAGCCAGCAGGCCGGTGCCTGTGTAGGGAGCACACGTAGCTCACCCAACACTTGGAGAGCGGGGCGTGTGAGCTACCCGGCTGGCACCCTGCAACCCAGCACAGTATATAAACTGGGGCAAATCAGGCCACGCAGGGCAGCCTCATGCTGACAAAGCAGATGTCCTGCAAAAAGAGCCTCTGAGATGCGGGAGATACCCCCTCATGGACCCGTTAGTGTCCCCTAGGCTGAAGACGGTGGTGGGGTGGGACAGCAGGTGTACATGGGTATCTATTACATATCTATGTCTATATATCTATATCTATATATCACCTATATATCTGTTTCTACAAGGCATACCATCTCTATTTATACCTACATCTATATGTTGATATATCTATAGCCATACCAGCTATAAAATCTATATCTCTATCATCTCTATCTACATCTCTTTCAGTCAGCTATGTCGTCTATATCCAGGTTACCGTGATTATAACTCCTCTCTCCACTTCCGCGGACAACAGCCGGCTCTTTATGATATTTATGACTTCGGCAGGGTGACCGCGTCAATTTTGGTTGTTAGTCTCCTTCACACAGGAGATCAGTGGGGCCAGCTTTGTTTTCTGTCCTCTGTTGCTCCCCACTCTCCGGGGACCGGCAGGTGGGTCTAGACAGTCTGACCAGTGTCTTCTCCAGCAGGGGAGACAGGAAGCCTGACCCCGCAGCTGCTTTTCAAACCTCCAGCCTCCACAGGGTCGGGAGGGCACTGGGAGAGGCAGAGGACACGGAAGGGCCACGAGTTCTGTGTCACCTTGACGTCTCGATTGGGCCGGTTTCCGGGGTACCACCAGCCCTGTGGCCCTCCCAACACGTTGTCCTGGAGAAAACCGTTACGCCCACAGCGTATGGTGCGCCATTCTGGGGCATAGTGTCTGATGAGGGCCCAGACGCAGCAGCGGCAAGAAACAGGGTTTTGTATTTGCCTCCAATAATCATCAGAAGGTGACAGCGACACATTCTGCTTTATATTTTTACCAATGGCAGTGGGAGGAAGAAAGAGCCCGATGCTACTGAATAAAACATGTAGGTCAGATACAAGAAAGCTCTCTCTCTCTCTCTCTCTCTCTCTCTCTCTCAGGTTTGTTCAAAACTCTCACGGGATCTCTGGAGAGTTGGCGAGCGTGTTCACTCAGGAGAGGCACTGCAGACCTTTCTCTTCCTCCCTGTTCTTCTTTCTGTGGAATACTTGTTTCCTAATCAAGTCTCCCAGGGCATTCCATGCCTCTGTCGACTCATTAATGAAGACTGAGCTTCCCTGGGTGCTGACGTTGGGGCGCAGCGGTGAGCACAAGCCCCCCGCCCCGTCCGTCATCGGCGCTGCTGGGGGGCGGGCGGGGTGCTCAGGGTGCCCGCCCTTGGCCTTGGCCACTAAGCATCGCGGAAATCTCCGCCCCAGAGGCTTTTAGGGGGACACGGACACCTGCCCGCTTCTCCACTTCCATCCCCTGCATCTCCCCTTGAGGGAGTCACGGAGAGAACTTTCGTTTCACAAGGGCATAGGAATGTGTTTGGGGCCGGCTGGCTTAGGGCAGAGCTTTCTGGAAGAAGGAAGCGGACTGTCCGTTGGGAGCCTCTGTCCTCTGGCTTCACCCCTCCGGCCTCGTCACCCTCTTTACCGGCCCATCTCTGTCTGAGTCAGCCGCTCGAGGTGTCTTCATAAAATGTTCAATGGCTCCCAGTTGACCTCTTAATAAAGGTCATCCTTCCAAACAGGCATTCCGGGGCCTCATGATCTGCTCGAACACCCTGCTGGTGTTCTAGCCTTGTTTTCCATGATATCTGTCTGTGTGTTCTGTAGTCTGCCTCCCTGGTCATGCGCTGGACCCCCCAGCATGCAGGGCACTCACCCTTTTACCCCGACAGCCTCTGGAAGCCCGTGACTTCCTCCACGAATCCAAGTCCTGCCGCCTTCGCGCACAGAGGCTCCTCGCTGACTTCTCCCGGGGACTCCCCTCGTGGCTCTGCCGGAAGTCACTGCTTCCTCCCTCCGAGCTCACGCAGCCTTTCTGTTTCACCCATTTTCCTGTTCTGCTTCCTCTGAACAGGAAACGCTCCCGTGCCTCTTTCCCGCAACCCTGTCAGGCCCTCCGAAGAGCCCTCACGGGGCTGGGTCAGTCCATCTCTGCATTGTCGGGTGCTTTATTCACAGGAGGACCTCCGCCAAACACCGTCTGTTATTGGATTAAATTCTCATGCAAGGTTCTGTGAGGTCACGTACAGCCGGTCGGAGAGATGCGAACGACTTCATTTTAAATTTTAACTCTGAGCCTGATGCCGGGACTTGGTCTGAGACAACCCCAGGGGTCAACCCCATCTCCAGTGCTCTGTGAGCCATAGCAAATCACTTGACTCCTTTGACCATCCATTTTCTCATCCGAAAGTGATGGTAGGGGTCACACAATGCAACAGACAGATCATATTCCCTGGGAATTGACACTTGACACCTATATAATCTTATTAACCCAATGTCACCCCAATGCATGTAATAAAAATGAAAAAAAATACCTACTTCTGTGAGTTGTTACGAAGATCCAATGATGAGAATTTAGCACAATGCCTGTCACGTAGTCATGAATAATAAGGAACAGTCATTGTTAATGTGTTTCCTAGCCCACATGACTGAATTCCCAAGAGGTGCCGGGTCCTGGTACCACACACCTTGGCTATCTTATCTCGTTTCACCCTGATATGCACCCCTGTGAGGAGGTGCTAGTGTCCGTGCCCAGGCTGCAGAGGAAGACACCAGGAGACTTGCAGTTTCCTCAAGGACCACAGCTGGATGAGAACCCTGGTCTTAACCCCTGATGCCACTCGTGGGATTTGAGAAGCTCTAGTGTTCACGGAACAGAGAAAATGGACAGCGACATTGCCCCTATCCTGGACCTTGGAGAAAGTCTGTCCTTCTGTTGGCCACCCCTCGGTGGGAACTTTGTAGCCAGGAGGGTTTTCGGTTGTGCTGAGATACGCATCCAAGGGTGATCACCACACAGAAGAATCCATCAGAGTCTCTGCCGTCTGTCCTTTCGAGAAGACTTTCTGTCCTCGGGTTTCCCAACGACAGCCTGCATCTTTGCTGTTGTAATATTTCAAGATGAAGCTGGCTTATAGGTTCCCTGAAGACCTCTCCCCTTCAAAGAGGGGGACAAAGTCAAATCAGCTCTCTGTTTCCACGGTCTTGTCGATAGACATCGACCGCAATGATCAGCTCCAAAATGTCCTTTGGTTCCTTGGAGTCGGCATGAATGAAAGGGTTCCTCTGGCCACCTATCCCCTTTCATGTGTCAGCATCGTAATTCCTTCCCCTGGTCTGTTACCTCTCTCACACCTCGTCTGGTTTCATCTGAATTATGTATATTCTGCCAGGTTGCTACAATGTAGCCGCAAATCGTTTTCTATTCTATTTTGTTTTAAATTAAGTCTTTTCCCAGGAGGATCAAAACAAGGAGAACGCAAGCCTCTCTCTTTTCTGAAATCTTGAGGTTTGCCTATTTCACACTTGCCCCTCTCCCCTTTTTTCTTTAATTCTTTGTTTTCTCTCCAACCAGAAACTTTAGATTCAGGGTGATGTTTGTGGTTGGATTCTTAACTTTTCACCATCCCAAATCTAGGAAACTTTGCCTTTCCTCTCTCCTTCTTTCCTCTCCTCCTTCCTTTTTTCTTCCTCTCTTTCCTTCCTTCCTTCCTTCCTTCCTTCCCTCCCTCCCTCCCTCCCTCCCCCTTCCTCCCTCCTTCCCTCCCTTCCTTCTTTTTTTCCTTCCTTCTTCCTTTCTCACTTCCTTCCTCCATTCTTCCTTTCTTCTTTCCTTCCTTCCTCCCATCCATAGCTTTTTTGAGGTCAAATTTCATACCATAAAATTTACCTGTTTTATTCGCACAATTCAATATCTTAAGTACATTTTCCGTGCTCTGCAGCTCTGGCCACAGTCTAATTGTGGAATGTTTCCATCAATGTGGAACATTTTCACTCAATGGCTCCGAAGGTCCAAAGAAACAGTCTGCAGCCCACTTTCTGTTCTTGCTCCCAGCCTCAGCCAAGCAGGAATCTACTTTTCACCCTGAGAGACGTGACCTCGCCTGAAACTTCACTTATGTGGAGTCACACAATCTGTGGTTTCGGTCTGCATTCTTTCACTCAGCAGAACCTTTCCGGGGTTCGTCCCTAGTGTGTAGCATGGATCAGTAACGCGGTCCTTTTTGTTATCAAAGAGGCCCTGGCCGGTTGGTTCAGTGGTAGAGCATCGGCCCAGCATGTGGAGGTCTCGGGTTCAATTCCCAGTCAGGGCACATAGGAGAAGCGCCCACCTGCTTCTCCATCTCTACTTCCCCCTCTCCTTTCTCTCTTTATCTCTCTCTTCCCCTCCTGCAGCCAAAAGCAAAGTTGGCCCAGGCGCTGAGGATGGCTCCATGGCCTCTGCCTCAGGCGCTAGAAAGGCTCCAGTTGTGATGGAGCAATGCCCCAGATGGGCAAAGCATCGTCCCCGGTGGGCATGCCAGGTGGATCCTGGTTGGGTGCATGTGGGAATCTGTCTCTCTACCTCCCAGCTTCTCACTTCAGAAAAATACAAAGAACAAACAGAAAAAGAAAACGCCACCATGTGGATCTATCACATCTGGTTTGTCCTTTCACCAGGTGCCGGGCCTTTGGGCGGCTCCCTCTTCTGCCTGTTGCAAATAACGCTGCTCTAAGCTCTCAGCTGGGCAACTGCTCTTTCCCACCTTTCACGTGAGATTCTAGCAAGGCTGCCTGTCACCTCCCTGCCCTCTGGCTGTGACCACAAGGATGTGGGCTTTCCTGGGGAGCTTTCTAACTGGATGTAGCAAAGTAAGCCTGGAGCAATGGCAGGAACCTAGACCCCAGGGACAAGCCAGCCAGCCCACCCAGGGTAAAGCACAGGGCAGCAGAGATGGGAGAAGGGACAGTCCAGGGAGCTCACACCCAGGGCGAGAGGGGAGAGAGACAGAGAGAAGGAAGAAGTCAACTGAACAGCCAGCGGGATCTCTGATCCTGGCCACCCCTGATGCTTGTCTTCCTGTAGCCCCACTCCATAGCTGGTTATATTACCCGATAAATACTTCCTTTATATGCGCTTGGTATAGGTAAGCTAGGTGGAATTTGCTTCTGTGATTTTTAAACGAATGAGCCTTCCCCAGGCTGTGACTTCTGGAGTGGAACGTAATCTTCATGGAGTGTTTGTGGCAGATATTTAATAAGCCCTTATTAAACGGGATTGAACAAACCCCCCCCCAGGTGCAGAAGGGTACTATGCTCAGAAACTGAGCATCAGACATCGATCTGCTTGAGAATTGTGGATCTGTACAAACTTGGGCAAAGCAGTTTCCTACATCAGAACCTCAATTTCTCCTCCTCCTTCTCCTTCTTCATCCTCATTGGTGTTATAATTTCCAATGTTTGTTGAACTCTTTCCACGGGGTTGTACAATAACTAGGCTGAGGCTTTGCATGTGTTACCTCACGGATAAAATCTTCCTGAGGGACAGGTCTTGCTATTTATTACACCATTATTGGCAGCAGCATGCGCACAAGGCCCCAAGTACTAATGATTTGGGGGTTGTTTTTGTTTTGTTTTGTTTTTGTTTTGTTTGTATTTTTCTGAAGTGAGAAGTGGGGAGGCAGTCAGACAGACTCCCGCATGCACTCGACCGAAATCCACCTGGCATGCCCACCAGGGGGTGATGCTCTGCCCATCTGGGACGTTGCTCCATTGCAGCTGAAGCCATTCTAGTACCTGAGGTGGAGGCCATGGAGCCATCCTCAGTGCCCAGGCCAACTCTGCTCCAATGGAGCCTTGGCTGCAGGAGGGGAAGAGAGAGACAAAGAGAAAGGAGAGGGGAAAGGATGGAGAAGCAGATGAGTACTTCTCCCGTGTGCCCTGGCCAGAAATTGAACCTGGGACTTCCACATGCCAGGCTGATGCTCTAACACTGAGCCAACCAACCAGGGCCTAATGATTTCTTTCTCTCACTTTTCCCTTCCTGATCTAATCCTGCCTCCAACTGCTTTGACCGTATTCAGCGCAACATCCCCTTCACTTTTGGGTGGGTTAGTGCCCACTTTCTGCCACCATGACTAGTCTGCTTTGTCCTCTTGTCTTCTTACTTGTCACCGATTCGGTGTGAAATACGCTCAGGAATGAGGCAGAGAACTCAATGGTGGGACTCAGCGAATGAAAAGGCACGCCATGTTCCTGCGCAGGACGCTTGAGCACCGTCAAGAGGCCAGTTCTCCTTAATTTACACATTTAATTTAATCTGAATAAAAGCCACAACACAGACCTCCCCTTTTTTTTCCTCCCCTTCCCTGGAATCAAGCGCATCAATTCTAAAGTCCTTATGGAAAAATAAACAAGCAAGGGAAGCCAGAAACATTCCCAACACAAGGGGCAGCAGGGAGCGCTCGGCCCCTTTAGGTAATAACGAGTATTATACAACCTCAGTAACAAAAAATGGCGCTCGTGAGACCTGAAAAGGCACACAGACCATAACACAAACTGGAAGTTCAGACAAAGGCCTGATTAGGGAAAGAATTTAGTGGTGGTGAAGGTGGTAGCAACACCCTTAGTTTTGAAAGCGCAGTCTGTTGGCCGGGCCTGTGGGACATTGGCTAATGGGAGTGCCTGACAACACAAACCTTTCCATGATGGGGGGGGGAAATCTGCTACATGTATCAAATATACACATTCATTCACTCTGCTTCGGGGAATGTAAGGCACAGATCAAAGTGCACATGTATCCAAGTTATAAAACTTATTCTTTGCTGCACATTTGAAATAAGGAATCCAAGTGTCCCATCAATAGGGTGTTTGATAAACTATGGTACAACTGCTTACTAGAATACTACTCAGCTTTAAAAATAGAGAAAAGTTTTTCTCATTAAGAAGAGCATGCAAAACTCAAGTGTAGAATGGTGTATACCATGCAGTACATTTTGTTTCTATAAGAATATATGTATATATTTGTGTCTGATTGTATCTGCATAGAACCACTGGACAGATACACAGTTGCTAAAGTTTCCCATGAGGAAAGGGGCGGGTGTCAGCTGGAAGGGAAGAGAGATGAGAGCAAGACTGTCACTGCCTGCCTGCGTACTCTATCCTGTTGTTTGGTTTTCAAATCATTTGTTTATATTAGGCATTCAAATTTAAAAATAAAAAAATAGGAAGGGTTGAAAAATCAAGCGGTGAGTACTGTGTGTAAGACACTATGCTAAGGTCATAACTACAGTCATCCTCAGCATCCATGGGGGATTGTTTCCAGAACCCCTGTGGTACCAAACCACAGACGCTCAAGCCCCTTATCTAAATGGTACTGTATTTGTACAGAGCATATATTTGCATAGAGGCAGCTGCAGCCTGTGCCTATGCATGCCTACACCACTTCATTCATGTGGATTCAGCATCGTACTAGCCATGTGCCAAAGTCAAGTTTTGTTTTTTGGAACTTTCTGGAATTAAAAAATATATATATATATATGTGTGTGTGTGTGTGTATGTATGTGTGTGTGTGTGTGTGTGTGTATATATATATATATATATATATATATATATATATATATATGTATGTATTTTGGGGCTGCAGTGGGTTGAATTTGTGGATGTGGAAAAACCCACAGATATGGAGGGTTGAATGTACATCATCTCATTTAATTCTCACAAGATCCCTGTGAGGTTTTATGTTAATCTGAGCTCTATAGATGAGAAAAAGAGTCACTTAGATGCTTCAGTAATGTGTTCATTCTTCCTGTCAACCCACGTGCCTCATTTCTCTCATGACCTCTCTCCATGCTGACTTCCTGCAAGTCTCCATGAAATATTTCCACCCAACGGCCACCAGCTGCTGGAATCTCCTTAGCAATTAAATACCTAGACCACACCATCTTCTTCCAACATAACATCTTTAAGGCCTGTGCCTGTCCAGGCTTCCATCTCTCTAACTAGACAGTAAAACCATGTTGTAAAAGCAGCGTCCACCTCTATCCTCTGTCCTCAGGAAGAAGCGTACTTAACCATGGGAGGACCGGATGGTCCAGGACCCGGCACTTGAAGTGTGGCCCTCGGGTGACAGAAACGTAGCAATCTCAGGTCCCGTCTACAGAACCAGAACCCGAATCCCAAGGTGCCCATATGATTCCCAGGAGAATGAAAGTCTGAAAAGTTCTGCTCTGAGACACTGCTCAGGAACAGTTCTCTGTGATTTTATGAAACCGTGACCTCTCCATCTCAGGGAACCCCCCAGGGAGTGGCTTCATCACCCTCCCCTCACTCAGATCAGCTGGTTCTGAGGAACCCTGCTAAAGGTCCCTAGCATGTCTTCCAAAACATTGCGAGTTGAATAAGAAGTTGGGTCTACCTGAAAAGACCCTTCTTAGACCACAGATGTGCACAGCCACAAGCTGAGAGAAAGCAGGGAGGTCTCAGCTGTTTGGCTGACACTGCCTCTCAACGTTTGGAGAGCTGTCCTTTGCCTTAGGTTGACACTCAGAGGTGGGACATGTCTGCCCCGGAGTCCCATGTGACCCTAGACTGCTATCTGGGGTGTGTCAGGGTCCAGCCAGCCCTGCTCAAATTGCTCGGGGGATTTTGAAATCACCTTCGCCTGACGCATTACCTCTGTGGCCACCCTGCGTTGACGGCCTGTTTGCGTATTCCAAAGGCAACCGCCATGTTAATCAACTTTATGGCTCCTGCACTTGGCTGACAGCTTTAGAACTTTGCTTTACACGTTCGCTTCTTGGTTTGAATTTACAGCACGGGAGAAAGACGTTTCCGATGGCAAGAATGGGGTCACGTGACGAGGTTTATTCACCAGCAGGGAGCACTAGGAAAGGTGGTAATTGAACAGAAGTCATGATTTTCTGTACTTCTAAAATCACTTTCTGTGTTTTCCTTCAAAATAACAACAACAACAAAATCTCTGGCCGGCATTTTAAAATTTCTAAATCTATGGGTTTTAAAAAAATTTTTATTTTACAATTTTTTTATTCTATCTAGTTATGAAGGAAGAGCATTTTTATTTTGAAAATCTGGAAGATTCAGAGAAATACAAGGGACAGTGGGAACCAACAACAGCAGCCACCACTCCAAGGCCAGAACCCACTGTCCGGTTCTCCTCCTCTCCACTCCCTTTGCTGCGCCTGAGCTCTCTCCTGGCAACTAAGAGAAGGCACGCTGTTTGGGGTCTCTTATTTCATTGTGACAAGAAGGACATCGACTGAGCTCCGTCCCCGTCCCGGGAGCAGCAGGATGAGTCAGCCGAAGTGACACAGAAGGGACACCAATAGAGATGGACCTTGACCATCTCCGGAGCAGCGGGGTCGTCAGGCAGGGCTGCCCGAGCCCTGGCCGCCGTGGCTTCTCCTGCGCGGGACCCCGCGGGACCCCCATCTCAGCCTCTGCAGCTGTGAGGTCGGGCCACTGCTGCTCCCTGGGGCCGCTCTCCTCCCAGACAGGAAGATACAACGCCCCTCGGGGTCGAAGGTCCAGTGTGCGGGCTGTTTCTTGGTCCCACAGACACAGGACACACATGTTCTCCGATTCTTAGCGACGCCAGGTGGGTCTGTGGGGAGGACTGGGAATTCAGAGCCAGGCAGCCACTTGGTGGCTTCAGGGTCCCCTGCAGGGTTAGGGTCTCTGAGCCCTTGTTTTCTTAACTGGGCGGTGCGGCTGCTAAGACCTAGGCGTGTTGTCCGGCGCTGGCTGGCCAGGAACCCGGTCAGTGTCAGCGGCTGAGACCTAGGCGTGTTGTCCGGCGCCCGGTCAGTGTCAGTGGCTGAGACCTAGGCGTGTTGTCCGGCGCTGGCTGGCCAGGCACCCGGTCAGTGTCAGCGGCTGAGACCTAGGCGTGGCGTCCGGCGCTGGCTGACCGGGCACCCGGTCAGTGTCAGCGGCTGCTGCCGTCATTGCCGGCCCCTTCCACCCTCTCTTTGGATTTGGGTTTCACGCTCTATTTTTCTACATCCATGTCTTTTAAGCAAGTTCCTTCTGGGATGATAGAATCCCAAACCCCATGGAGTGCTCTCCTGAGATTCCAATTCCAGTTCTCTCTCGCTCTCCGTATATTTTCTTGCTCGTGGTGAAAAGACACGAAGGAAGAATCCAAACCTAGCCTCTTTGGGAGCCTTTAGTCTCTCACTGGGGAGGCAAGACGTAGCGCAAGACACGCTCGGAGGGTAAGAGGGGGAGCGAGAGCGCCACGTGGGCTGGTGTCAGGGTCCACGTCCTTGCTTCCTGTCCCATGTGCTTATCCACACTCCCTCCTTGTGCTGCCACCCACTCACGCTTAGTCCTTGGGCCCCGAGGACTACATGATCTCTCTGCTTTGCAGGCATATAACAAGTCAGGATACTCGACTGCGGGTCATTTTTTTTTTTTTTTTTGTATTTTTCTGAAGCTGGAAACGGGGAGAGACAGATAGACTCCCGCATGCGCCCGACCAGGATCCACCCGGCACGCCCACCAGGGGCGACGCTCTGCCCCTCTGGGGCGTCGCTCTGTCGCGACCAGAGCCACTCCAGCGCCTGGGGCAGAGGCCAAGGAGCCATCCCCAGCGCCCGGGCCATTTTTGCTTCAATGGAGCCTTGGCTGCGGGAGGGGAAGAGAGAGACAGAGAGGAAGGAGAGGGGGAGGGGTGGAGAAGCAGATGGGCGCTTCTCCTGTGTGCCCTGGTCGGGAATCGAACCCGGGACTTCTGCACGCCAGGCCGATGCTCTACCACTGAGCCAACCGGCCAGGGCCAACTGCGGGTCATTTTTGGCAGCGTAGCATATTATATCTGAGCAGTTTTCCTGGTGGTGCTTGTCCCGCCAAAGTTCACCATGTGCATCTGACGGTTTTTCCATGCTGTCAACCTTGCGACATGGCGCCCCCGCCCCTAACGGAGGCTGCGCTGGCCGGTGGCGTCTGATAGTTCCACACCTTCTCTTTGCGCTTGGAATTCAAACACCCAGAGTATTGAGAGCAGAAGGGAAGGGTGGTTAGACAGACCGGAATTACCAGGAGCCTCTTTGGGCTGATGACCTTCGACCAGCGATTTTCAGGCGGTGCCCCACAAGAGTTTTTAGAACATGCAATACGTGACTATTGAGTCAGGAACACCGATCTCTTTTCCCTTAGCTTGTCGAATTTAAGAAAAAGAAAAAATGACAACAGCCAACACAACAATAGCTGTCCGGTGCAAATGAATCAAAATTATACCTATATTTCTTTTCAAATTGGTAAAAATATTTTTTTTTGGTGTGCCACAGAATTTCAGTAATTATTTTATTTGTGCCAGGGACCGGAAAAGGTTGAAAACCACTCCGCCTTAGACGTAGCTCCTCCCATCCGGCGAGGGGCAGGAGGCTGCGTGAGAACTTCCGAGACAGGTTGCAACTCCAAGACCCGCCCTGGAGTTGGCGCAAGTGATCCCCCAAGGAGCAGCCGTCAGTGCGGAGGGAGCCGCTTTACAGAGGCGCTCAGTGCTGCTGTCCCTCGCTGCGGTGCGGCCCCAGGACAGGTCTGTCTGTGGTTGTGGCAGCTTCTCTCAGGAAAGGCGAGCAGGACAACCCCAGAGCCTTACTCGCCTCCTTAGGCGGGAGGGGCCGTCACAGGGAATGCAGAGAAATGCGTAGCAGAAGCAAGCGTAGGCCTCCCGGGTGGAGAGAGATGGAAAGAGACTGCGTGCCGGGTTCCAGCCTATGACATCAGAGCTTCCCCACTGCCGAGGACGTGCCAACAGCAGCCTGGGCCTCAGCGTCCACGCTGGATGCTCAGGATGGTCACGTTGAGGGTGAGTGACAGGGAACAGGGGAGCGGTTCGCAGGTACCCAGGAAGGTGGTCCAGGGGCAGTGCTCAGCTACATTCACCTGGGCACCTGCGTGAAAACCAAACCAGGCGTGAGGATGGAGGAGGTGTTTTGAGGTCATCCGAGAATTCACACTTGTGCAGATAGTGGAAATGAGGCGTAGAGGACAGATGACGGGGGGGGGGGGGGGGGGGGGGGGCACGGTCGTGGCGCTGGTCTGTGGCCACCTTGAGATGAAACCCAGGTGTCCTGTGGATGGAGTCCCGGTGACTTCCACCACGATATTCTGCCCATGTTTGCTTAGACCTGGGTTGGTCAGTGAGGGTTCCGTGCGATGGCTGGGGTTGGAGCATCATCCTCGAGGGTGAGAAGCGTGGCTTGTCTGGGAGGCCATATCTCAGGTTTGCACAAGTGGTTGCGTGGCAACATGCAGTTGTGCAGAAGGTCTTAGTTGCTATCACTAAATCTTGAACTTGATAGGCATTCAGTAATAGTTATTACATTTGGGGGGAGGGCGGGAGTTGCCAAACATACACACACCCCAAAAATAAAACCCCATCATCATTTGCAATTAATATTTTTTATTTTTTATGTATTGATTTTAGTGAGAGTGGCAGGGAGAGAGAGAGAGAAAGAGAAAGAGAGAGAGAGAGAAAGAGAGAGAGAGAGAGAGATAGGAACATCAATCTGTTCTTGTATGTGCCCTGACCGGGGATTGAACCAGCAACCTCTGTTTCGGGATGACGCTCTTAACCAACTATGAGCTATCTGGCCAGGGCTCAATTAATATTTCTTGACTGAGATGAGAGTGACCGAGTCAGATCCGTAAGTAGGTTTGCCTAATTAGAGAGAGTGCCAGCCAGGAAAGTGCTGATGGAACCAGATAAAAAGCCTCCTGCGTAAATATTCGGGGTGTCAGGAAGGGGCCAGATGTCAAGGTAAGAACGACTGCATCCGTCCGCTTCGGGCATCTCAGCCATATCTCCCCGCCCCCCGTTTAGCAGAGTTTAAAAGGTGGGGAAATATTCCCAGAAAAGGTGCTTGCACCCCGGAATGAAGGCGCTGCTTCCCCTGCGCGGCTGTTTTCCACATCCATTTATTAATAGTGCTGAAATAAAATCCCCCAGCTCCCCACCAGGCTCTCACCAGCGGACACCCAGCTGGGAAAAACATCTGCAGCTGGTGAGGAATCTTGAATGCAACAGCAAATGACTCAATGCAGAGAAACAGGTCAGGCTCTCCGGAGACAGGTGCGTGACAGACACACTAATCCACCTGTTCGTGCTAACAGTTCGTCAGGTTTGTATTCAAGCACTTGGTAATGTTGTTTTAGCCGGCCGTTTCCAAATGCGTATGCATTATCTCCTTAGAACTGCACAGAAGTCATCTGAGCAGGAAAAGCATGACCTGTGCTGTTCAACAGAGGTGGAGCATTTGGGAGCCCCTGAAGCGTGTGGGTGGTACACAGGGGGGCCAGACGCCCGGCAGACCCCTGGGCTGCACCTGCAGATCAGGTGAGCTCAGGGACCATGCTGGAGGCTAAGAAAACACAGCACCTTCCCAACTTCCAGTGTTTCCACTGCTCGTCTTCAAACCATCCCTTCTCCTTCCTTCCTTCCTTCCTTCCTTCCTTCCTTCCTTCCTTCCTTCCTCCCTCCCTCCCTCCCTCCCTCCCTTCCTTACTTTTCTTCTTTATTTCTCCCCCTTTGGAAAGCTAGCTTAGTTATCCACGCATTGTTAGCACATGACCTGCCGTCCCTGGTCTCCCTGGAGATGCTCGCCTTTCCTGGGTGACAGTCAGCACGCTTCCCTCGCAACCACACTGACGTCCACGATGGTGAGATATGCCAGCTCATAGCAAGCAAGCTCTCACATGAAGTTGACACGCTTCGACTAATAAAGCATGGCATCCTCAGTGGCCCGCACCCGGGGGAACAGCATTAGCGGCCTGGATAGCAGCCTGTGTTGTGGAAGAAGGCCCAAGAAGGCAGCCAGTTTATCCAGCGGAATGACGTGGGCAGCCTTCTCCATTGACTACGTGGTTGGTGCTTGGGGCAGGGGGTGGGGGTTGGGGGTAGGGGGGTGGAGGGTGAGGGGAACGTGGTGGTGCCATCAGAAGGAGGGTGATCGGATGGAATGCTTACAGGAGGAGCGGGCTGCTCATTCAGGGGACTGGTCTCTCATTTTACAAACACTTTTTGGCCACCGTGCTGGCTACTGGACATATGACCATGAAGAAGACATCCTCCCGGCCATGACAGGTTTACCTTCTGCGGGGTGAGATGAGCTGGAGGGGCGTGACCCAACCCCGGATCTCGAGAGTTAAGTGCAATGGGAGGGTTACACCCAGAGCAAGCCCGTGTGACACAAAGCAGGTGTCCTTAGCCTGATAGGGGCTGGAGCCCAGGGTAGGGTCAGCTCTTTGGGACCTGTGGCTTTTAAAATTTATTTCAAGGAGGAGTTAATACAAGAAGCTCGAAGAGCATGATGGCATGGTCTTTCCTCTCAGGTGGGAACTATTGTCCCCACTGCCAGGCCTAAGGTTGTCCCTGAGGGGTTAGGAAGCCTCAGCGTGCCCGTGGCACCCATGCGTGCCTGGATATCATGCACTGAATGTCCGCCTGGAGGCGTCAGGAACCCAAGAAAGGCAGGACACTGGGGACGAACCCAGGCCGCAGAGAGAGGTGGGTTGAAACGTTTAAGGTGCCTGACCAGGCGGTGGCGCAGTGGATAGAGCATCGGACTGGGATGCAGAAACGTTTAAGGTGAGATTGTAGGCCTCCATTGAAACTGGTCTGACTGAGGAGACATTTTGGAGGTGTCAGGCCTCCCTGGGCCTGTCTCAGGGGTGGTGAGGGGGACGTGAGGGGAAAATTGACCCTTTCTTGGTACATATTATATAGGCTTTACAGCTCTGGTTGCCATTTTGCTCATTTTATTTTTCCATATCCCCATGAAAGAAGATTGTCATTGCTGTTTTGTTTTTCTTTGGAATCTCCATCTTAAAAAGGAATTTGAGATGTCAGGGAGCTCATGGAAGTGGGCCCAGTCACAGAGGGGATAAGGGGTTTTGAATCCAGACTGAACAGCCCACAGACCCTGAGCTGGGCCTCGGAACCACCTTGGCTGGCTCAGAGCGTGCCTCCAAGGCGACCACATTCCCAAGATGTCCTTGGAGTACCATATGGTTGGCTCTGGTAAAAGGTGATAATGAATCAGCAAACCATTTAGCCAGCCCGGCATGGGTCCCAGGGGCACTGTGGAGACAGAGCCATCAGGCCCTGGAACGTCAAGGGGAAGTTGGGTAAGGAAGGGACAGCACGTCCACAGCTCTCAGGGTCAATTTGGAAGGTAAAGGGTCACGAAACGGCCGCATTTTTGTGGGATATTTTGCTAAATGTATTAACCTCTGAGGGAAGCTGAGGTTTTGGCTAATTTTTCTAGAAAACACTCTTTTTCATTGCACCCTTTTCAAGCCGAGGCTCCTGCCATCAGTCTCTGCCGAGGTTGTGAGATTCGACCTTAACCGGGAGGCGCTGGGGTTTAAAAATAATTTGTTCTCTGTTGGGTCTTTTGTGAGAGGCAATGTGTCTGCCCTTCTGCACCCCGAGAACTGAGCACTGTCCCTGGCAGGTGCCCGCCCCATAAAGATGAGTTGAGTTCATGAGTACCAGAAACCGTTTGTGAGCTCACCAATCGTTTTGGGGGTGGGGGGGAAAAGGGAGGGAAGAACATTGGTCAAACCTAATAGGACTTATCCCTAATGAAGATAGAAACATGGCCTTGCTAGGTATCCCTCTCATGGGCCCCTTTTGCTTCTTCTTTTTTTAAAAAAAAAAATTTTTTTTAGAAGTTAGAAGCAGGGAGGCAGAGAGACAGACTTCCGCATGTGCTCAACTGGGATCCACCCACCAAGCCCACCAGGGGGCGATGCTCTGCCCATCTGGGCTGTTGCTTCACTGCACCCGGAGCCATTCTAGCACCTGAGGTGGAGGCCATGGAGCAGTCCTCAGTGTCCAGGCCAACTTTGCTCCAATGGAGCCTTGGCTGCTGGAGGGGAAGAGGGAGATAGAGAGGAGAGGGGGAAGGGTGGAGAAGCAGATGGGTGCTTCTCCTGTGTGCCCTGGCCAGGAATTGAACCCGGGACTTCCACACGCCGGGCCAATGCTCTAACCACTGAACCAACTGGCCAGGGCTCCCTTCACCTTTAATGCACCCCAAGTGGAGATAAGGAGGCACACAGAAAAACGATCCAATAAAAGGCAGGAAGGAGCAAGCATATGTCTTCAGGTACTTAGGTCTTCTTTGATTTTTTTTTTCACCAATGTTTTATAATTTTTAGCTCTTGGGTCCAGTTCATGTTTTTGTTCAATTTATAACTTATGTATTTTATTTTGGGAGGGGGGAGGGATTGATTATAAATGATATTGTGTTTTATTTTCAGTTTCCACATTTTCGTTGTTGTTAGTATACAGAGAGACAATGGATTTTTACACGTTCGTCTTGAATTCCATTATCTCGGTGAGTTCACTCGTCACCATAAGGAGGGGTTTGTCTATACCTGTGGAGTGTGCTATATCCGTAATCCTGTGATCTGTAAAGAGGGAGTTTTAATTCTTTCCTTCAAACCTGTAGGCCTTTCTTGCTAAGGATTGTGAGAACCAGACAGTTTCCTTGTTTCTGATCTTAGGGAGAAGAAATCACCCGGTCTTTCAACATGATTGATATGTAAATACCTTGTTGTAGGTATTTCTGTAGCTCCTATTTATCAAGTTCAGGAAGTCCTCCTTTGTTTCTAGTGTACTAAGAGTTTTTATGGTGAACGGGCAAAAAATGTTGCCAGACTCTTTCTCTGCAGCTACTGAGACAATGATACAACTTCTTTCCCTTTGTCTCTGTGAGTATGGAGGACTAGATTGCTTGACTTTTTTGAATGTTGAGCCAGCTTTGCATTTCTGGGGTAAACGCCGCTTGGGCACAACATCTTTTTCTTAGATCCCTGGAATTGATTTGCCAATATATTGCTGAGGGTTATTTTTTGCATCTGGTTCTGAGGAATATTTCATATTTCTAGAAGAGAAAGTATAACATTGGCACGATGTCTTCCCTGCCTGGTACAACTCACCAGGCAGGCCAGCCAAGCCTGAAGTTTCTTTGTTGGAAAGATTTTTAACTACAAATTCAATTTTTTTTTTCAAAATAAAGATAGCCTTATTCAGGCCCCGACCAGTTGGCTCAGTGGTAGAGCATCAGCCCGGCGTGTGGTGTCCCAGGTTTGATTCCCAGTCAGGGCACAAAGGAAAGGAGCCCATTGCTTCTCCATCCTTTCTCTTCTTGCTTTTCTCTCTCTCTCTTCCCCACCCGCAGGCCTGGCTCAATTGGAGTGAGTTGGCCCTCAGCACTGATGTCGGTTCCATGGCCTCTGCCTCAGGCGCTAGAATGGCTCCAGTTGCAACAGAGCAACATCCCAGATGGACAGAGCATCGCCCTCTGGTGGGCTTGCCAAGTGGATCCCAGTTGGGGTGCATGCAGGAGTCTGTCTCTCCTACCTTCCCTCCTCTCACTGAATAAAAAAAAAAAGATAAGAGTATTCAGATTATGTATATATTTTGAAAGAATGTTGGTAGTTTGCACCTTTCAAATAACTGGTTCATTTCATTGAAGACTTCAAAATAATGGGTGTAAAGTTGTTATCGTTGGCCTTGTTACCCTTCCAGGGTCTATGGGGACTGTAGTGATGCCCCACCACCTCTCACTCCTGACATTAGTAATTTGTATGTTTGCTTTTTATTTTGTTTGGTCAGTGTGGCTAGAATTTTTATTGATTTTTTTAAAAAAGATTTAGCATTTGGTTTCATTGATATTTTCTCTTGCTTTTCTTGTTTCAATTTCTTTGATGTCTAATTTTATTTCTGTTATTTCTTTCCTTTTGCTTTGGATTTAATTTGCTCCTTTTTTTTTTTTTTCCTGGTTTCTTAAGGTGGAAGTGTACATAATTTGAGACTTTACTTCTATATATGTATCTCATACTTTAAATTTTTCCAAAAGTGCTGCTTTTGGTGCATCTCAAACATTTTGCTGTATGGTTCGCTATTTGTCCCTGCTGCCCACTGTCTGGCTGGGGACACCCTTGGGTCCCATTGATAGACCAAAGCGGACAGATACCCTCAAATGCCTCCCAGTCTCTTCCAGGTCATCTTCACTTGCTGACTTCTCAACATGTCTGGATGCCAATGTAGATAATCAGAGTCCCGGGTAGTTGTGTGGGGTTTTTTTGTCCTGAGGTTGGAGGTGTTTCCTATAATTGGTTGCATGGATGAGCTGTGAGCTGCCTCATCCTGGCTTGAAACCCTGCAGGGTTGAGATGCCATCAGCCACCAACAAAGAGCTGAGTGTGAGAGACATCCGCCCTTGTGGGACAGAGCCATGCTTTGCCACCACCACCCCCCACGCCCTCACCATCTCCTGGAGACAGGAAGTGAAATTTGGGAGGTGTCCTCTGTTCCCAAAGGGAAGTACATTCACGCATGCTTTCAAAAGAAACATATTCCAGGCCACTTGCAGATGAGGAGACTAACAACGCTGGCCTGGCTCCTACCCTGTTGAGTTCACACATGAGAGGCTCTGACCACTGAGCAAATGCTGTCCATCAGTGGGTGCCCTGGTCCAATGGAGACCTTCTCTTTTTCATTCTTTAGCTCTTTTTTCCCTTCTCTCTCCTTATTCTACCAGAGCACACACTGCTTAGACAGCAGTCTCAAATATTTTTATGGTGTATCTCTATAATTAAAAATGAGTTTGAGCACTCACCAAACACACACACACACACACACACACACACACACACACACACACACACAATTATATAATTTCAGCAAACTCATGTATGGTGCTCACTGTGTGGGTTAGACACCCTTCTAAGCCTAGATCAGTAGAGAGTTTAGCTACTGTTCACCTATCAAATACATATGAATAAAGCTTAATTTTGATATTTTAGGTAAAAAGTACATGTTGATAAATTCTAATGTTTCCTTCTCACACCCCTTGCACCCACCTACTTTTCAGACCTCTGATTTAATCTGCCCATTTGGAACCCAGTGATAACCAGTCTTGGGTTGTTACTGAGCCCTGGCAATTGGCAAGGCACCTCTTTACTGCAGACAGAAGCTATGGCTCAGAAAGAGATGTAGTGACATGCTAATCAATTACTGGTACCCACACAGTCACACTGGTCATCAGTGGTACACCTGGGATTTCAGCCACCAGTTGTCCAAACCTCCTTTACCCAAATTCCCCAGAGGTGGCATTTGCCATACCCAATCAGGGTCCTATTAACAGAGATGCAGGGGGTGCGTGTTGAATAGAAGGTCGTGGGGAGAAGGGGAGGCATACAGCATTGCAGGAATCCTGGTGGGGCTTCTCATAGGAGGGAGAAGCTCCAGACCCCCTCAGGGGTCATGAAGCTCAATTCTCTCTCCCTGAAGGCGATGTCTCTGCCTTTCCTCCCAGCGTGGGGCAGGGGGACAGGTGGCTTCATCCCTCACACATCACCCCTTCTCCCCCTTCCTCCCTGCCAAACCCCTATCAGCTCGCAGCAGCCTCCTCAGGTCCAAGCTGTTCCTTGAAACTCACTAATGAAATCCCTGCTTCTTTTGTAATTGTATTTTAACATGGTTCACGCTCTGGTACCAACCTTTAAATCAGAGTCTTTGCAGAAGGACTATCTCAGGGTGACAAGCTCCTGTCTGCGTGTCTCATTACGGAAACATTTATTCCGGGCTTTACTGCATGATATGAGCGGCCGCCTTTGAGTGCGGCAATGACTTAATACGCTGCAACCGGAGGGTTTTAATTTCCTCTCCTGGCCTCCTTGCTGAGGTCCCTGCCCAGCTTTCTCCCCTATTACAGATGCACAGCCTTGGTGGGTTGGTGGGGCTTCATGTGGTCCTAGACCCAGAGAAGACCCGTTCTAGCCTTGCAGACTGGAGCCTGGACCTGTGTGGCTTGTCCAGATTCTGTCCAACTGGTTCCCTCACCAAGGGCCTGCTCTTTCCAAAGACAGCTAATTATATAAGGGAGAAGAGAGCTCTCAGATAGGAGAGGCCATGGTGGGAGTTTCCATCTTCTTGGGGGTCCCAGCAAAGGACCTACATCCAGGATGCTTTATGAATGTTCATCCTGCCGTTGAGAAATCTTCCGGGCTCATTGGGGAGCCCAGCCATGAAAACGGGGCTGTGATGGAGAAACGATTATGACAAGGCAAGGGTGACTGGGGATGACACCAGATGCCGCGTTTTGGGGGAAGGGGCATAGTATTACTCAGGAGATGACATGACAGGGTGCTGAGGGGGCAGGGGGTGTCTTTTTGTTCTGGAGTTAGCAGTGGGGACTCAAAGGAGACATAGAAGATGACACGTCCACACATCCTCAAAGGAACCCCAACAATCAGAGGCAGACTCCTCTTAAGGGCTCAGTAAGAGGCAAATGGTCCTGGCTCCAATGTGGCATGTATGGGCTGAAGAACATGACCTCAGGGACGTATGAGCCACAAACAAGTTCTTTCCTAATCATGGTCTTCAGCTCTACCCTGTTGAATCTCACTTTCCTCCCCTTTACTGACTGCTAGGGCCAACCCAATCATTCTCTAATCATCCTCAGGCTGGGCCAATGGAAGAGGCCCATCTCACCTCCACCCTGCCCTCCCCAGCTCAGCCCTGAGCCCTGAGCCCTGGCCCCTGGCCCCTGGCCCCTGGCCCCAATCACCTAGAGGGGGAAGAGTCCTTTTCTGTGTCCATCCAATTTTATTGGGATGGGAATCGAGAGGCAGCAGTGGGAGAGAGGTTGGTGGCTGCCGTGTCTAGAATGACCTCAGAGGTGGCTAGTTTGTGGACAGACCAAGGCATAAGAGATATTCAGAATTTAACCGTAGATCAATTAATGAACTCATCAGATGATCTCTTACAGATGTTAAGAGTCTTATGGTCCATGAGAATAAGAAGAACTAGTCAGAAATGCATATAACAACTCTAAAGGCCAATGAAATATAAACCCAGTCAAGCAAGGAAGCAGCTAGGCTAGGGAGATTTGGGCTCCCATGAGTGGCCCGGGACCCGGCTGGTGCGGGCTCGGAGGGCTACGTGTCCTTGCCTAAATCTGGTCATCTTTCAACCTCAGCCCAAAGTTCTTGGATGACCTAATCGTCTTATTAGGGAGAAAGTCTGTTTTCAGTCCTGAGAAGATTCAGGATTATGTGTACAAGTGTTGAAGGGAATTAAACTCATAGTATAAAAATCGCGATAAGGACTCTGGCATATGACATGGTGAAAGTTTAACACGTAAAACGGATTGATGCGATCTATTGACCTATTGCAAAGCGATCCATCTCTACCATGTCACGTGATTATTATTTCTTTGTGGTGGTGGGAACAATTTAGGGCTCATCTCTTAGCAACAGTGAAGTTTGTCACTGTATAATCATTATATATATTATACAATTATACTATTGTATAAGTTATATATCAACCATAAGGATTAACTATATAATGATAATAATTGTATTATTGTCATTATTGTAGTTGGTATTGTTGACTATCATTTCTCCGCTGTCATCCACTGTCCAGGATAGATTTTTGGATGTGGGTCCTGGCCCTTCCACTTACCACCAGTGTGGTCTTGGGCAAACCTCTGAACCTTTCTGCCTCTGTCTCCTTATATGTAAATTTTGGGTAACCTTATGCTAAAAGCAGAAGTTTGGAACAGTCTGCCCTGTGTTTTATATGCAGCTAATGCATAGAAAGTGCTTGCAACAGCGGCTGGTGTTTAGTAAATACTACGTAATGAGGTAGCTTTTGTTATTGTTTAGAAATGAAGGTGGATTTGAACATCTCTAGCAGTGGCGTATAGATCCTGAACTGTGGAGTGTTCTGGAATCATCCATCCAATAGTGCGGGCATGCCCTAAAGCTGATGTCCTAATGTCCCATTCTGGCTGCGAGTCTTGGAGCTTTGAGGGGTTTCAAGGTGAAGACAGAACTTGTTCTTAGAGGAACTTAATTCCTCAAGACCATGACGCCCTCTAGTGCCTGATGGATGTCAATGCTTTCAGGTTCTCCCCTAGCGTCTCAGAAGTTCTGAACATCAATCACCTCGTTGTTCTGGGCTCCTGGGGAAACCTTTGTTCAGAATTGACCCCTTTGGATCAATTTTGAGACCTTGGTGTCCATCTAAGATCCAGAATTCTTCACCATCAGCAGCTGCCGTGGCTGGCAAGAGGCTTCCCATCCGGGGCAGGCTTGACACAGCCTCGTCCTTCCTTTGTGTTGTTGGCGGTGGAGGAGGAGGAACCACACACTGGCCACGCGTCCACCTGTGAAGGAAAGACCCACCACCAAAGCACAGAAGATGCTGCAAGGACACAAAACCCTCATGTTGTTCTGGGGAGGAAGTGTATGTGTCATAACAGGCTGAGGGCTGGGGTGGGGGGGGCAACATGTCAAGAGCTGTCAGGGTGACTGAAGAGAGAAAGGGTTGTTTGCTGTGGTGGATTGGTTGGAGGGACAGTGAGCACCCTCCTTCCGGAACACCCACTTCACCTGGTGGTGCCTGTGTCCGTCCTCACGGCGTCAGAGGGGTGGGTGCTGCCGGCTGGAAGTTGACTCAGGGGCAATGTCATTGTGCTTCTCCCAGGACCCCCTCCAGGCCTGAAGCACTCATTCTCCCAGATGCTGGGCGCTGGTGGCCAACAGCCGTCACCCGCGTCCCCCTCGAAGACTTGCCCACAGCCGCGGGGAGCCTGCCCATGGTCAAACAGGAGGCCAGACTGCACCCAGCGACTGCTCAGTGCTGGGTAAATGCCCCGCCTCCTCTCTCAGACCTGGAACACCTCCAAGGGCCCTGTGTAGCTAGACCAGATCCTTATTCAGTAGAAAATATTACTCATTTTAGGTTTCAGGGTGAGCCCCCACACAGGATATTATAAATGGTCAAAAGCAGGCATCTTAGGACAGTTGGCACTAGGTCTGAAGTGACTTCACTTGTCTGTGTGTCACATTCCCCTATCTGAAAATGAGGGACAAAGAGGAAACAGAAAGTTCACGAGCACGATGTTGGCAGGCCACCCAACTCAGTGCTTTCTTCTAATGTTCCAGTCTCCCCACCTCCACGCCTGCCGCCTTGCGTTTCTCTAGGCCTTTGGATGGGGCCCTGAGCCAAGAGCTTATTTTGGTGGCTGTCACCCACATATGCAAACAGGCTAGAAGCTCCCCCCCCCCCCCGTACTGGCTTCCCACAGTGCTAACGAAGCTGCGTTTAAGAGCAGCCGCTTGTTTCTATCCACGTCTAAGGCTTGATAGTGTGGATGGCGTTGACAACGATGGCGTGTGGATGAGCCACGTGGTGTATGAGGCTTGGGTGGGATCTGGGGGCGAGTGAGGGCCCCAGAGAACGCACGGCGGAGATGCCGCCCATGCGCGAGTTTCCTCTCCCCTCCTTCCCATGGTCTGCGTCCTCTCGTTAGATCTCCGTCAGCTGTTATCCCTGTGAGGGCTAGTCACCATTCTTCCTCCCCGTCTTCGAGATTTCTATCTCCTTCGATGCCTATATGTACACGAAAAAGTAATGACATATGTGACAGCAATTATTGGTGGCTAAAAGTTGGAGTTTTTTTGTTTTGTTTTTTATAAATTGATTTCGGAAAGAGAGAGAGAGAGGAAAGGAGAGAGAGAAACAACGATTTGTTGTTATTCAACTTACTGATGCATTCCTTGGTTGCTTCTGGTATGTGCCCTGACCGGGGTGGAACCTGCAACCTCAGTGCAATCAGGATGATGCTCTAACCAACTGAACTACCCGGACTGGGACCCCAGGGTTTAGTCTTTAATCACGGTGTCTAATCACCGACAAAATTAGGTGTCACCCACAGAACTCCAGGAAGGTGACGAGGCCATCAGATTCTTCCGGAAGCCCACTGTTCAGGCTCTCTAATGTGTCCTCTGACTCCACCACGTCTTGCCTTTTCCCTTCTCTCTGCTCAACAGGTGTCTCCATAAACAGGAGACTCGGCGACTTTCTCAAAGCCCTAGTTTCAATGTTTGGGTGGTAGGAATGGATTACACTAACACAAGGGCCTCCATAACCATTTTTGTGATAGCATGTGTGTCTCATCAGCAGTCTGGAGAATGCTGAGCCCCCCTCAGAGGACAAGTCCTAGTTTTTACAAGCCAAGATCCTAACAAAGCATTAGCACGCACTTTCCTCAGTTTAATCCAAACTTTTTTTTTTTTTTTGCTTTTATCCATAAGCTGCTGAAATTTCAAGTCACACACACAGATGAAGGTTGCTGTCGAGAATAAGGAGCAAGAGATGGGGAGTTCCTTTGCGTGAAGAGGTTTGGTGTTTCAGAAAGAATTACCCTAATGGAAGCATCTGCTCAAATGTATAATTCTGTCAGTGCAACGGCAAAACCTCAACATAATTTTAGCTCTTACTCCTTAACATAGCCTCTGTCGCTCACTCAGAAGCGAGCTATATTCGACTATGTTTGTGGCGTCAGGCATTGACTGAATGCCTCATATTAGCAAGGCGCTGTTTGCTAAGCTTTGCCCCATCGAACAGCATGACTAAGAAGTGGCCCTGCCCTGAGGGAAGTTACAGAATGGTGACAGAGAAGCCTCTGTTTATGAGCAGCTAGAAGTCAAGGCCGAAACTGTTCCGTGTTATAATAGTAAAAAAAATTATTCAGAGCGTAAGGGAAGCAGAGATGAGGGAGAGTGGACGTGAGGCAGATGGCCACACTGGGGAAGTTGTCACAAAGGTGGCGGGTGGGTCTGCACTGGACCAGGACACCTGGAGGGATGAGAGGGGGGAGGAGGTGTTTCTGGCCCCTGCGTATGGCCGGAGGCAGAGAGGAGGAAATGATAAAATGGGTCCTGCAAACAGCAAGGACCGGTGAGGTGAAAACAAGTGTCTAGAGGTGGAGTGCAGAGCAATATGTCTGGACTCTGAGGTTAAAGCAAGAATTTGGAGGGTTTTAAATACACAGTAAGACGTTTAAACTTTCCCATAGGCATAGCCTATGGTTTGGGTTGGGAGGGGAAGTTTTTCAACCAAAGTAATAGCAGGAATAGTCTCTTCTAGAAAGGATAGACATTAGAAGGCTATTACAATGGGGCGGGCAAGGGGCAACCAGGCCAGTGGCCGGAGAGAGAGGCATTAGGCTGGACTGGGAAGAAAAGCTATGGAGTCAAAGGACACAAGCAAGGTCACGGTCTCCAAAGAGAGGGGTTAGAACGACCCCACACACCTTCTGGCACGAATCCCAAAAGAGTTGGGGGCAAAAACCAATATAGGTGAATCTGCAGATCAGAGGCTTAGGAAATATGGGCTCTATGAACCAGAACTCATGGGATAAGACACAATTCTGTGCAAAAAAAATTTTTTCAAAGTAGAGATAAGTAAAGAACCTCTTTCTTTTACAGAAATGAGAACAGAAGTAATATCAGTCGGGATACATCGAAAAGAATCCTTTTTTCTTTTATTAAGACATTATTTATTTTAGAGAGGAGATAGAGAGGGGGAGGACCAGGAATTATTAACTCCCATATGTGCCTTGACCAGGCAAGCCCAGGGTTTTGAACCGGCAACCTCAGCACTTCCAGGTCGACGCTTTATCCACTGCGCCACCACAGGTCAGGAGGAAATAACCTTTCTTGGTTTCACTGCGTAAGTAGATTACCCCAGAAGTGACACCTCTTCCCATGCAACCTGGCCCCTACCTACCCCACCCTCCGCCAGGCTGCCTCTAGAAGGAGTTAAAAACAGAGATGAAAAAGATCACACTTTCTTTGGAGCTTAGGAAAAATGTGTCTCTGATCACAGCTGCTTTTTTAACACATTACATTTTTTTTACCTGAATTAGTGAGGTGCCTTGCTCATACATGTTTTGTGAGCATCTTCAACCGTCACTCACAGTAAAATTGCTTTAGCAAATATCAAGCAAACGGATTCAAGAAAGCAAGATTTGCTATTTTCTTTCTTTCTTTTTTCTTTTCTTCTTTTTTTTTTTTTTTGCCATCACAGAAGTGAGTGCTCTGAGTTTCAGGATCCACCAAACCACCAAAGCTGAAGGTTGTGGATTAGAGGAGAGAATAACCCTGCCAAGGTTGGGACCCATGGGACCCGGTGGCTGCGGTCAGGTTTAACACAGCGTCTGGGTCAACGCTTGTTTTCGTTACTATAACCAGTGTCTAATGTTTTTTGTTTTGTTTTGTTTTTTAAAAGCAAGCACTTGCTGCCTTTTTTATTTTTTTGTATTTTTCCTAAGTGAGAAGCAGAGAAGCAGTCAGATAGACTCCCACATGCGCCCAACCAGGATCCACCCAGCATGCTCTGTCCATCTGTGGTGTTGCTCCATTGCAACTGGAGCCATTCTAGCACCTGAGGCAGAGGCCATGGAGCCGTTCTCAGCACCTGGGCCAACTTTGCTCCAATGGAGCCTTGGCTGTGGGAAGGGAGGAGAGAGATAGAGAGAAAGGAGAGGGAGAAGGGGAGAGAAGCAGATGGGTGCTTCTCTTGTGTGCCCTGGCTGGGAATTGAACCCGGGACTTCCACACACCAGGTGGATGCTCTACCACTGAGCCAACTGTCCAGGGCTCTTTTTTAAAAAAAAACAAACCATGCATTTTCACAATGATGTCTTCTAGACAGATGAAAATAAATCCATGGCTGGATACATTGGACCATACATGACCCAGCTTTGGGTGAACATGAATCTCCCTACCTCGTACATTTCTAGCAATGACTTCTTGGCTCGATTCGAACTTTAAAACATGCACACTGTTCCAAGAGGAAGCTTCAGCGGTCGTGTGGTGGCTGCTTTATTGCTGTGATGCACCTAGAGTCCCACAGATGGTGACTTCTTTGCAATCCTCTTCCTTAGGCTCAGACCCACACTTTTCTTTTTCTAATGTTTTCCTGTTTATTTGCTGTGCTGTTACCAGTCCGATAATGGCCCTGCTTCCCCTCTCCCCATCTGCGTCTGGGCTCATAAAAGCCTGATGGATCAATATGCGGCTTTTAATGTACTTTTTCTGCCTTTTTTTTATTAAAGGTCTGCAGCCAGAGTAGGAAAATGGAGTTGGGACATAATCTCTGTCCAGCGTTAGCTCAGTCCCCAGGAAGTGCTGCCCCAGGGGGGGATGGGAGGGGGAATGAGGCTCTACACTGGGGTGTGGGCTTTCATGAAATGAAGGAGCTTCCATTCCAGCGAATTTATGGGACATTTTCTTTCTTGGGGATTAGAGACTGTGGTGCCCGCGTTGACGGCATTCTCTGTGCCCGGTTGAAAGCACTGTCCTCATCTGAACGTTGACTTCTGATCGAGAGGCAAGGTTGAAACTGACTGGTTTATTCCAGCGCACTTCCCTGGTGTGCTGGCAAAGGCTTACCCGTGGGCTCTGGAGGGCTGGGGTGGGGGTGGGGCCAGACTGGCAGCATCTGCTGATGGGTAAGGTGTAAATCTCCCCACCAAGGCCAATTTCCAGCTCTGAATGGCGTTGGGGAGAGATGGTCATTGTGGATAGAGTTCCTCTCCCCCCCCCCCACACACACACACTGGGCATCACCTCCTGAGCACGGGCAGAGGTCAAATAGAACCGAGCAAATCAGAAGGGATTCATTTTAAATCTTCGTTCTCTTGGTTTCTAACAACATTCAGGCAGTTGTAAGTCAGCAGTACTTTTACTAATGACCATGTTTAATAATCAGCCTGAAAATTTTCTTTAGGAACTGAACAATGGGGTCTAAAGAGCTGATTGATGCCAACGGCTGGTGCACATGCTTTCCTGATCAAGAAAAAAAATCACCTAGTTCAGGGTAAATGATCATTTCCACAAGGCCCTCGGTGGGGAGAATTCTCCGCAGCTGTGCCTGGGAGGGTGGCTGCATTTACAGAAAACAGTTGAGTCGTGGGCTGTACTCAGGGTCTAAGAGCAGCGCGTGGCCATGACCCTGTCACAGCAGGGGGGCTGCCCTGGGGAACTGGACAACGCTCTATAATTCTGTCTTCAAATTCGACGTGGAGAAGACACAAACTGTGTTCAAGACGTTATGTACTGTTTGCTTAGCTGAGTCTTTAATGGGGGTGAGAGTCGGACTTTAGACCAGCCATCAGAGTTTTCTGCCCGGCTTATTCTCACTTGGAGAATGCACGTCAGCATCATTACTGCGACAGGGCTATCTTTGGTAACTCACTGACTTATCCATCTATTCATTCTTTACACAGTTATCGGATCCCACACCGGGCAAGGGGTGGCGTTAGGCACAAAATAGTCAAAGATAAATAAACTGGTTTTTGCTCTTGGAAATCTCCACTGATCCAGGGGAGAGACAAACACATATTTAAATCACTTTATTTTTATCCCCAGGCATGTGACATAACTTTTTTATTATTATTGTTATTTAGAAATTAAATTCATGGGGTGACATTGGTCCGTAAGAGCACATAGGTTTCAGGTAAACACCTTGATAGTATTTGAACTGTTGGTGGCATTGTGGGCCCATCACCCCAAGTCAAGTCTTTTTTTTTTTTTTTTTTTTTTTATTTCTGAAGCTGGAAACAGGGAGAGACAGTCAGACAGACTCCCGCATGCGCCCGACCGGGATCCACCCGGCATGCCCACCATGGGGCGACGCTCTGCCCACCAGGGGGCGATGCTCTGCCCATCCTGGGCGTCGCCATGTTGCGACCAGAGCCACTCTAGCGCCTGGGGCGGAGGCCACAGAGCCATCCCCAGCGCCCGGGCCATCTTTGCTCCAATGGAGCCTTGGCTGCGGGAGGGGAAGAGAGAGACAGAGAGGAAGGAGGGGGTAGGGGTGGAGAAGCAGATGGGCGCCTCTCCTGTGTGCCCTGGCCGGGAATCGAACCCGGGTCCTCCGCACGCTAGGCCGACGCTCTACCGCTGAGCCAACCGGCCAGGGCCCCAAGTCAAGTCATTTTCAGTCACCATATATTTGTCAACTCTTTACTCCTCTGCCCCTCCCGTTCCTCCCCCTGGTCATCACTTCACTTGTATCAATGTCCGTGAGTCTCAGTTTTACATCCCACCTGTGTTGAAATCATACAGTTCCTAGCTTTTTCTGATTTTCTTACTTCACTCAGTATCATGTTCTCCAGGTCCATCCACGTTGCCGTGAATGACAGTACATCCTTGCCCATGATCAGCTTACAGCATCGTTACAAACACAAGGCCCTGTGGGCATGAGGGGACACGCCCAGATGGTGTACAAGGCACCACCAAGTAGCAGCAGGGAAAACTCAGAGAGGGCAGGGATGGCCCGTCAGCCCCTTTCTGTGGTTAGAAGGGGACTTGAACTTTGCCCTGAAGATTGCATTTGTCTACACAAAAGGGAAGGAGAGGCTGAGCATCCCAGGGTCGAGTGCAGCCCCAGATGCTGTAGAGACATGAATTCTTTCTCTCCCCTCTCTCTTATTCTCAATGAGAGCCCTGTGGTTTGTTTTTTGGGGTTTGGTGTTTGGGTTTTTTTTGTATTTTTCTGAAGTAAGAAGCGTGGAGGCAGAGAGACAGACTCCCTCATGCACTCAACCAGGATCCACCTGGCATACCCACGAGGGGGTGATGCTCTGCCCATCTAGGGTGTTGCTCCGTTGTGGCCAGAGCCATTCTAGCACCTGAGGCAGAGGCCATGGAGCCGTCCTCAGTGCCCGGGGCCAACTTTGCTCAATGGAGCCTTGGTTGTGGGAGGGAAAGAGAGAGACAGAGAGGAAGGAGAGGGTGAAGGGTGGAGAAGCAGATGGGTGCTTCTCCTGTGTGCCCTGGCCAGGAATCGAACTGGGAACTCCCCAGGCCTGGCTGACATCTACTGTTGAGCTAGCCGGCCAGGGCCTCCCCGCGGCTTGTTTTTAGGTAACCTGAGGACCCTCGGGTCAGGCCTCAGTAGGACTACATCACCTACCTGGACAAAGTTGCCTCTCTGGTAGGAACAAAACCTAGGTGGCTGCCTCTCTTAATCACTGACTCCGACCTTGCTTTGGAAGTTTTCTTTAGATGATGCACCCATACGAGGACCACCAATGGGGACTGGGGACATGGAACGCAGTCCAAAGACCTATCCTCACCCAGAGAGTATGGGTTCTCAAGCCTGTAAGGACCAGGGTGGTCCATGAGGATGTTCACCAGTGTCACAGGCCCACTGACTTCTGGTTTCTCTGTGCAGATCTGGCCATCTCGGTGTTTGTGAACATCTGCCAGAGATGGCCTCTCCCACTCTGTCCACAGCAGGATGGAGCAAAGGCGGCAGGGGCTCAATGTCCTCCCTGCTTCCTGAAGCAATCCCTGCTGCCTCTGCGTGGCCTGCTCCCAGAGAGCAAGTGACTCATCCTAGATCCCAAGAGATGGGTTTGGCTGGTTATGACGACGCAATCAGTGCTCACTATACATATGGTACCCAGCCCATGCTGGTTGGGCATCAGTTACAAGGCACACACCCCATGGAACTCTGTTTGAACAGCACAGACAGATTATGTCGCTCTGACCATTGAAAACATGCACTCCCTGTTGCATATGGCGGGGCCATCATGTCTCCTCTAAGCAGCGCACAATATTCGGCTAACGCATACATAAGCGGAAAAAGTTATTTACCTACCACGTGCTAGCCACATTTCAAAGTGTGTGACATGTGTTAGTTCACAAACGTCACAACAGTTCACCTGGGGGGGAAGAAGGTCTTCATTCCTTTTGCGAGAGAAGTGAGCCCAGACAGCCCCAGGCTATGCAATAAACAGGAGTCCGCCTGTAAACCTACCTCGTGCCAAAGCTGTTGTTCTTTGCCATACACCCCGTTCATTTTCGACTGGTGTTTTTCAGGAACTTACATCCTGCAGTATTAAAACCCTACTGGTGTGACACATATTTTGTTTACTGCTGACTGCTTGCCACAGCAAGCAAATCGTTACATTGTGCGGAGGTAAAAAATGGGTTCGAGCCCTGGCCGGTTGGCTCAGCGGTAGAGCGTCCGCCTAGCGTGCGGAGGACCCGGGATCGATTCCCGGCCAGGGCACATAGGAGAAGCGCCCATTTGCTTCTCCACCCCTCCGCCGCGCTTTCCTCTCTGTCTCTCTCTTCCCCTCCCGCAGCCAAGGCTCCATTGGAGCAAAGATGGCCCGGGCGCTGGGCATGGCTCTGTGGCCTCTGCCTCAGGCGCTAGAGTGGCTCTGGTCGCAATATGGCGATGCCCAGGATGGGCAGAGCATCGCCCCCTGGGGGGCAGAGCACCGCCCCTGGTGGGCGTGCCGGGTGGATCCCGGTCGGGCGCATGCGGGAGTCTGTCTGACTGTCTCTCCCTGTTTCCAGCTTCAGAAAAATGAAAAAAAAAAAAAAAAAAAAAGGGTTTGTGTTGGGTTTTTTTTTCCTAAGAGTGCTTATAAATTTTTAAACAATGCCTTGTGGTCGTTTCCACCTTCCGGATCATTTACAAACTGTGTATCAATGATGATGGGAAAACGAGACATATTTATCAATCCAACTGCGTGTTCTTACACGAAAATATTTTTCATCTCAGTCCATGTAAAATGTTTGGGTAAAAGAATGTACATTTTGAAGGCATTTTTTCCCATGAAAAGCCCTTCTTTGAATGATTAATATGGTGTGTATCATCAATTCTTAATTTCTGGGTTGGGCTTTCTTGCCTCCTTTGAAACCAAGCATGGCCCCGTGACTTGATTTGGCTAAATCAATGCAAAAAGAAGTGACATTTGTAGCTCCCAGGCAGAATTTGTAAGACATAGCACCAACCACATCTTTCCTCTACCGGGCCTGAGATCACTGGAGAAGCAGGCATGACGATGGAACCAGTGACTATGAGTAGCCCCATCACATAGCATGGCTTCTGTGAGAGTCACCGATAGAGATTGTTTGTTACAGGGCATAACTTTGTTTATACCGACTGATACACTGACTCAGCAACAGTTTCCATTTCTTCCCATTCTCATCACACGTCACCTCCATCAATATACTGGTTTTCACATGGACAGAATCATAGTATACAGATACTTCCCTTTGTTCGACACCTTTCAAAACATTATGTAGCAAAGATTTTCTCAGCCTTTTAGTGAACATAAGAGTTCAATAATAGCCTACGGATTGAACGACATGCAATGATTTATTAACTATTTCTTTGTTATTTAAAGTTGTTTCTGGTTTGGTCTTTTTTTTTTTTCCTATCACAAATCATGCAGAGATAAGTATCTTTGCGTAGTTAGCTTTTCTTTTTTTTTTCTCATTCAAAATTATTTTCTTGGGATAAAGGAAAGAAAGGGTCATTTTCTTGCTGTCTTGCAGCCCAACGTACCGTACCCCTTTCTTAAAATTGGTGCAAGCAGCCCTGGCCAGTTGGCTCAGTGGTGGAGTGTTGGCCTGGCGTACAGGAGTCCCGGGTTCGATTCCCGGCCAGGGCACACAGGAGAAGCGCCCATCTGCTTCTCCACCCCTCCCCCTCTCCTTCCTCCCTGTCTCCCTCTTCCCCTCCCGCAGCTGAGGCTCCATTGTAGCAAAGATGGCCCGGGCGCTGAGGATGGCTTTGTGGCCTCTGCCTCAGGCGCTAGAATGGCTCTGGATGCAACAAAGTGACGCCCCAGATGGGCAGAGCATCGCCCCCTGGTGGGCATGCTGGGTGTATCCCGGTCGGGCGCATGCGGGAGTCTGTCTGACTGCCTCCCCGTTTCCAGCTTCGGAAAAATGCAAAAAAAAAAAAAAAATTGGCACAAGCATTTTAGTACAGGTGAAGTTGAGGAAAGAGTGCCACGTCTTGCCCCTTTTATTCGGTCATACTTTGAAATGATGGTGCTCATTGGGTTCAAAAATAATGTCCAGTATATTTTGAAGCTGTGTCCAGAAAGGGATTCTTTTGAAAGAAAAGGGTATTGAAAGCCGGACACCTTGATACAAGGAACTACCAACCGTAGAATTCTGTACTCACTATAACTGACACTGGGCTGTCAGCGTGAGCCCTCAAGCCCGTGGAATCGTTTCTGCAGTGATTGAATTAGCTGCATGTTACCCTCATGCTGACTGAGAGAGACAGTGTTTCCGCGGGCTCTGCTCTTGGTAGTGAACATGTTTACACTGGATTAATCCTTTGGGAAAACCAGACTGCGGGCCCTGCCAAGAAATAAAACACTGTGCTCTCTTCACCGCCCATGGATCATTTTGATGAATAAAGCAATTTTATTTTTTTCTAACACACAGACTGGATATCTGAAACTGTCTTCCACTTTTGTATTCCCAGTCTTTTGTATTTATCTAGCGGTGTTTTCCAACGCACCTCTCAGATATTATTTCATAAAACGCTTTGTAGAATGACCAAGTCCGCACTTTCCACAAACACCCAGAGCAGCCGTTTGTCGAGCTGTCAACAGTGGCAGCGAGGGTTACTTCCCCTTTCCTCCTCTTCCTTCCTTTCTCTTCCTCTCACCTCATGCCTTATGTTTAGTTCTCTCTTAAGCTGCCGTGAGGAAGATGTAAACCAAACCACACCCACAACCAACATCCTGAAAGGAAGGACGAGGGTGGTGGGGAGAGGTGGCAGACCCTGGTTCTCCCCGTGCTTGCTGACTTACGAGCATCTGTCATAGGCCAGCCACCTACCAGCTTGACCGCCTCAGCGCTTGGACTTCAACTTCCCACGGCTGGCACCATCTCTGACTTAGAGACAAGAAACCGAGGGTCTAAGTGGTGTATCCCCTGAGTAATCCCGGGAGACCTGCAGTGGGTCACATGATCTTTCCAAACCCAGAGTCCCACCTCTCCACTGGAACTTGCCACCTCTGGTGTGTCATGCTCAGAGAGCGGCCGGGAGGGCCAGGTGAATAATGCTTACAGAAGGGCCGTGACGTTGGCATGAATAGAGGTGTTTGAGGTTTTTTTGCTGTTGTTTTTTTGTTTTGTTTTGTTTACAGAGACAGAGAGTCAGAGAGAGGGATAGACAGGGACAGACAGACAGGAACGGAGAGAGATAAGAAGCATCAATCATTAGTTTTTCGTTTTGCGTTGTGACACCTTAGTTGTTCACTGATTGCCCTCTCACATGTGCCTTGATCGCGGGCCTTCAGCAGACCGAGTAACCCCTTGCTTGAGCCAGCGATCTTGGGTCCAAGCTGGTGAGCTTTGCTCAAACCAGATGAGCCTGCGCTCAAGCTGGTGACCTCAGGGTTTCGAACCTGGTTCCTCCACATCCCAGTCCGACACTCCATCCACTGCGCCACCGCCTGGTCAGGCACGGAGAGAGTATTATTCCTAGGCTTACCCTGGATCCTGGATGGTGTGTTTCAAAGAAGCAACCATTGCCTGCGCGTTATAATTTTTTGACAACTTTGTACAAAATCCTTCCGCACTCTGAGCCTTTGCCAGGTAGGGGTGGACAGCCGAAAGTGTGACTATACATATAAACTTTTTCAAAATTTCCAAAAACAAACAAATAGGTAATATGAATCAGAACAGAATTATTGTTTGATTTAAACCAGTCCGAGAAACCATTTCTGTAGAGGCGCTGAATGGGAACTGTCCTATTCAAGCCATTTGGATACAAAGTGTTCTCCCTTTATGCCTAGAATGGGAATGCCAGTGGATTGTGAAACTGAGTGCACTTATCAGCACGTGTAGACTTCGTTCCAAATTGTTCAGAAGAAAGTTGGGAAGACGAAACCATGGGGCAGGAGGTAAGAGGGAACCGCGATGTGGTGGTAGGCATCTTTTTGGAAACTTTCTATCGCTAAGGCAAGCACACCACTGCCCCTGGTGGCAGAATTCTGAATCACATGGGCCGTTTTCCAGGGCAACCCAAGTCCCTAAATTTAGTAAGTGTAACCTGCAACATTCGGATTATGAAACGTACTCTATTCATGCCATCTAATTAGCCCTCTTAGAAAAAAAAACATCTAGGGCTGGTGAGTAGCCACAAACCATCCAGACAGAAACTGGGATGAGACAGAGAACACTCAGAACTTTCTGGAATGACAGTGTCATGCACGACCTTTGTCTTAGCTCCACGCCAAGGCAGCCTCTGGAGAAGCAGAGTGAAGAACCAAGAACCACTAAGTATCCACGTGGCTGTTTCCAGTCCAGTCATCAGTCCCAACAGATGATTCCATGGACTTTATAGAAACAATACATAAGATACATAATTTCCAAGGTGAGCCCATTAACTTTTTCCAGCCATTCTTCCTATGAATGAAACAGTAACTGGTAATAAAGCAGAGTAAGTGTAGCAATAGACCCTGACACGGTCTCTTATACCTTACTGTGCCACATTCACCTCCTTCTGGTGATGTTCTGAGCTGACACGATGCTCAGGTGGCGAGATGAAAGCAGGTAGGTGAGTGACGTGGGCCTGGGGACAGCTGAGCTTGTGACAATGAGGAACAAGCACTTTCTGGCTTCCCCTGGGCCCATGGGAACTGCCGGCACCACGCCCCGGTGCTTGGAGGCCACTGAGAGTAAAGTCAGGGTCACGTGAGCAGGAGCCCTGTGATGCTGCCCCTTATAGTGCTCACAGCAGGCTGCTAAGTTACCAGGGCCGGAGAGTCTGGAGTGGACTAGGCCGCCGGAGGGAGGAGCCACGTCCCAGGGTGGGACCTAGCTGGACTCACGAGGTTTCACTCCGTGCTCAGCACCCGGCCAATTAACACGTGCCAGGTGTTTATTTCTGGGATTCTCCGTTTAATATTTCCAAACTGTGGTTGACCAGGGGCAACTGAAACTGTGGAAAGCAAAACCATCAATAAACCATGAAGAAAAGCAGGCAGGCGCTCTATAACACTTATTGAGCAGGTGCTCTATAACATTTCCTTGGTGAATAAAAAAAAAATCTAAGCACAAAAGGAGGTCATCGCTAACAGGTAAAAGGAAGGCGAACCCCACTTAGCAAAGTCCCCATTGGGACACGTTTTTTGAAGTGCTCTGTGAACCATGGTAATTACCAAGCACTGAGTACCCTCAGCAGGTAGGGAAGGCCATGCTTATTGTTTAGAAATAAGGCAGCAATCGGGTCTTTCTATCTAAGTCGTGGTAAGACTATTTCTTTCCATTGCTGACAACTGTTTGCATCTTCCCTCAGTGAGATTAACCCTATCACGTGCCTTGTCATTTTCTCCCTCTTCCAGAGGTAAAAGCTGTCTGTAAACCTAATCCCATGAGCTTCCCAAAGACAGCCTGATTGATGGCTTTGGCCGAGCCACATTTGTAGACTAACTCAAGGTAGTGCCGACACAGGAGTAGTTATGAGAAAACAGATTTCTCCAGCAGGTAGAAAAGGCTTCCCAGCCCGCTGGTGGCTGATGACAAAGGTAGAACTGAGATCTAGAGGTAACAACGGATCAGAGTGCATTAGCCCCTGGGCCTTTCCCAATAGAGAGCTAAAAATAAATCTGCGCTTAAACTCCCCGGATTGTAATTAATGTTGGAGAAATCTCAGTGGCCCCAAGTCTAGGTTTTCTGTCATTTTAAGAGAGGTAGCATCTCGAAGATGATCAGGAAATGCTATGGTACGTTTATAGCATCGAATGCTTTCAATCAGCGTACGATGCTGACCTTGGCCCTGCGGTGGTTCTGTTTTTATAATAATCACATAAAATGATTGCACATAATAGTGTCATAGACCTTATTTGGAGATTAAGTATGGTTTAAGGAGGTGTGTATCAACAGGTTTCAAGGGTCGCCTGACCTTTGACTCCAAGGGTGTCCCATCTGCCCCTTACCCCAGATTTCACTTCCTGTGATAATTCAGCTCTTCCCTGAAATTTCTTTTCTGGTGTGGTAGCCAGAGCCTGGCGCTTTATTGACCTTGACTTTTCTCAGTCCAACGTCATGGAGCTTAAGGATCTCTCCTCAGTTACTTATCTATTTTTTTTCAGATCTCCCTTTTTTTTTTCTTTTTTTGTATTTTTCTGAAGTTGGAAACGGGGAGGCAGTCAGACAGACTCCCGCATGCGCCCGACCAGGATCCACCTGGCACGCCCACCAGGGGGCGATGCTCTGCCCATCTGGGGCGTTGTTCCGCTGCAACCAGAGCCATTCTAGCGCCTGAGGCAGAAGCCACAGAGCCATCCTCAGCGCCCGGGCCAACCCTGCTCCAATGGAGCCCTGGCTGCGGGAGGGGAAGAGAGAGACAGAGAAGAAGGAGAGGGGGAGGGGTAGAGAAGCAGATGGGCGCTTCTCCTGTGTGCCCTGGCCGGGAATCGAACCCAGGACTCCTGCACTCCAGGCTGACGCTCTACCACTGAGCCAGCCGGCCAGGGCCCCCTTTTCTTTTTTACTGCTCCTTCCCCATCCTGGAAAAAAATAAAGTCAGAGGACTCTCCTGTATGGCTGGACCCTTGCTGTGTTGGACCCCAATTCCCCAGACACCTAAGGCTCCTCGAAGCTCAATCAAGTCTATAGCATTCATTTATGAGGTGTTCTAGGACAGAAAGACCCATCTGTAGTTACAGACACAGGAGTGATGGCCAAGGCCTCAGAGGATGGCGGGGTCAGGGGAAGGTTCATGGGAAGTGTTGATGGAAATATTTTAAGTCTTGATCCAAGTCGTGGATTGGTTTGGTGCATGTCCCAGAAATGGAAGCTTTTCCTCTTGTGTAGAAGGATACCTCTTCTTTTGGGGGCGATGGAGTTGAGTAGGTAACTACTTGTTGCTTTTTTGTGTTTTATTTTTTTAGAGAGAGAAACATTGATCTGTTGTTCCTCTTATTCATGTACTCATTGGTTGATTCCTGTATCGAACCTGCAACCTTGGCTTATGGGGACAATGCTCTAACAAACTGAGCTACCCGTTCAGGGCCATTAGGCAATTAATTTTAAGGACACGTTCACACATTTTTCATAACAGGAACATGTTGAAAAAGTGACAAAAATTCCAGAATAGAGATATAAAATAGTTAATAAAATAAAAACACCTACAAGTTGAATATGGCATTTCGTTGAGGTGGTTTGTAGGTAGGTATTTTTCCTGCTCACGGTGGCTCTGTGTCCCTCCTCTTGTCCCTTTCCACTCCTCCGCTGAATGTTCGCTGTGGAGGGCCCATGGTCCTCGGTTTGCTTATTTTTTCAAGGAAAGATAAAGTGGGGCTTACAGAGAAGTGAGGGGTGATGTCCCCAAGATCAAAAACCTGACCAATAACAGAACTGGGAGTGGACTCTTGATCTGTCTGATCTCAAAGCCTGGGCTCTTTGTAATGTAATATATATATTGATGGGGGCCCTGGCCGGTTAGCTCAGTCAGTTAAGATATATATATATATAGTAATTTTACAAATCTGATGCCTCTCATGGCTTAAGAATCCCACATGAATTTCCAAAATCCTCTCGGTATTTTCTTTTTTTGTTTTTCTTTCTGGTGATGCTTCATATAACACGTAGGGGAAAGGAATTCTTGCAGCGTTTGCTTCCTAGCTGATAACTGGAATCTTATCACAGTATCCATTTTGGGGGAGTGATTTGGGGACTGGGTGACCTTTTTCCCTAGGATCCCCGCCTTTGTTCAGAATCCTGGCCCTATTGGGAATGGCCAGCAGAGGGCGCCCTCGGCCCTCCATCACTCCGCAAGGCAGGTGGCTGCAAGTGAGGCCACCTTCCTTACAGTTTGGGAAGCGCCTTCCCCAAACACAGTATTTTAAGGAGACAGGGGAGAGAGGAGGAGGTGGAACGGATTGGTTGGATACTCCAGAGAGAAAAGCATCGTTCTCCTTTGGGCTCCGTGTGGGGAGCAGGGGCAGCAAGGGGGAAACAGCGTCTGCAAAGGGGGAGGGGACCGGGGGCCGGGGACAGGACGCCTCTTACCCCCGATGGCGCTCAATCTACCTGAACCTCAGTTTTCTCATTCGTAAAACAGCGATGATAGAAGATAATGAGAGAGATACAGCCTTGCCAATGTATTGCCAAAAAATAAAAAAATTAAAATTATATTAATAGGATAATGGCAAAACACAAATAAGATTAATGGGAGTGAACGTGGTCTTTGAAGGGTTAAACCCGTGCATCTGGGCCACTGACACCCCCCCACACACACACACACACAAGGAGGGAGGGCCACGCAGGGGGCAGTGATGGTAATTTCCAACGTTAGACCCCCACAGGGTGGTGTCTTTAGGTGCGTCTGAGGTGTTGACTCAGCGGCCAGAGAAGAACCACTTTTAATAAAAGATGAAAACAAGGGTCCCTGGGGATGAATGAAATCAGTCCTGCCTTCAGTGGCATTGGCTCTGTTACTCCATAGTCCTACGTCTCATTTTCTTCTCAGGACAGGCAGCGATGCACAGATGACAGGACCTCATCTGACCCGCGTCCTCATTTTTTCCACCTTCTGCTTGTTCCCACTCTCCTTTCTCAGGCAGCCTTATCCTCAGAAGACAGGAATGCCAGCCAGTGGGAGCTAAGGTGCCGCCCCTGCTCCAAAAATGCTAACTTGACACACGAAAAGAACTTGATGGGGGCCCTGGCCGGTTAGCTCAGTCAGTTAAGATCATTGTCCCCAAACGACAAGGTTGCGAGTTTGATCCCTAGTTGGGGCACACATGAGAAGCGGTCAAGGAATGCACGACTGAATGGAACAACAAATGTTTCCCTTTCCCCTCTCTTCTCTCTCCCTTCCTCTCTCTGTCACTCTGAAAATCAATAGAAGTTAAGCTCTGGCTGGATGGCTCTGGAGTGTCCTCCCAGAGTATGGAGGTTATGGTTCGATTCCCGGGTCGGGGAACATACAGGAGCACTCGATGCTCTGTCTCTCTCTCCCCCTGCTTCTCTCAAAGAAAAGACAAGAAAAGAAAAGAAAGAAAAGAACTTTATGGAAACAAAAACATTCTAACACCTTCTCCCTCCTGTATTTGAATAACGTTCTCCATCCATTGATTAGACCAGTGATTCTCAAACATTTTGAAGTGGGGGCGCATTTAAAATCCTACAAATAATTGTAGGCACACTATATACAAATTTCTGAGAAATATATTATAATAATTGAGTCAAATATTAAAGAAAAAATATAAAGTTCAAGCGTTCTTTTATGGTAATTAAATGAAGTAAATACGACAAAATTAAATTTATTCTGACATTAAAAAACATTTTTATGTTACATTTTTTGAGTTATGCTTTTTAGAATTCGTAAAAACGAGGGGTTAAAAAATTTAAAAAAACAACAAAAAAGTTATTTATATTTATACACACACACACACACACACACACACATTCTTAGTAAGATTTAGTAAATTTGGCAGGTCCCAGTGCAAATGTGTTAAGTTTTTTCATTCTTGTGTTTATGAGAAACATGAGCCTGATGTGTCCTAGCGATTTCTTCAATGTTTGGGCATATATTTGAAAGGCAAACTCTCATTTCCTTGTCAATACATTGAAGAATTCCTCTCTTTTTACTTTTAATTGTGTTGAGTGCAGAAAAACCCCCATACATATCATCTTAACTTGACACCAAACAAAGGATAGAAGAAACTTGCCTCCAGTCTTTCTGGGGAACACGGGGGGGGGGGGGGGGGGGGGGGGGGGTGTAGTGTAAACAATCCAGCACCACAGCTTAATAGCCTTTTGCAACCTATACAGGCAAGTGAGGTGGGGGGTTGGGCAGACTGTCAGCTTATAGCCAATTCCCTATAACTCTGTCCCCCTAAAATCTAAACTCCAAAAACCCTGTTGGTTTTTTGGTTCCCAACATGCACATATTTCTCTGGAATACCATAGGGTGCACTTGGAAATCTTCTAGGGTGTACCAGTGCACCCTGGTGCACACTTTGAAAACCACTGGATTAGACCTCCATAATTATGCAAAGATGTGTTTGTTACTCTATGTTGTGGACAGTCTGAAAAGCCGGACTAATCTCTCTCCTTGACCAAATTGTAGCCAGGCTCCTCCAGGACCCCTCCACCAGGCCTCTGTCTCAGATATATACCCCCCCCCACTTCCCCGTCCTTGACCTACCCAGCCTAGTAGCCTGGTTTTGGCAAGAATTCTCCTAAGTCATTGTATTTTTAATTATATTTTTATTGACTTTTAGAGGGGCAGAGAAACAGCCATTTGTTGTTCCACTTATTTTTGCATTCATTGGTTATTCTTGTACATGCCCTGACTGCTGCCACCTTGGCTGTATTGGCTGAGTTAGTCAGGGCTACTGCTACGTCATTCTAGGGACCCCCATCCTTGATATCTGTCTGATCAGTCTAGCCTGCCATCTGCGAGAATCCTGTTAAATCTGTTTAACAAGAATCCCCTCAACCCTAGTGTGTCCCCTTGGTAAATTCTCACCGGCTGACCCTGCACCTCACGCCCACGGCCTCTCTGTTCGCCTGTAATTCCATCAACTTGTCTTTGCTGTATTCTGGGTTGAGTGGATGTCTCTCCTTTCTCGGGACAGTTTTGACACCTATCTCAATACAGTAATCCGGAATAAAGTTTTCCTGTCAGTTTTAACAAGTGTCAGAATAATATATATATTTTAATTATATATATATTTTTTAATTGAACGCGTTCCCAATAAAAACTCAAACCCAGAACCTCGTCCTGGAAGAAGGGCTTCTGGCTTCTCCACAGAGCGAGCAGCAAGCAAACAGCTCCTTTGAACATTTCGGGGGAATATCCTTTCAGACACTTCGCCCACGAGATCCCACCACTGGCAATGACAACACAAACCAGGAAGTTCTTTCTCATGCACAAGACCAAGCTCCGCACACATGCCCGCGGGCACATAGCAGGGGTAGTCCCCAAAAATCAAGCCCACACGCCCCGCCGGCCGCAGCCCCTATATGGTCTGCTCGGCATCACGCATTCCTGGGGGCAGGAGTGGGCGCCCCGGGTGCAGAACGCTGGGGAGTGCCACGGAGCACAGGGGCGTGCGCCCCGGGTCACGCGTTAAAACGCAGAGCGGGCTGTTCCCGCCGCCTCCACCGGAGGTCGCGCTCGGCGCACAGGAGGCCGAGTGCACCGGAGCGCGCGGGGCGGGAGGGGCGCGCGCGGCGGCCGGAAGCCGCGGGTGGAGGTGGGCGCGTCCCCGGGCTCCCGGGCGGCTGACATCAGCGCGCTCCGCCCCTCGCCTCCCAACACCCTCAGCTCGCGGCCGGACCCTCCCTCTCCCACCACGTGTCCTCGCGCTCCCTCCCGAGGGGCCGCGCGCTCGGGCCGCCGGAGAGACGGCCAGGATGGCGCTGTGACAGCCGGCCTGGAGCTCTCGGCGTTCCCCGCGCCCCGGCCCGCGCCCCGGCGGTCGGCCCGGAGGTGAGTGCGCGCGGCGGCGGTGAGCGCGCGGGCGGGGACCGGGGCGGGGACGCTCCAGGGCCGGGGCAGGCAGGGCGGGCGCCGGGACTGCAGCTGCACTGCCGCCGCCGCCGCCTTTGTTGCGGGCCAGCGGGAGGCGGGCGGCGCTCGGCAGGTGCGCAGGGCCGGACCGGGCCGGCCGCGCGGGTACGCGGAGAAGAGAACTGGGACAAGATGGCTGGAAAGCCCAGAGCGGCCCCGGGCGGCGGCCAGGCCGCGGGCACCCCGCCTCCCACCCCCGACCCGCTGCCCGGGAGGCGGCGGGGAGGCCGCGGCCAAGTTGGGGCTCCTACTCCGAGATCTGAAGCTTGTTCCGCGAGCCCCAGACCCCTCCCTGCCACATTCGCCCGTCCTTTTCGGAAATATGGGAGAATCCGACTTTGAACTCAGGAGCGATGTTTTCTGCGGCCGCGCGCCCGCCCGGGACGATGCGGCCGCCGAGATGCACCCTAACTGCTCACCTAGGGACTGCCCGCCCCCAGAGGGCAGGAGTGAGGCCCTTTGTACCGGCCTCCCAGCTCCACTGAAGAGGGTATTTGTGCCCGGCCACAGCCAGGCAACTCCCGGGGGGCTGGGCCCAGGCCCCAGCAGATTTGGGCACCTTCTTGGGTATCCAGGCGTCACTATTAGTCACAGACTCCAGAATTACTATTTTCTGGGCTGGTTCATGGACAGAAAGAACCTTTGAATCTCGAAAATCCAGGTGATGGCGATTCTGAGCCAAACAACCTCCTGATGCTTAACTGGCTCTGGAAGAACGACCCAGTCGAGCAAGTGACCTGTGTGTGTTCAGGCACCTTCGCTGATAGGAAGCCAACACCCTGGCTGGGCTGAGTCCATGTTTGGGCGGTGCTGGCTGTGGGCGCTGGGCCTTTCGGTGCAGTTTTTCAGGCGGAATGTTTACCCACCAGCCAGTTCTGCCATTGGGTCCCTACAGAACCAGTCTGGTCTCTTCCACAGAGAGCTTTTTAAATATTGAAGGCAGCCACGTAGACTGTCTGCTTCAGCCCCCCTTTGTGTGCCCTTCCAGCTTCCTGGTGCCACCCGCCACCCCACCCCCCAGGCCTGACTGTTCCCTTCCTTCATCCCAGCCCAGCAGAGCTTGGGGCTTTAAGAGACAGTTTCACACTAGCCTGATTCTTTTCTGAACGCATCTTGCTTGCAGACATGGAGTCCACAGCCTTCCCTCTGAATCTGACCCTGAAAGTGGAGGAGAGTGAAGAAGAGATTCAGAGCCCGGAACTGGAGGGTGTTCCCACAGATATGCAGAAGGTCCGCATCTGCTCTGAGGGCGCATGGGTAAGTCCAGGTTGTGGGGGTGGGGACACACTGCTGGTGGAGCAGTAGGCCTGGGAGCCCTGGGGCTTGTGTGAAGCCTCCTCCTGGGGCAGACGGAGGAAGTAAAAATAGCCCAGCCCAGTTCGGGGGTGTTTGCATTCCTGAGAAAACAGGGCTGTGGCTTTAAGAAGTGCCCTGAAAACAGAGCTGGTTACCTGAGCAGGCCCTTCCGTTTCCGTCCCTCTGGGAGGCCAAGACCCAGTCTCTCCTGAACCCCTGGGTCTTCTGCAGCCCCTGCTCAGTGTCAGGCATGATGTTGACACCACTAAATGTGTGCTGACCGATGTTAAAGAAAAATATGTGCTCCATGTTTGCTGGATGGTAAGGAAGGGTCTATTCTGGACTACTGAAGATGGTGTCGGGATGTCACAGCAGAGGACCGATCTGGCTGCACACCGAATACAGTCAAGGCAAGAAGGGATTTAGAGCCCAGAGGCAGCATGTGGAGGGGTCAGTGGATGTAAATGCAATTAGGATGGGGGGATTCTTGCTAAACTGATCTCACAGGATTCTTGTCAAAGGCAGGGCAGCGTGGAGGGGGGGCTGGGGGCTTTCTAAAGTGACTTAGCAGCTTTCTTGCTAAAACTGAGCTGGGCAGGCAGAGGTCAGGAGGGGACCTCATGGAGAAGAGGGCTCTGAGGAGCCTGCTTCAAGTTTGGGCAAGAAGAGAGTCTGTCGCCTGCTGGTGGTGGAAGGGAACTTACTTTCAGTAAGACTTGGGTTCACTCTCAACAAGACGTGCATTACCTGCCAGACCTGGACAGTGGGGGGGGGGGGCTGGGGGGCGGTCGGCAGCTGGGAATATGGAGCAGCTCTAAGCAAAATAGTAGGGGAGACCTTGGATAGACTTGTGAAAATGCCCTTGCAACAGCTAGAGGTATAATTAGGTGTAATTATTCACAGCGCTTACGGGACTTCGTGATAGTTGGGTGTGGGGCAAACAAGTGTGTTAGGCTTGCCTGCTTGTCCTTTGCGTGATTGGTGCATGAGCACAGGGCAGCACCACGTGTGTATGGTCTGTGTAAGGCTGCAGGTACTTGCCCTTGGGGTGGCAGATTGTGGATTGCCTGCAGCCTTGGGGAGGAGCCATTTTTTTGCTGTTGTTTGCCAGAGAAGGGGTCCTCCCCCACCCTGTGCCTGTTTGCTCATCAGCCCAGAGAGAGAGAGAGAGAGAGAGAGAGAGAGAAGTAGTTTTCCCTGCCTGCTTGCTCATCTGCTGTTGTGAGACTTTAATAAATGGAATGACCCACCATTTTCCGGCTCTACAGTTCTTTTACCATGTGCCCGAATCCAGCATGAACCTGCCTGGCCACGGCTAACCAGCCGTACAGTTGGGTGTGACTGCCAAGCATTTTAAATAAGCAACACGTTGACATTCCTTTTCTCTGGTTAGTTTTCCATTGCTTGTGAACATTATCAATCTCCTCCTGTCCTTTGCTTCTGGTGAAACCTGTAGTTGGAGAATCCTGGTTCTGCCAGCCCCTCAGTCCCCCTCCCACCCAAGGGAACTGGGGTGCAGGAATCGGATCTCGTTTGCCCCAAGGATACCCGTGTACCCTGACTGTTCTTCAGGTGCCTCTTGAGCCGGACCCTTAAAAGTTAACGCATTTTGCGGTGTGCATGGTGTATCCCAATAGTACGGAATAGAAACACAGTGTTCCCAGCAGGCTCTGGTTTGCCCGTCTAGCTGTAGAGGCTGTGCTGTTCCTGTCTCTTCCGTGTTCTTTGCCCACCTGCTCCCCTCTGGTTCTGATTCCTGCAGCTGGGGACACCCAGGAGGGCATGCACTGGTTCCCACGTAGCTCAGAGTAAGACTCGAGGCCGCAGGAGCCATGGGATTTGAGGTTAAATTAGCCCACCCAGCACGTCTAGGTATAGAGTGGAGAACATTGCAGACAAGTGCAGTGACAGCGGGCATCAGTGTCGGACACGTAGAAATGCATAAGGTGAAGACCAGGCTCTCCTGGGAAAGGAGGAAGCAACTAGTGAATGCAGTACTGGGTGCTGTGGAGATGAGCCCCCCCTTTCCCCCCCAGTTACGGGAAGTCGCTGGTCTCGTGAGGGACACCTAAAACAATTGTACAGTATTCAGGGTGTAGCAGTGGAAGTCAGCTCCTGGGCCCGGGGGAGGGGGTCTCCCTCAGGCTGGACAACTCCAGAGGCTCCCTGGACCTGGTCTTGGTCAGTGGGCCATTTTGCCCCCCCCCAAAGGGACATGTGGCAAAATCTGGAGACTTCTTTGGTTGTCCTGACTCGAGGTGAGGTCGAGGAGTGGTAGATCCTATTGGTATCTCCTGGGTAGAGGCCCTGGGATGTCGCCGAACATCTTCAGAGCGCAGGACCGGGCCACAACAAGGAGTTACCTGGGCAAGGATGTCAGTTCTGCTGAAGGTGGGAAACCCTGCTCTGGGGCATTCAACTCGGGGAAGGGAAGACTCCGCTTCCTACGGTTGGTGTGTTCAGGTGATCAGTGAAAAGCTTTCAGACTTAAGCACCGTGCTGGTTGGGAGCAGGGTCCTCCTTCAGAGAGTCCAGGGTGGAAATGCAACTTCAGGGAGAGGGGCTCTCTCCTTGGTGGCTCTGGGGGACAAGGGCCACAGCATCTTTCCAAGGGAAGCCTGAGGCTCCCGACAGACACCACACCAAGGCCTGAGCAGCCTGAGGAGGATTTGGGGTCTGACCTGCTCACCCTGTGAGCCTGTTACTTAACAGTTTGCCCCCATGAAAGCAGAGTGGGCGATCCTCTTCTCTGGCTGTTATTTGAAGTATCCAATAAGATAATACATTTGAGCTTGTGGGAGTGAGTGCCTACACGGTGCTGGCAGGTAGCAGGTGCTCTCTCTGTGTGCGGGACAAGCCTTGTGACCCCCCCCCCCATGTGGCCAGGCAGTGTGTGCAGGTGTGGTTGGCCCTGACCCTGGAGGTAAGGTAAGTCCCAGGAAGCCAGCCTGGAGGAGGAGGACCTCTCTGGTGCAGTGAGGATGGTCTTGAGTGCTGGGGGGCAGGGCAGTGATGAGGGCCCCTCCCTGCGAGGACAGACCTTGGGATGGCTGACTCCCGCGTCTTGCCTGGGGCCAGCCCTGTGAGCTTCTGTTGTGCTCAGCCAGATAAAAGGCCTCTGTGGAGGGCTGACAGCACCGCAAGGCTGAAGCCCTGCCCAGTTGTCACAGAGGGTGGCTGTGAGGGGACTGTCGAGCTGGGCACTGTGTCCTTCTGCGGCATAATGCAGGCTTGTGTGAAGATCCTCTGTGGCTCGGTCCCCAGGACCAGGGGACAAGCCTGCACCAGCCTCCAGCCACCCCCTCGCCCCTGGATGTTGTTCCCCGGGCCTGGGGCATGCTGCCCTCTACGGATCGATTGCCCCTCCGACATGACGCAGCAGCCAGCCCTGCATCCCTTCTTATCAGCGAGGGGAAGGGACTATAAATAGGGATGGCCTAGATCTGGAATTTCCTCGGGAGAGAATAGGCCGAAAGGGAGCATTGTCGAAAAGCCTGGGAGGTGGGGAGGGAAGGGGCGGGCTGCCAGGACCAGATGGGTGCAGTTCTGAGGACAGCCTGGTGACCCAGCCATGTGGTCCTCCTGGCATTTCACACACGGGGGGGGGGTTCGTCCACCCTTACCCCAAAAGTCAAGGCTCGGTTTGGTGTCAGAGAAGATGTGATGATCATTGGAAACTATTCCACTGGGAGGGGGAGCAGGGAAATTCAGAGGGTGTCTGCCGAAATCTTTTATTCAGAAATACGTTTTTTTAAGTGATTAGAGAGACAGAAGTTAAAGCTCCACGCCCCTCCCCCCCACCCCCCGTGGGCTTGTGTTGCTAGTGGAAGCAGGTGCGTGAACCGGGAACACCCAGTGTGACAAGTGCCCACTGCGAGACGGAGACGTGGATGTGTGGGCACCCAGCTCAGGACGTCTGGGCTGAGTCCTGGATGCTGTGTGGGTGTCGACCAGGCCAGGAGTGGGGGGACCTCGGAGACAGTGGGGGTGCAGTGGGGAGGAAAGCAGGTTTCTGGGGGTGCAGCTGAGCATGGGGGTGGGGCAGAGTGGGGGGCAGTCATGGAGCAGGCCACCCGGCTCTGTTAAGGGCTCCGGGTTGGAAGTCAGACAGTGCTCGGTCCCGTTTATTGGCTGTGTGACTTTGGACAGACACGAGCCTTCTCTGATCTCGTTTCCTCCGTGATGAGTTGCAGTGCTTGGGGGAACAGTGAGTTGGTTCCAGAGTGTTCTGGGGGGGTGGGTGAGAGAGAGCTCCCTGCTTGTCGGGTGCTGTGAGGGTGTGGAGGAAATACGTGAGCTTGGGGAGTGAGGTAGAAAAGCCCCGGGCTACTGGCCGCCCAAGGAAGCTGGGCTGTGCAGACAGTTCATTCTCTAAGACAAATGGTTCTCCAAGTGTGCGCCAGGGTGCAGCCCTGGAAGATTTCCAGGTGCGCCCAATGGTATTCCAGAGAAATATCTGCCTGTTGAGGACCAAAAACCAACAGAGTTTTTGGAGTTTCGATTTTGGGGGGACAAAGGTATGGGGGAATTGGCTGGCTGTAAGCTGACAGTCTGCCCAACCCCCCCACCTCACTTGTCTGTATAGGTTGCAAAAGGCTATTAAGCTGTGGTGCTGGATTGTTTACACTACCCCCATGTTCCCCGGAAAGACTGGAGGCAAGTTTCTTCTATCCTTTGTTTGGTGTCAAGTTAAGATGATATGTATGTTGGAGGTTTTCTGAATTCAACACAATTAAGAGTAAAAAGAGAGGAATTCTTCAATGTATTGATGAGGAAATGAGAGTTTGCCTTTCAAGAATATGCCTAAACATTGAAGAAATCACTAGGACACATCAGGCTCATGTTTCTCATAAACACAAGAATGAAAAAACTTAATACATTTATGCCTGGTACCTGCCTAATTCACTAAATCTTACTAAGAATGTATCTATATATATAAAAAGATAACTTTTTTGTTGTTTTCTTATTTTTTAACCCCTCTTTTATATAAATTCTAAAAAGCATAACTCAAAAAATATAACAAAAATGTTTTTTAACATCAGAATAAATTTAATTTTGATGTATTTATTTCGTTTAATTACCACAAAAGCACGCTTGGACTTTATATTTTTTCCTTTAATATTTGACTTAATTGTAACATATTTCTCAGAAATTTGTATATAGTGCACCTACAATTTGTAGGATTTTAAATGCGTCTTGACTTCAAAAAGTTTGAGAACCACTGCTCTAAGCTGATGAAGAAAGCCATCATCGTCACCCAGGCCCTAGGTCTAGCTTTGGGAATAGCCCTGAAGGCCGTAATCACAGTAGCCGGCCTGGAGCCCGCAGCCCAGTGATTCCTCAGCACTGAATCCGGTGACCTCTGCAGCAGGGGTTCTAGTGACCGCGAATGAGAAATGTAGCAGGAAAGGAAAGCAAATAGTTAAATGGACAAGAGGAGGTGGTTGGGGTGACTTGGCCGCCTGTAGCTGCCGGCCGTCCCCTCCCTCTGGGGGATGTGAGTGGGGCAGATCTCTGTCCTTGAGGCCAGGTGCAGGTCCAGGCAGATGGGCCACGCTCTGAGCTCTCATTCGCCCTCTCTGCTCCTGCGTGTGGGAATGGCCCGGTGGCCCCTCCATCCCTCCTGTTGCTCTAGGTTCAGAGTCTAACATGGAGGCCGGCGAAGGGTGGAGACTAGCGTCTGGGAACCTCGGAGGTCCAGGTGGAGCCGTGATACGCTGAACAACAGCCAAACCCGGCCCCGGTGGGGGACCTGTGCCGAGGGAGAGAGCGGGGCAGGGGTGTGGGGTGTGGGGACCCGCCCCACGGGTGTCGGTGTCTGGCTCTGGAGTTAGGGATGGTCCCCGGTGTGCAGGAGGGTAGCCGACCTGGAGATGGGTGAGTGGGGGTGTCTTCTCGGGGTGCTGCTTTCCTCGTCCGGGCGCTGAAGGGGGTGGCCAGCACTCGGGGCATGGGGACCTGTGCATCCTTTCCCTTATCTTGCATCCATTTCTGTGGCCTTGTGTGTGGGGGTGGACAGATGGTGTGTGTGTGTGACTCCTTCCCACCCCCTGGCTGCCCAGGTCAAGGTCCCTCCCAGCGAGATGAAGGTGTGAGTCACCTGCACGTGCCTACCAGTAGCTGAGAAAGGCCTGTTCTGTTCCAGGTGCCAGCCCTGTTTGACGAGGTGGCCATCTATTTTTCCGACGAGGAGTGGGAAGTTTTGACTGAGTCCCAGAAGGCCCTCTACCGGGAGGTCATGAGGATGAACTATGAAACCGTGCTGTCCCTGGGTATTGCTTTGTGTTCCTTGTCTGCTGGACGCTCTGAGCTCAGAGTGCTATTTCCACGTCTCCTCCGTGGAGGGGCCAGCGTCCCTCCCTCCTGAGCTTGGCCTCTGGCCGCTCAGCGCCCCATGCCCGTTCAGTTTCCTGTGCTCGCTTCAGTCAGGGATACAAATTGTCACGCTGCTCAGTAACTTGGGCTGGCTTTCAGGACGGTCCTCATTCAACCTGGGCATCCGCATCAAAACAACAACAACAACAAAGACATCGCCTAAGAAATGTCAGCACGAGTCCGGGCCTCTGCTTCACAGTCCCTGGGCCTTGTTGTCACTCTTCTCAGCCTCAGAAGAGTGAGGGGTGACTAAGAGTGAGACCCCCCCCCACCTCCCGAGAATCCTTGCTCCCCTCCCAGCATAGATAGCCAGGTTATCAGAATGTAACCAGGTTGGCCCATTTGCATGGGACGGGTACCAGAGTTTTCATTCATGGTTTGGCTGTATCGACCCACTTTTCTGCTAAAGGCTGTTCTTTTCTGTCATCGTGCGGACCAGCCCTCATTTGCAGATATCCGTGAATTCCCTCGGATGGGCCCTATTTCCCGTCCTGTTTTTTTCTTTAAGCGACCCAAGCTCTTTCCCTTATCTTGCATCCATCCTCCAGGTTGAGAGGGCGGGGCTGGGGGCAGGTATGGTAGAGGACTGATTTTGGCTGTGTTATTGCTTCCTCCGGACAGAATTCCCGTTCCCGAAGCCGGACATGATTTCGAGGCTGGATGCGGAGGAGGAGTCTCAGAATGCGGATGGACGGCAGCCCCCAGGAGGAACCCTTGCAGGTACCTCTGTGAAACTGGCTTTATGACACGGGGGTTTTAAGCTTCCGTGTGTGTTCCGGGGGCCGTGTGAAAGTTGAGGCAGAAAGGTTTTGGGCTTTGGTGTTTAAAGATCTTTCCAGTGCTGTGTGGCCTTAGGCGGCATCTTTGACTTCTCTGAGCCTCTTCGTCTCCCTCGCTCTGCTGTGGGTGAGAAGCTTCTTGTTGAAGACTATGAAGCATGCCGAGGCCTGTGTGGCATTGGGCCCAGCGTGCGTCCTGGGTGAATGGAGCCACCTCAGTGGCACCCTGTGCACCTCGGATGGACTAGGGAATAGCACGTGACAGAGCATACGTCCCGAGTTCCTCACTGTAGTGCACATTTGAGGACAGGGGCCTTCATCAAGAAACATGGTAGGGAAAACCTGACCAGATAGTGGCACAGTGGATAGAGCGTCAGCTTGGGACATGGACGACCCAGGTTCGAAACCCTGAGGTCACCGGCTTGAGTGTGGGCTCATCCAGCTTGAGCATCGGGTCACTGGCCTGAGCGTGGGATCATAGATGTGACCCCATGGTCACTGGCTTGAAGCCCAAGGTTGCTGGCTTGAGCAAGGGGTCACTCGCTCTGCTGAGCCCCCTGGTCAAGGCACATATGAATTTTTTTTATTTATTTTTTTTAAATTCATTTTAGAGAGGAGAGGGATAGAGACAGAGAGAGAGAGGAGAGAGAGAGAGAGAGAGAGAGAAGGGAGGGAGGAGCTGGAAGCATCAACTCCCATATGTGCCTTGACCATGCAAGCCCAGGGTTTCGAACCGGCAACCTCAGCATTTCCAGGTCGATGCTTTATCCACTGCACCACCACAGGTCAGGCAGGGCACATATGAGAACGCAATCTCTGAACAACTAAGGAGCCGCAATGAAGAATTGATGCTTCTTATCTCTCTCCCTACCTGTTTGTCCCTATCTGTCCCTCTCTCTGTCTCTCTGTCACAAAAAAAAAAAAAAAAAAAGAAAGAAAGAAAGGTAAGAAAAGAAAAGAAAGAAAACATGGTAGGAGATTAGCTGTTGGTGGACTATAGCTTCCAACAGCCAGGATGGTTTTATTTGCCCTCTCTTTGGGTTTAAGAGTCTAAAACGCTACAGTCCATGATGCTAGGACATGTCCACCCCACCACGTTAGCGTCTCTGAAAATTAGGGTGCATCTTGCCACGGATGACATCCTTGTTTAGGTCAGACAGGATAATCTCCCCAGATTGCATTCAATTTCTGTGACCCCCCCCCCCCCTTCTACGGATAAACACACTGAGACCCAGTTCTAACATTGGGGGTGTGAGAACCACTTTTCCTGCCTTTAGAAGTTTGACTTGGCCAAGTGTGGTGCATGCTCTAATTAACTTGTTTCGGGGGGTGTGGTTCAGGCCATGACGTGGCCACACTCATTAGTGTTACGTTAGTGTGGACTGCATTTGGCTTCTCAAAAGCTATGAGAGTTGTTTTGACCCAAACGTGGCTGCCATGTGGTGACATGACCCAAGCTCCGTCCCTGTGCCCGGTTCTCAGCTCTGCCCCGTCTGGCTCAGCCGCCTTGATACACTTTGACTTCTGCAGCCTCCTCTGCAAAGAAGGAAGGGTGGCCCAGAGTGGCCATGAGATCAGAAGTGGTAATCCGCAGGAGGCAGTAGGTGGGTAAGGACGTAGGACATGGTCGTTGTTCAAAGTGACCCCTTCTGGGGAACCTCAGGTTCAAGGATTCTTGGTGTTTCTACCGACAAAGTCGGGGAACAAGCTGGACATCTCTTTACTGACTGGTGTTATCTTACCCCCTTTCTTTGTGTCTCCCAGAAAAGGAAGAAGCCGATGTCAAGCCCCCCCCCAGACTGGGCCAGCCCAGTGCCCACAGCATCCCCCTGCCCCCTGCCACAGCCCCTGGACAGCTTCGGGCTCCGCCTGCCTCGGGACATCACCGAGCTGCCCGACTGGAGCGAGGGGTACCCCTTCTACATGGCCGTGGGCTTCCCGGGGTACGACCTCTCGGCCTATGACCTGGCCGCCAAGTTCCAGTTCAGCCGGGGCGTGCGCCGCAGCTATGACGCAGGCTTCAAGCTGATGGTGGTTGAGTTCGCCGAGAGCACCAACAACTGCCAGGCGGCCAAGCAGTTTGGTGTGCTGGAGAAGAACGTGCGGGACTGGCGCAAGGTCAAGCCACAGCTGCAGAACGCCCACGCCATGCGGCGGGCCTTCCGCGGTCCCAAGAACGGGCGCTTCGCCCTGGTGGACCAGCGCGTGGCCGAGTACGTCCGGTACATGCAGGCCAAAGGGGACCCGATCACCAGGGAGGCCATGCAGCTGAAAGCGCTGGAGATCGCCCAGGAAATGAACATTCCAGAGAAGGGGTTCAAGGCCAGCCTGGGCTGGTGCCGGAGGATGATGCGAAGGTATGACCTGTCCTTGAGGCATAAGGTGCCCGTCCCCCAGCAGCTGCCCGAAGACCTGACCGAGAAGCTCATCACCTACCAGCGCAGTGTGCTGGCCCTGCGCCGGGCGCATGACTACCAAGTGGCTCAGATGGGGAACGCGGATGAGACGCCCATCTGTTTGGAGGTGCCGTCGAGGGTGACCGTGGACAACCAGGGGGAGAAGCCTGTTTTGGTCAAGACGCCGGGCAGGGAGAAACTCAAGATCACGGCGATGCTCGGTATCCTGGCCGACGGGAGGAAGCTGCCCCCCTACATCATTTTGCGGGGCACGTACATCCCCCCCGGGAAGTTCCCCAGCGGCATGGAGATCCGGTGCCACCGTTACGGCTGGATGACGGAAGACCTGATGCAGGACTGGCTGGAGGTGGTGTGGAGGCGGCGGACGGGCGCCGTGCCCAAGCAGCGCGGAATGCTCATCCTCAACGGCTTCCGGGGCCATGCCACCGACTCTGTGAAGAGCTCCATGGAGAGCCTGAACACCGACATGGTCATCATCCCGGGGGGCCTGACCTCGCAGCTGCAGGTGCTGGATGTGGTGGTCTACAAGCCCCTGAACGACAGTGTGCGGTCCCAGTACTCCGACTGGCTGCTGGCAGGCAATCTGGCACTGAGCCCCACGGGGAATGCCAAGAAGCCACCGCTCGGCCTCTTTCTGGAGTGGGTCATGGTGGCATGGAACAGCATCTCAAGCGAGTCCATTGTCCAGGGGTTCAAGAAGTGCCACATCTCCAGCAACCTGGAGGACGAGGACGACGTCCTCTGGGAAGTCGAGGGCGAGTTGCCAGGAGGCGGGGAGCCACCCGTGGAGAGCAGAACGGAGAGCAACTGAAGGCCGGCCAAGGTAACCGTGGGGTGTGGGGGAGAGGACCCGGTGCCTCCCCACTGGGCGTGTGTGCGTTCCACGGTACCTTTTGTCTTGCCGTTACCTTCCTCTCTTCTCAAGACCCCTCAGACCCACGTGCAGTGCTGTGGGTCACGGGCCACTGGCGTTTCCTTGTCTGTGTGGAGCTCCTGTAGCTGGGCTGCCTCTGTGAGCACTTGTTTCAGGGGCCCGGACCCCAGAGCCTGTGCCTGTGATGACAAATGCTAATGGGGAGTCCGCTGCTGCTGGGACCGTTCATCTCAGCGCTGTGTGGCTGACCTGACTTGGGCCTGAAGGGGAGTTGGTCTGACTGCTGGGGCGGATAGGGTTCTGTCTGAGAAGCCCACTTTTTGTTTCTGTGATAAATCGGGATGACCCTTTTGGAGGATCAGGACGTGGGGACTGCACCCAGTGGCGCTTCAGGACCCTGTCCTCGGGGCTTCGAATCTCAGTCCTGTAGCGGGATGGCCTGGGGGAGCCCACTAGGAAAGGAGCATAGCCACTTACACTGGCTTTCCCAAGTGTTTTAAAACTCCCGTCTGATTCTTCTTAATAATGACCTTCCTGTGGCCTGACCAGGTGGTGGCGCAGTGGATAGAGCATCAGACTGGGATGCAGAAGACCCAGGTTCGAGACCCCGAGGTCGCCAGTTTGACCGCGGGCTCATCTGGTTTGAGCAAAGCTCACCAGCTTGGACCCAAGGTCTCTGGCTTGAGCGAGGGGTTACTCGGTCTGCTAAAGGCCCACGGTCAAGGCACATATGAGAAAGCAATCAATGAACAACTAAGGTGTCGCAAGAAAAAACTGATTGATTGATGCTTCTCATCTCTCTCCGTTCCTGCCTGTCTGTTCCTATCTGTTCTACTCTCTGACTCTCTGTCTCTGTAAAAAAAAAACCAACCCAAAAAACCAAAAATAATGACCTTTCCGTGGAGTGAGCAAGTGGTTAGAATAATTTCTTGTAGGCCTCAGTTGTCTGAGCGAAGGTATTTTTAAATTGAGTCCTTGCACAGATAATTAATAATAATAATAACAACAATATGGTGCCTGGCTAGGACTGGTGATTATGTTTGAGGGTCAGGTTGACAGGCCTATAGTGCTCGGAGCTGAGTCTGGAAGAGAAATGGGGGATGAGAAGGGGGGTCTGCCAGAGAGAGAGTACCAGGTGTCCCCCCCCCCGCCTCGAGGGAATGGCCAGGCGCAGGAGGGGTCCCAGGCAGAAAGAACAAAAGATTCAAATGACCTCATTTCTCTTAAATTGCCCTTTGATTTGTTCCTCCAAAGGCGCAGTGTTTTACCGTTCCTTCTTTGACGGGGGACCTAAAACTGTCTGGACTGAGCCGCCTCTTGAAAGCGTAATTAGGCATATCCGTCCTGTTTGCTGCTTTTCTCTAAATGAGACACTAATGAAAGTCTCTTGTCGCCCCACTGCGTGCTGTCAGGAGTAACCTGTGCCTCTCTCCCTGCCCCTGACCGAGTCCAGTTGTGCTCATGTTGCTGAACCCTACTGCCGTTGGGGTGGGGGTCCCTGCAATTACAGGGGAGCCAAGCAGTTGATACTGTGAACTTGAAATCACCAAAGTTGCTTTTTGTTTTCATCACGTCCCCTATTCTTTCATTCCCAGCAGTCAGCCGCCTTGTCCTCTAAACCAGTGGTCCCCAACCTTTTTTGGGCCACGGACCGGTTTAATGTCAGAAAATATTTTCACGGACCGGCCTTTAAGGTGGGACGGGTAAATGCACAAAATAAAATTATGCGACCGGAGTAAAAACTGTGGTATTTTTAAATATAATTGTCGAACTTACGAGACAAGCGTCAAGAGTGAGTCTTAGACGGATGTAACAGAGGGAATCTGGTCATTTTTTAAAAATAAAACATCGTTCAGACTTAAATATAAATAAAACGGAAATAATGTAAGTTATTTATTCTTTCTCTGCGGACTGGTACCAAATGGCCCGCGGCCCGGGGGTTGGGGACCACTGCTCTAAACGTTTATTGCCACTGTTGGATGTCAAAGCGGGACTTTACAGTGAGCTCTGCTTCCTTTCTCATTTTTGCCTTTTGTTTCTTCTTGTTAGACAGCAGCTTTGTCCCTGTTTTTAGTTTTCTAAGGTCACTGTCTCCCGGGGCTGGGTCAGAACACCCGGGTGGCATTTGGGCATGAAACTGCCCCTTCTCGTCTCTTTGGAGAGCGGGCTAGTAGGATCGTTGTGCCTGTGAACGCTGACACGCTGTCTGAAATCCGGGGGCTCATTCACACCGAGGTTCTCTCTGTTTTCCAGCCAATGGGGAACTTGGGGAGGAGAACCGACGCGGAGGTGGCTGGAAGTGTGGATGCGCAGGGAGCAACAGGAATGGCCGCGGGGCTGGGGGCAGCCCGGTCCGGACAGCGCCTGGGCGTCCCTCCCCGAGACACAGCCCCAAGCCCACGGGGGAGTCACAGAAGTCTAGGACCCTTCAGTTCATCAGAGAGACGATGAGGAAAGAAACTGCGCCGTGCTTCATTTCTTGTAGAGAAGACCTGCATCCGCCCAGAAGAAACCTGTAAATACAATGAACAGTTTATTTGTGGGACAGGAAGACCATTGGTCCGCGGGCGTCCTTTCCGGGGAAGAAAACCTCTTAAGTCGTCGTTTTTCTTCTGCCTTTAAAAAAAATGCTCCAGGGAGTCCAGCCTCTTCTCCCAGCAGGTCAAGACTGCAGAGCAAGCGATGTTACACACCTGTCATTTATGTACTTAATTAACACATGTCCTTTTTTTAGAAAACAAAGAGATAGATACTAATGGTAACAAAATTCAGATCTTCTGGCCTGGTGCCAGCCGATCAATGGCTTTTCTGTAGATGAACCGGGTTAGTGGGGAAAGAGACAGGTTAAAATAAACTAGGCTGTTTTGTTCCTCTTCCCCACTACGTTGGCAGCTAGACATTTTTTTTTTCTCGGGTCCCACTTAGTGGCCCCGTTTTCTCACGATGATTATATTTAATGATAGGGCAGGCTCTGGCAGCTCTCAGGCTGCTGCGTGCAGGAGTCGGGGTGAGTTACCTGCTGTCCACGTGGGACAAGGCTCATTCACGTCTGTTTCATTCACTTCTTTGATATTTTTATCATGAGGGCGGTGAGAGGGTTTGGGCCCTTGGCCACTGCTGTTCGAAAATGCTACTAAAAATCTTCTACCCCATAGGACAGGCGAGAGGCCTTTGAGTTTGGACACTAGAGTGATTTGCATTCCCACCTAAGTCGAGTGTTAGGAGAACATTCCTCCTTCGAAGCTATCTGCACTACAGATAATGCTCCAGGACCTCGCAGACAAGAGCCATTGGCTAGACAGACACGTCATTCCGATGTCGAATCTGGTCACAGGCCTCCGCCTCTCCCTTCCCTTACACCCTACTCGTTCGTGTAGGATGCTGTGCGTGACATCTTGAAACACCTATTTCTACTCAGGTACTCCTTTTCCTAGGGGTGAAACACCTTTCTCCTTTTTTTTTTTTTTTTAAACCCCAGTTTTCCTCCAAGAAGGGGGGAAAATGTCACTTAGTTTCTGCTATTGGAATAACTTTGTTTCTCCCGTTGGCCAACTGAACCGTAGCCTTTGCCTCTTCAGATGGCATCTAAACCCAGCTTCTCTGCATTCCAGAAGTTTCCATTCCCTTCAATTCCCCTTCAGTGTCTCCTCCATGTTCCCTGCGCCTCCCCTCTCGCTGCCTGGTGGGCTTGCTCTGGGAGCGGAAAGGACTTGCTGAGACCTGACCGTGGGGCCCCACCCACAATCTGGAGCCTCTGTTATCTGGCAGTGACGGGTAGAAAATGGATTCAACAGCCCTTGCTTCCTTCCGCCAACACCTCACGTCTGGCCGTGGGCCGATAGGTGGGGCCCTGCGGGGCTGCGCAGCACCGGGATGTCCCTTGGGGTGTGGGTTCTGCCATCGGGGTTTCTCTGGGCTCGTGCTTCCACAGATGAATTGCGACCTGGGCCTGACAAGATCCCTGGGCATAGCTGTTCTGCGGGGCGGCTTTGACCCCGGGGTGATTGACGCCGGCACAGGTGGAGAGACATAGTTGTACCCCCCTGGTAGGTAGGAACTTGACCTCAACAATAAACTTTGATAATCAAGACCATAGGCTGTGGTGGTTTTATTCATTACTGACCAGCCAGTGTGGTGAAGAGTCATGTTTCAAACTAGCATTTACTCTGGACGGTCCACAGTACCCGGGATAGTACGCCCTTGAGTCCCAAAGTGTCTGTTTGCCAGAAGGGGCAGTACCTTGAAGACAAAGGAAAGTGATGCATGTGGTGTTCAATGGGCCAGGAAGGCCTGGCACTGCACGGGGAGGGGAGCTGATCCCCCTCGATCTGTCTCTGTCCTGGCTCAGATGCCACCGTGTTAGAACTCTGCTTGGCGAGCACGGCAGGGGGTGGAGGGGACTGTGCCAGGCCGGCACGCGGCAGGGGGCGGCTGGGATAAAACAAGGGGGCCTGAGGGAACCTGCAGCTAAAGGACCACTATGGAGATTCCTGCAGGGAAATACCAGCTTTGTTCTAAGTCTGAAATAAATCACCAGGTTTCTCACACCGTTCTCCCTCCCTGAAACATTTTCCCAGAGGATGGTTGGTCAGAAGTGCTCAGGGTCCCAGCAGCCTCTGGGGGAGCAGACGTGCTCTGGCCTCTTTCAAGGGCTCTTGAAAACCATCCTCAGCATCATTAATTCTTCCTACCTTTGTACCCTGCGAGTGCAGGCCCAAAATAGGAGGCCAGGGGAGTCCTCTGAGGTCCTGTGGTCCCACCAGAACAGGTGACTGCAGGGACTTAGGCTGGGTCCTAGAGAACAGGGAAGAAACTTTCTGTTTGGATTTGGAACCTGCCCTTACAGTGGGCCCGCCTCTGTGTCCGCAGAACGCACAGACCTCATTCGATGCTGAGGCCCCGGTGCGCGTACAAAACAACCACTACGTCTGGTCTGTACTGGTTCAAGTGCTTCCAAACCCTACACACTCGAGTGTCAGCTCATTTGAAAGCTTAAAGGGCTTTTCAGGCTTGTGCCAGCAGCTGAAACTCCACTGTTTTCTTTTTTTGTCTTATTTAATCTACAGATCACAGAAGAGGGGGCAGACTTGAGTGGGAACCTTTTTCATCTTTCTCATTTAGAACGTTCTTCTGAGATGTCTTGCTGAGGTCTCGTCACGTGGGGGTTTCTGTGTTTCTGTAGAAGGCACCCACTAAACAGGTCCCTTATATGTTAAATAAGCAAACAGTTGTCTCAAAAGGTTTTATTTGTCACGTTTAAGTTACAGAATCAAAAACACAGACCCAGGTACCCATTTGTACACATTCATACCTATGTTACTAAACCTACAGAGACCCCATCTAATATGGCTGACCTTGGAACGTGGGTTTCAGCTGTGCAGGCCACATTAACAACGGACTTTTCTCGATAAATACCTGTCCTGTTTCAGATCATGGCTGGGAGGACACAGACAGATCTACATGTTATGGTTCGAGGGACAAGTGTCTGCGGATTTTCGTATCTGGGGGAGATCCTGGAACTAGTCCCCCACGGATACTGAGGGACAGCTAAGTTTTGAGGAGTCAACAAGTTATATGTGAATTTCCAACTGCATTGGGGGTTGGTGCCCCTAATAATACCCACGTGGCTCAGGTCAACTATATACCACCAACACTACCTCTTGAGTAAAAAATAACACATCTCTAATAAAATAATAAACTTGGTTATCGGTAACAATGCCAAATGTAAGTTAGTCTCACTTTTTTTTTTAATCACCCAAAAGGATAGAAACAAATATTTCAAGGGAATAGGGGAATTACCAAGTAGAGATGCAACATGTCCAGGTGAAGGTTTTGAAACATCCTGTAGGAATAATAAATGAACCTGTCAATCAGAGTCTTTGGGCGTGTTAACTATATGCAGGAAACTTGGGTTAGGAGGAAACATTTTATAAGGTTAATTACATTCTAGGCATTTTGTTGCGATGTTTTCGTCTAATAGTACAGCACTTCTGGGACACACCATATACAGAGTGGTAAGGAGTCAGGGTGCTGCCTACATCTGTTGAAAAAGCTGGTCACTAGAGGAGGTATCTGATTCTTAACACTGTGTAGGTTATTTCAACCAAATCCCGAGAGCCCAGTTCTCCCAGAAGAGGGGCAGGTACAGAACACTTGACGTCACCAAACACAGATGTCCTGCAGGTCATGGGGATGGAGCCATGAGAGCTTCCCTGTCTAGGATGTCACTACCTGACACACAGACCAGAGGACACTGAGCCTTAGGGGCCCGAGCGTCCCCTCTCCTGGGAAGTGCTGCCAGTGCCCATGCGAATGGGGACACGTACACACACACACAGACACGATAGTCCCTATCAAAGTTGGGTTCCTATGAGTGGCTTCACAGTAGCAACACAGAATTCCTCATGTCACGTTTCCATAGGAAAGGTTATATTTACACTGTCCGCTTCAGTCCTGAAGTTGGACCCCAGGAGCACGTGCCCCATGACCCCCGTCGTGGCGTCTGCGTAGGGCCCACCCCTGCGCTGAGGCTCAGCAGAGGAGAAGGCCCTCCTTGGCGGCCAGGCGCTGCCTGTGAATCTTGTCCTGCTGCAGCTCCTCGTGGTTGGGGTGCCAGAGCTTGGTGATGACCCTCTCGATGTTGAGGGCATACACGGTGTGGGTGGGGATGACTTCCCTGTGCACCTGTGGCCAGACAGGAGCACGTTTCCAGTTACACTCCAGGGTCCCAATTTTCCCAACATGAAAAAGGTTAGATCAAGAGGACGTGCACACAGAAGACACAGAAACCTATATGAGCTTTAAAATCCAGAGAACCTAACAAACCCCAGACCAGCTGACCAGAAAACAGGAAATACTGTTCTGAACTAGGAATAAGGGAACAAGGTCGTGTCCCCCCCCCATTCATTCTCTCTTTGGGGAGGTTGCAGAGAGGAATTAGAAAGGACTGTTGGGCCCAGGATTTGGAAAGAAAGTAGGATGAAGGATTTCATGCAAACAATCCAAACTGCGAAACAGCCAGGAAGCGGGAGAGTTAACTGAACACCTCTGCAGACCTGGGGAAACCACGAGCCTGGCCGTAAATCTAGGGGAACCCCGTAAGGAGCCAGGAGTTACCTGCAAAGCTTCGAACAGGTCGTACATGTTCACGGGAGGCAGGGACCTGGGCAGGGTGTTCCCAGAGCAGGCCAGCAGGAGCGCGGCCTGCTGCTCGGCCTCGTCGGGGTGCAGGTGGGAAGTGGGGTTCTGGCCTGCGTAGGGTGCAGAACAGGCTGGAGGGCTGGAAACAGAGTGTGTTAGGACATGGCGCTGGCCGCCCAGGGGGGACAGCTGGGGGGAGCGGAGTGGGAGCGGGTTGCCGGAACACGGCGTCGCCTTCCAGAGATCTTCAGGGGAAGTCGGAACCCAGTCATTTTCCAGCTAGCGCAGACCTGAAGTGACTGAAATTCTCATTTTTAAAGGCGGCCCATCTGTCGGGCCCAGCGGGGAAACAGAAATGTAGAGCAACTATGTATTTACCTCCCCCCTTCTCCCTCCCCAGTGTTCAATTTTGGCTCAGGACTCCCAGCCAAAATTGTTCCAGCCCTTAGAGCGTCCAGTGGAAAGGTTAGATCTTAAAGCGTAACAAGATCTTAATGCAAAGAAAATGAACAAGGACACCGAGGTGGAGAGGAAGGTGGACGCTCCTTCCTGGAACCAACAGGACCACCAACGACATGCCGGAAAGCAGGGCTCCACACAAAGGCGGCCACGGGCGAAACGCAGAGTAGGGCAAAGGACCCAGCTCCAGCCATGTCCCCAACATCCCCAGTCAGGACCCAGACATAATCGGCAGGAAGTTGGGCATAATTTCTGCACCCTAACACAGAGGACAGAACCTGTGTGACTAAAGAACACACAGGAGGCAAAGCCACGCGGAGGAGGTGACGCAGAGCACTACACACAGGAGACACAGCCCGGGGCTCGTGTCCTGAGCCAGTGCGGCCTTGGACAAAGGCGGCCCTGTTCCAGAAACACTTGCCACCCCAGCAGGAGCCCCGGGCGACTGGCCGCCGGGGAGAAGGCCGCACGGACACCTGGCAGGTCAGGGACGCTGTCCAGGGAATTCGCCACCACAAGGAGCCCTCTTTTTGGTTGTTTGTTCTCTAGAATGACTTACAGATGAGAACAGATGATCCCAAACAGATAGGCCTGCAAGAAACCGAGAATGTGACTCGTCCCCTGTGTAACCCGAACGCTGAGCCTGGTGCAGGGAGTTGCCCTTCAGCGTGAGCCGGCGGTCAGGGTCCTCGGGGGCGGGAAGTGGGCGCTGGCAAGGCCCGGCCCCGTGGGGGTCTACCTGGTTTCCTCCCATGGCTCAGCCCCCTACCCCACCCCGCACCCTGACTGTCCTGTCATCTTTCACCTTCATCACTCTTGCTGGAACTTCCCCATGACACTGTCTGCTTGGAGCTTGTGTCCCTGTCACTGTAATCAGATACAAAGTCCAGCACTTGGACAAATGCAGTCACTTCAGTCACCACGAGGATAATCCGATTTTTCTTTCCAAGAGGCTTATAATTGGGACAGTTTTTTGGGAAACTGTCCAGGTAGGACCAGACTGTGCATGGTCGCAGGTAATCACATCAGCTCACACAAGGGAGACTCGGGGTGTCAGAAAGGTCCTGGGGACCTCAGTCTGCACAGCGGTCACCCCCAGCTGTGCGGTGACGCCCAGCACGGGCCACTATCAGCTACAGCTACAGAAGTGAGAGAAGGTCTGCTGGAGCACCATCCTCCCGCCATCAGAAAACCCAGCCCTGACCCAACAATCATGGGCCACACGGCTGACGGAGGGCCGGGCCCTCCACCACCGAGCAGGGGCTGCCCACGTGGGAGCCTCAGAAAGCAGGGGACACATAGTCACACCACAGACAGCGGCCAGTTTCTAATAGAAAGAGTCAGCAATTGGCTAGTGACCATGCCAGGAGACGATGCAGGAAAGGAGGCTGGGCCACACTCCAGGTCCCCGGGAATGACAGAAACGCAGACCCCGATACCTCACAGTGGTCCATGACTCAGAGCCGTGGTACCACCTGGCAGGGACAGGTCTGTTCCAATACCTTTCTATGAGGTTGTTGTACACCACGACGCTGTTCTTCAGGTATGGCTGCGGGGTCACGTTGCTGCCGAAGGCGTATTTAAAGTGACCGTCGCGTAACCGGTAAGCTTTCCTTCTCGACACGACCGATGCCAGGATATCTTTGAGGTGGTTCTGCAAAAACGAGGAGGAAAATATAGCACAAAGTCCATTTAAAAGCAAGTCCTAGAACTTCCATTGACCCAGTCACGTTCACAGGCATTTTAGTGGACGAAGGTGGGGAACAGGCTGGCCTGTGTGGGACCAAGCAGATGCTCACTGCAGAGCAGAGCCAGACCAGGCCAGGCTAGGACGCAGGGATGGGGGGGGGGGCACTGTTTCTATTCTGTTCTTTTGAAGATGAGCTTGTTCTACGTGAAATTTGTTGTACAAAGTTTTATATCTCTAAATTGGCTCCTCTCAAAAATGCTCAGCTAGCTTTAAATAAAAGCACAGAACTCAGTGAATACTTTTTTTTTTAAGAGGCCGCCCACCTTGAAACGTGTTTTAAAATGGGACAAAAAGTTTCAAGAGCTGGGATTTACTGGGTCTAGTGCCCAGTCCCCTGAAGTCCTCCCAGGAAAAGAACCTTGGCTCTCCAAGAAGCCACATAAACAGACATATAGGACATAAACAAAAAGTTAGGTATTTGGTATCTCTTCACCTTCATGACAGCCAGGTGCACAAGAGAGGGTTGGACATTTTACAACAGACCGTGTCCTGGCCCTCCGTTACTAATAGGGTCAGACAGGGACAGGGTTTCAGTTACACCAGTACGACCATCTCACCTCAGGACTGGACGGTCCAGTGTATACTTTCCACATGCAGGATTCATTTACTGTTTTGTAACCTACAGTCTCTGAGGTACAGCTGAGGAAAGGGGCCCCGCCCCCCCTCCCCCAGAGAGCCCCTGTGCCCTCCAGACCCCCGTGTGGATTCTGTCTGATGATAGAATGGAACCACCGAGTGGACAGACGGAAACGGGCTGAGGCGAGAACCCCACCGCACAGACCCAAGTCCAACGCTCTCCAGATACAGAACACGGCAACACCCCGTGATGTTCACCTTTAGGATTCTCGATCTTAACTTTTTCCCCTTAAAAAACTGTTCCCTTGTCGACAAATTACACATCGACTCAAACATAAGGAACCCTTCTGAAAGCTCTGTCTCTTAAGTGGAGGCATGTGTTTGGAATGTGACACGTTTCTCCCTCAGAAGAAAACAATGCAATTGTTGACAATTCTGAGGTCAGAGCGACATCTGGGATCTTGAGCAACTTCCCAACAACACTCACACACACACACAGTCTCACAAACACACTCTCGTCACATGCAACCTGTACCAACTTTCTGCGGCCAGCAAACCCACCTCAACCGCATAGACCACGGCCGACACTGCCTCCTCAGTGACGTTGTCCAAGCCGTGCTCGTAGGCTGTGACAATCATCCTGCCTTCCAGCTGACCCCGCGTGGGCAGCATCATTGTGTGGGAACACAGTTTTAGGTCATCATCATCTTGGGGATCCTTTGCCACAAACTGCTGTGCTCCTGACAGGGGGTTCTGAGGCTGGAATCTGTGCTGGGTGAGAAAACTCTTCAAAATTATTCATTACAGTGGTGAGGGACCAAGAGACGCCAACGTACTGGGGAACCGACACACTGGGTCCAACGGCCCACGGAGTCCGGCCACCGAGACCATACCACAGGAGTTAAAACAAAAAGGGCAACTTGTCCCGGGCAAACAGCCCCAGATTCACACATGCCACGTGAGATGCAGGTGAAGGGGAGAGACGGGAGCACGCATGGTGGTTCATGCTGATGATTACCATCTCCGCGTGACAGCAGATAGTGCTCTGTGCTAAAAATAGCGCTGAGGGGGGAGGTTTAAAACTATTTCCAAACAAGTCAGAGCGTGTTCAGTGTCCTTGAAGCAAGCAGGTTCTGAAAGTGTAAGTATGTATATAACCAATCCTTCAGGTAAGCCCCAAGAAGCTGGCCTGACCCATGCAACAGTGTAACTACTTTAAGTTACTATTATCTTCTGCTTAAGAATCCTCACCCCAGAATCCTCACAAGACACAGTCATAGTAACTATTTAGAATCATGTTTGCTCCTCCCCACCCCCCACCCCCAACTCCTGCTCATAACACTTGAGCATTCCCGTGGGGAGACTCCGGGAGCCCGGTCAGTCTCCTTCACCGGCAGGACATCTGTGCCTGTGTAGCTTTTGCTTAAGCCTGACATACGTTTCACAGTGAAATATGTTGGATGTCTGTATCACAAAAGCAACACTTGTTGATGCTCTGTATAAAGCTTTCGCCTTTTACAAAAGCAACACTTGTTTTTTCCATTTTCCAGGCAAAAGACTGCATTTTACATCGACCACGTCTGTTTCTGAACTGAGGAAGCCCCCCCCCGGGGATACCAATGCCCTCCAGACTGAGTGTCATTGATATAAAACGTATAGCCAAGGTAGAAATGAATGTTTGTTGCTGTTAAACCATAAAACTATCGATACTCAGTCAAAATCTACAGATGGGATACTTCTGAGAAACTTGGTTCCTTAGAACTAGCCTGGAAAGAACAAGTTACTGCAGTGTGTACAAATCTTACAGCCAAATGCCGCCTGCGCCTTCGCTGCTGGTCTCCAAGGCCAGGCCCAGCCGGGCACTGCCAGGCTCCTGGCAGAGGACCACAGGCCTCCAGGACCCGCAGAACAGAAAACAGAAGTCACTCCAGAAAAATATCTCAGAGGAGAAAGAACACAGGCCTAGCTCTTGAATCATTGAAAAGCCATGAGGTACTAATGATAACATTACTACTTACGCAGTAACAAACCAGAATTATAAAAATTCAGGCACCTGGGAGCCACAAGCTTTGAACACCTTCACCAACTTCACAAAAGGGAATATATCTCCCCCCCATATGATGCCCCCGTTTTTCTCAACTCTATTACCGGTAACAATTTCATTTAAAAACATAAACCAGCCATTATCAGGATCTACTGAAGAACAACCTACATCAAATTTCTGACGGACAGAAGAGAGCTTCTTCCTTCCCTTCGGTTTTCCAGGTTTGGCTGCAGAGCCCCCAGTCCAGGGCAACGAACCAGCACCCTCTAAGAGACACAAAATAGTGACCATCAGAGAAAATAATAACAACTGATAACTGCTCGGTCTGTCTTCATTTGGGGCTAAAAAAAAATAAGGAACGCTCACATAATGTAAACAAATGATACTTAAAGTCAGATCTTCTCTTTCTATTCTCTAAACAGAACCATAAACTCCCTCCGCTTTTTTTCCAGCTGGAACCAGGCTGTGCTTTTAGGACTGGCCTGTTCTGCATGCTGCTTGCTACTGTTGGCTCAGCAGTGGCAGCAGTTCTGTAAAATCAGAATGGGATTCTCCGGTCCGCGATGGTGAGTGGAGTGCGTGGACTCGCCTCTCTCCCTCGGGACCCCACTAACGTGCTAACAGAGGAGAGTATGGAGCACGCAGGCACACACAAGAGGGAGATGACAAGGACAATGAGTGTGAGACAAGATGAGATCACAGCAGATTTTCAGGGTAGGCTGTGAAGGCGCTGACCCCCAGAGCGGACACGTGCTGGCCACGACCCAGGATAGCGAAACAATATGAGGGATCTAAGAACAGGCTGGTAGCTGAGGCTGGAGAATCAGCCTCCTGGGAGAAGTCTGCAAGGGTCTGGACTTAGAGAAGGTGAGTGCAGTGAGCACCAGGAGGGGTCCGTTAGACCAACACTGATGGAAGGTCTACACTCAAGCCATCCACACAAACCTCTCCCCTCCAGGATGGGCTCAGCAGCGAGCAGGAGTTCAGGGTGCCCTGTTCAGACCCTACCAGGACAAACAACAAAAGAAACTGTCTTCGAGAACAGGTTTAGGGTGGGAAAAAGCTGCCCATTAAAAGACCTTCTCTGCTGTTCTTTTTTTTTTTTCCTGCTGTTCTTTTTAACATGAACATATAATTTAGTGCTATAAGAAAAAAAATCAAAGTAATACAAGCTCATTATAGTTCACTTGAAAAAATACCCCTCCCTCAATTTTTTTTTAAGAAAGAAAAAAATCACCCATCATTCCTAGCAAAACATTATATCCTTTTTGATATTTTTGGAAGAATGAGTTTTTAAATCTTTGAAAACAAATACTCCAAAGTCCCTCAGTTTAAAAAGACCTGTTTGGGAAGTCAGATTCCTCCTTCCATCTCTTCAGGGGTCTCCCGCAACTGGACCTTACTTGGGAAGACCAGCCAGCCTCAGAGGACTCCCCAAAGAAATCTTTCCTAATGAACGGAGCTGGGCCTTAGGGGACGCTGCCGTCTGGTGGCGAGAGACTTTGGGTGAGGACCAACGGTGGTAGCACAAGGAGAGCTCTGGGCAGCAGCTGGGTGCTGGCTGGGAGCCAGCACTCCACATGTTGGTTGGATGGGGCCTCCCGTGGTTACTTTGTTTTGTTTTCTCTGAAGCCTGTTTCCTAATCTATAAAAAGAGGCTCATACCTCCCTGAAAGGTTGTTGTGCGGATGAAGGATGAATGATGAACGTTAAGACACGAGCGTGTCCAGTCCAGCCTGGTGCAGCCAACCCCTCAAAAATTACTACTGCCCTGGCCTGTTGGCTCAGTGGTAGAGCGTCGGCCTGGCGTGCGGAAGTCCTGGGTTCGATTCTCGGCCAGGGCACACAGGAAAAGCACCCATCTGCTTCTCCACCCCTCCCCCTCTCCTTCCTGTCTCTCTCTTCCGCTCCCGCAGCCGAGGCTCCATTGGAGCAAAAGATGGCCCGGGTGCTGGGGATGGCTCCTTGGCCTCTGCCCCAGGCGCTAGAGTGGCTCTGGTTGCGACAGAGCGAGGCCCCAGATGGGCAGAGTATCGCCCCCTTGTGGGCGTGCTGGGTGGATCCTGGTCAGGCGCATGCGGGAGTCTGTCTGACTGCCTGCCTCCCTGTTTCCAGCTTCAGAAAAATACAAAAAAAAAAAATTACTACTGAAGTCATCTTTCCTGCCCAGCTTGGAAAAACAGAAGACTACCCACTTGCAAGGGTTACAAGTACAAAGACCTACATTTTCAGATTTTACGTTGAACAGAAATCACCTCTTTGTTGCAAGCCAGTAGTAAATACTTTCATTTTGAGAGACTCTGTTTTAGGTGTTGATGGACAAATAATGTCAGATTCCAAAAATTTCTTCATTTATTTAAAAATAACCAATGTAATAAACATTCGAGACTATCAAAGGCTTTAGTTAATTAAAATCAGCCAGCTATACTTATTAATACCTCTCCATATTTGTTTGACACCTTGTATTTTTTAAAATATCTGCATTTTTTTTATCACCCCGTAGGGTTGATACCACTGTCTCTATTTTATAAATTAAAGCAAAGACTGCCCAACCATTAAGTTCTTTCTCTAAGATGACCCTGAACCCAGGTCTCGACTCCGTCATTCGGGGTTTTATTTCCCATCCCTTATCTGTTGTGCGTGTGACACTTCGGGATACACCTGCTGTAGAAGTAAGACCTGATTCTTGTGATGTTGGCTTTCTGACCAAGTTAAGTTTTATACAATGGAGTGGGCTACCTTGATGATCCAACTGGCTAAAGACCACGTCTCTTTAAGTTGAACAGGACACAGGAAGCGGGCACTGTGTGAGCCCACGCAGTGAGGGTACAGTGAGGGCACAGTGAGGGTAAGGGGGCTTCTCTGAGAGGAGGGAATGGGCTTCGAGAGACCTTCCCCGAACACCCTGCCACACAACAGAAGTCAGCAGGGAGGGATGATGCAAAAGACTAGCCACTTCTTGATAAACCTGGGCTTTTAATAAAGGAGCATCACAATCACCACAAGACCTTTTTTTTAAAAAAAAAAATACAATGTAACCTACATCAGGAGGGCGAGGCATCCATTTCTTAACAAGAGTAAGTTTAATCGTGGGAAAAACGTTTCATGTATCCAGTTGTTTGTTTTTGCCTAATTGACTCAAAGAAGACGGTTGAAAGAGGTGGCCTGTACCACTTAAATCAAAAAACTGAGGGGTGCAGGGGTGGGTGTTTCTGTCAACACCTATTCAGGCTGAAGTGACAGACTGAGCTCCCTCCCACCTCCCAACAGGCTGCCGTCCACGACCCTGTTTCCCACCAATAATCTGCCCAACACACACGCAGCAGCGCTAACCTACCTTCCAGGTGTTAATGTCTCCCGGGAGCATGCACGTGGAAGCCCAGGTTCCCCACATGTTGTGACCCCCACTCCCTCCGCTGACGGAATTCCCTCCCCACACCTGCAGCCCTCCCTGCACCTGCTGCCAAGCCCTCCCCCACCTCTCCTGACTTCAGTACCTAAAATCTACCTGGGGTGGGGGGGTCAGACCAACCGGCAGCGTGAGTCCAGGGGGATCACCTGCTTTAAGGAGGTTCTATTAGAAGAAAGTGGACCTAACTGTAACATTTGTTCTGAGCCCTTTGAAGAGCATTTTGCTTGCAGACACACGAGTAAGTGTCTGTTACAGGAAGCCCAGAGTGTGGGACTTCGCTGCCCAACGTCCCGGCCGGTACTGTCGCTCCCTTACCTGGTGTGGACACCAGAATCTGACACCGCGTGAGAATCGCCAGGAGGAACTCATTGTGAGAGTGGACTGGAACAGGGAAGAATGGTGCAGGTCAAAGACAAAATATTTATAATGCAAGACCACTATTTTAGTCTAGTGTTAAGGATTTTACATATCCCTGTTCTGCCACTCTTTATACTTGATTTTAAATATCCACATTAAAGGGACCTTACATAAAAATAAAACCTAAAACCAATTTTCTTTTTTAAGTGAAAATACTTCAACTTATTGCAAATCTTGGAAAACTCCGGAGCACAGAAATAACTCCCCAGGTAATTATCTTACCATTGTCCTGCGTGAGGAGTCTGTGAGCTTCAAGGTCAAACTCCTCTTTGCTGATCTTCTGCTTGAACCACAACTTTAAGTTGGCCCAGTACCTGCAGAGGCACAACCAGTATTAAGACCCAGAGGCTCTGCTTCTTCCCGGGTTCACTGTCCCTGCTCCAACTCCCAGGGACGGACATGGACACTCCTTGGCATTAGGGGCTGAGTTCCCCGCCACCTCCAGCCCAGAATGTGACTGTATTTGGAGGTAGGGCCTTTAAAGAGGTCATTGGTTAACATGGAAGTATCGGGGTGGGCCCTAACCCACTGTGACTGGTGCCCTTGTAAGAAGAGATAGGTCAGAAAGAGGGGGGTCAGACAATGGCATCTACAAGCCACGGGCAGAGGCCCCAAAAAGAAACCAACCCTCCTGACACAATGATGTCAGACTTGCAGCCTCCAAAACTGTGAGAAACGAAGGTCTGCTGGGTAAGCCCCCAGGTCCGTGGCTTTTTGTTCCGGCTGCCCTGGCAGACTCATACCCCTGGCATTCAGAATACCAACAGAAGGAAAGTCTTCCCTGAAAGGGACCAACAGGTAGTCCTAGGATCAGACTATGAGCCTCCCTTCCCTTCCTCGCTGTCACCTCCCGAAAGACCACCTCTTCAGAAACTTACATTTAAGATGCCTACTTAAAAGTATTATTGGCTATAGCTAATGACGCTTATATTGCCTAGCTGAAAGTGGCTAAGCTAAGAGAGATCTTAAAAGTTCTCATCACAAGAAGAAAAAAGTATTAACTAGGTATGGTGATGGATGGTAAGTAGACCTAATGAGGTGATCGTTTTTGCAACCTGGACGTATACCAAATCATCATGTCATACGCCCAAAACTAATGTTATTGGTCAATTATATACTTCAATTTAAAAAAAAGAGAGATTTATATTTTTTAAATGTGTGTTTTATGGGTTGGGGAGTGGTCTTTCATATTGCTTCTGGGTGACCTCTCCCCCTTCAAATGGAGTCCAGTTTTCATCTCACTGGCTGACGTAGTCGGTGTCTAAAACAGCCCACCACCAAAATCCCTGTGGAGAATGGATATCAGAAGTTTAGCGGGATTTAAAAAAACCAAACGCTCATTGTAAAAATAACCGGTTAATTCAGTGGTTCTCAAACTTTTTGAAGTTGAGGATCATTTAAAATCCTACAAATAATTGTAGGCGCACTATATACAAATTTCTGAGAAATATGTTAAATAATTAGTCAAATATTAAAGAAAAAAAAAGTCCAAGCGTGCTTTTATGGTAATTAAATAAAATAAATACAACAAAATTAAATTTATTCTGACATTAAAAAACATTTTTATGTTACATTTTTTGAGTTATGCTTTTTAGAATTCGTAAAAAAGAGGGGTTAAAATAAAAAAACAACCCTGGCCGGTTGGCTCAGTGGTAGAGCGTCGGCCTGGCGTGCAGAAGTCCCAGGTTCGATTCCCGGCCAGGGCACACAGGAGAAGTGCCCATCTGCTTCTCCACCCCTCCCCCTCTCCTTCCTCTCTGTCTCTCTCTTCCCCTCCCGCAGCCGAGGCTCCATTGGAGCAAAGATGGCCCGGGTGCTGGGGATGGCTCCTTGGCCTCTGCCCCAGGTGCTAGAGTGGCTCTGGTCACAACAGACCGACGCCCCAGAGGGGCAGAGGGTCGCCCCTGGTGGGCGTGCCAGGTGGATCCCGGCCGGGCGCATGCGGGAGTCTGTCTGACTATCTCTCCCCGTTTCCAGCTTCAGAAAAATACAAAAAATAAAAATAAAAAAAATAAAAAAAACCCAACAATAAAATTATCTTTTTATATATATATAGATACATTCTTAGTAAGATTTAGTAAATTCGGCCGGTCCTGGCACAAATGTGTTAAGTATTTTCATTCTTGTGTTTATAAGAAACATAAGCCTGATGTGTCTTAGGGATTTCTTCAATGTTTGGGCATATATTTGAAAGGCAAACTCTCATTTCCTCATCAATACACTGAATAATTCCTCTCTTTTTATTCTTGTGTTGAGTGCAGAAAACCCCCACCATACATAGCATCTTAACTTGACACCAAACAAAGGATAGAAGAAACTTGCCTCCAGTCTTTCCGGGGGAACATGGAGGGTAGTGTAAACAATACAGCATCACAGCTGAACAGCCTTTTGCAACCTAATCAGGCAAGTGAGGTGGGGGCTTAGGCAGACTGTCAGCTTACAGCCAATTCCCCACACCTCTGTCCCCCCAAAATCTAAACTCAAAAAATCCTGTTGGTTTTTTGGTCCCCATTTCTCTGGAATACCATAGGGTGCACACTTTGAGAACCACTGGGTTAACTGGTAGATGAAGCAAAGATCCAACCTTTTCTAACACAACATTTTAGAAACAGGAGTAAAACACAGGGGTTTTCACATCCACACCCCTTGTTTCAGTGCGTAAGGAAGTGGATCCTGTTCACAAAAGAGGATTAAGCATTACTCAGGGCATGTCTTACAATCACTTTCAGGTCACGCTTGTTTACTTTCTAATGCTCATTTGAGTTCCTAACAGGAAAAAAAAGGCAGAGATTTCTTAGCGAGAGGGTTTAATGCCCTTTCTGCCTCACTGAGCCCCAACCAGAGCTTCCTCCTGTTGACTGATCAGCCTCTGGGGTCTCAGCAATGGATCTCTCTGCACGTAACTGGCCATGGAGGTGCACAGTTGCAGCCAAAGCTTTGGGTTCATGTACAATATATTATTATTATTTTCATGGATTAAAAATCTCAGCCTTAATGGTGTCCTAAGGTTGCCCAAGATCCATTTCATTCAACAACCAAACCTGTTTAGTTCTAGAGCTCGTCACCACGTCTCAGGCAAGAGTCACACGCGCGGTACTGAGAATAATAACTTCCCAATAGTGGACACTTAAGAGGCCTTTTTTAAAAGGACAGGAACAATTAGGAAATGAAGTACAGATCTTTTCCCAACCTGTTGTATCCAACAAAAGAGGTCAGTAAACGTGAGAAAGACGTCATGACTGAAAAGCCCCCATCACAAATTTACAAGGTGCAGACATACAAATGCACGTCAGGAGGAGTGTGTGAGCTTGTACAAGGCTCTGCAGGGGAGCTGTGCCAACGTGACACTGTCCACCTTCTCCAGCGGCAAGCTTTGTCACCCCAAGAGCCAGCGCTGGCTATCCAGAGTTGAAAGACTGAGTCCCCTAGTCCTGGTCCCTAGGGTGGCTTGCTCTATACCCAGAACCAAGTGGCTATTTTCCTGAGCAATACCAAAGAACACAGCTGGTCAATCTCTACAAAGGAGAGGATGATGGTGACAAGTCTACGCGGGTCAGACCTGGAGAAAATTAGTAACATGTGACCAAGTCATCCAAAAAATGAAGCACCTATTTGAACATGTCACTAGGGTATTATCCGGCCCCAGCCTTGGCTGAATGGTGAGTTTAACACTCGCCCATTCAGCATCTGAACCCACGATGTCCTTGATGCCCTGCTGTAACCTGGTGAAAGTGTGGCTGGGCACCTCTGGGGCCCTTTGCACCCAACCTGTCGGGTATCAGAGACAGGAAGCAGAGGTGAGGGCCCTAATCCTGCTGTGAATGACTTTGTAGTTGGAGTTACTAACCTCTCTGGGTCTCCCTTCTTCTCATCTATCAAACGGATATAACTGCTCCTGGCTCACATCTCTGCTGTCAGGTTAGAGAAGACAGTACACTTAAGTGTCCGCTACTATTATTCTACCGGAGGGTCTGTCTGCATTCCGAAACTGCCGTCCAAGGCGCACCCCGATGGCGCCTCCGCCTCCAGGAAGCCCTCCTAGGGGCGCCCCGCAGCGGGCCCGCACCCAGGCAGCAGCAGGCCTGGAGCGTGAAGCGCGCTCCTCCTGCCCCACCCAGGGCAGAGTCCCGGTGCCAAGGGAGACAGGGCGGCCCGCTCGGTGCAGAGGCCCTGCCGCCCGCGACGCCAGGCCGCCCACACCGGGCGGTTGAACGGCCCGGGGTCGAGGAGCCCCGCGAGGAGGCCGCTAGCGGCGCCGCCGGGGCTTACTGTTTCACGTTGTCCCCTAGGGCTTCGCTCAGGTTCTTCTTGGCCGCCTCCAGCTCGCTCACAAAGGTCGCCATTGCTCCCAACTCTTGGCCCGACCGCAGACCGCTTGGCCACCGCGACCCACAACCGAAAAACCAACGCGGTGGAGGCCTTGCGCAGGAGGCCCAGCCCGATCCCGCCCACCCCGCCCCGCTCCGCCCCCCGACGCTCAGAAGACGTAGGTTTGGTTGTCGGCTTCGCCCGCTTCTCCGAAGGGAAAGTGGGCGGGGCCAATGCCAGCTCTGCCCGCTTCCCTCCCTCCAACGGCAAGTCACTGGTCACGTGACCGCTCCGCGTGCACGGCGGGCCTGCAGCGCCGCCTGCTGGGCTGGCATGTTCCTCCCTTTCAGTCCGCCTCCTGGCTCGCGAGCTCCGCCCATGGCTCCAAGCCCTGTCAGCTGCATGAACGAGTGTCTTCATCCCTCCGGGTGGAAGAGTGAGTGCAACGTCGATTTTAGTCTCTTCCTCGGCTTTATTTTTCTCCGGGACCTAATCATCGGAGATGCCATTTAATTGAATTATTTTGTTCATTTTACCGGCCTCCTCCAACTGAAAGGTAAGTTCCGTGCGGGCAGGACCTGCGTCTGACTCACCTGTGTGCTCAGGTGCAGAGCAGTGCGGTGCCTTGTGGCACGGAACAGACTCTGCTGAGCGAGTGAAGTGAGTGTGAAAAACGGGGGAAACACAGAGAGTAAGAAGAAAAGAAAGAAAAAAAGTGTTTTACCATCCCTCCCAAACTCTTTTACCTGAGACTTCTCCCCCACCGCCCATCATTTAGAATTAGATGCTCCCTTCAACAGTGAATGCCATCTTGGTGGGGGTTTTTACCTTAATAAGACAACATAAATGTTGTCCTTTTAATCCTAATTTTAATAACAGCCTATAACCCCCCCCACACACACACACACACACACACACAGGTAGATTGTGCACAGACCTGTTTCCTAGTTGCTAGACTGATTGCTTTCTGGTCTCTCTGTTAGAAAAGTGATACAGTAAAGAACTTGATGCAGAAAGCTTGTCCTCATGTAGGGTTATAGATATCATTGAAACCTGGCCTGTGGTGGAGCAGTGGATAAAGCCTTGAGGTGGACCGCGGAGGTTGTTAGTTCGAAACCCTGGGCTTGCCTGGTCAAAGCACATATGGGAGTTGATGCTTCCTGCTCCTCCCCCTTTCTCTCTCTCTCTCTCTCTCTCTTCTCTAGGATAAATAAGTAAAATATTTAAAATATATATCACTGAAAGCCATCCCAGTGTTTATTTTCACGTGGCTATTTTACATACATATGTATATATATAAAATCTTGGCCCTGGGGTGGATCAATTCTTCCCAATTCTGTATTTTAGGAAGCTAGGAAGCACTGGTGTTCTGGGCAGTATGATTGAATGTTGATAAGAGTGGTGAGATGTCTCAGTTTGGAGATTTTGTTATTGTTATTTCTTCCAGATAGGGCATTTGGGTGCTTTAGACCCATTTAGAAACCACTGCCGAACACAACAGAAACTCATTGATTGACTTTACCAATTAGCACCGACTCATTAGACCTTCTCCCCTCAATGATGACAGCAAACATGTGAGTTTGCTCTGCTCTTCTGGGAGGTATCTTATAATTCAACTTTAAAATACTGATATTTTTGGTGAGCCTGTTGAACTTACTGTGATAAAGGTCAGTGGAATTTGTAATACTTACTAGGTGGTACATTTGGGACATACATGTATATGTGTATGGTTCTATTATGTTCCACAACATCTCACACTCAACATATATGTCTGCTAGAAATATTTTAGGCATTCTATATAATGTTCTATATAATGTTCTTCCTCATCTATAGTATATCCGTACTGATATACAGGTCTTAAGATAAAGGGTATAGATAGACTAGAGTACATATAACAGACAAAAAGGATGTCTTTACAAGAGCCACCCAGTCTTTTAAAAAATGAGGAATGACACAAACAAAAGCCATGCTAGAAGGCTTCTTACCTTGGAGGAAGTCCAGGCTCCCAGCCCGCTTGTTCTGTCTGGCCAGCGTGGGGGGCGGCCGCAGATTCCAGCAGCTGGCTGGTGCACTGTTCAGGACAATGGGGGCTGTGACCTCAGGCAGCAAAGTCAAGTCCTGGGTTTCAAACCACGAGTCCTGGCTGAATCTCCTAAAACCCACTTGTGGCTTTCCCTCCTTCTGGGGGGTGACATGGGCAGCCTCGTCCCTATCCAGCATGGTCTCTTTATGTCAGCAGCAGCCTCAGTGAGGGAGCATGTGTTCTAATCGCCACCTGCCCCAGGTGCCAAAGATCTCTCCTACACTTGGCCTCCCTCGTGATAACAAAAATGGTTTCCAGCACCTTGAAGCAAGCTCTTATCTGCATTCTGAGTAGGGGCCAAAGGCTTCAGCCAAGTGTTCCAACTTTCTGTTTGGCTGGCGGCTTCCAGAGGTATGAAGGGAGTCCTTTTCCAACGTATGCAATTTAATAGTTTGCATTTGGAAGAGTTCACAGGTGGGTCCCATCAATCCTTCTGATAGTATGTATGCCCAGAGCTAACTTCATCCTTCTATCTAGGAGTTCTTCGGGCCATCTGCTCTTTTTTATTACAGACGTAGTTCTTACTATGGTCATAGAACCAAGGGGGGCTTCACTGTCGGGCTCCTAGAGTAAGAAGTGGCAACAGAATGTGAGGAACACCTTCTGAGATTCCCTTCAAGGCACCAAAACACCCTGGGGGGGCCGGGGGGGCTGTATCCACAGGTAGCTGCCTCGTCATGTCCTCAGATGCTACTTATCGGTCCAGCTCTACCCTATAGTCTCCCCTCATAGCCGAACGGGAGTCCTCTATTCTGTGGATGGTCCTAACTCTAATTCTTATAGTTGTAACAATACTTAATTCCTACTCCTATAATTGGGGAAAGGAAAATGAAATTGCTACAGGATCATTTTTTAAATAGATTTTTAAAAAACTAGACAAAGTAAATATGATCATGTAAAAGTCTCGTAGAGTTGATAGATTCTAATTATCTGCATTACAGATCCTGCCTCTTCCTTCCATTCCCATAATGTTTGTTCCTCCATTGGAAGACTCACAAATCCAGGAAAAATGTTCATTAATTACCACCACACAGGTATCAAAACATGGTCAAAACAGTGCTCCCTGTTCAGTGTTCTTGGGGTTGCTTAAGTATCTTTCATTCACCAGAACCCTTATGTGCCTTCCATTTCTCAGAATCCTGGAACTTTAATTCCCACAAGCTTCTGAGAAAGGGAAAGTATAGTGAAAACTCTCTGTGGGACTATTATGAGCTAAAGGTTGGCATCCCCCAAATTCGAACGTTGTTAAGCCCTTGTGTGGCTGTGTTTAGTGTATTTGGAGATGAGGCCTCTGAGGTAGTAATCGAGGTTAAATAAGGTCGTAAGGGTGGGGCCCTGGTCCTATAGGACTGGTGTCCTTCCAAGCAGAGACAACAGAGTACCCCCTACCCCCACAAGGAGGACAGGCCAAGTGAGGACAGAGAGAGAGAGCTGTGGCCATCTACAAGTTAGAGAGGCCTTACCTGAAACCAGATTAGCAGCCACCTTAATCTCAGACCTCCAGCCTGTGAGGAAATAAATTTCTGTTGTTTAAGCCATCAGCCTCTGGTCCTTTGTTATAGCATCCTGATTAAACTAAGTACAAATATTGATCGACTTACGACCTATGCAACTTACGACCATTCAACTTTACAACCACAATCGCTAGCCACGACTGCTCCGCGTCTGGCAGCACAAGCGTTGCCCAGCTGGGCGTACGACAGTGCGGACCAGCTTCCAGCAGCACTACCACCTCCGCGTGCACCATTTCAACTGTTATCCCAGACTTGGTACAGCAATTTTTGTTTTGTGTCTTGGATATTTTTCATCAAACCCCTCCCAAGATGTCTACCAAGAGGAAATTGTCTTTGCAAATATTAAACCAATTGTACTACTGGTAATACAATGTTTTACTTAAACCTGACAAATGTAAAAATAAGAAACAAAATGGTGAAGAGATGATACAAATGACATAAAATGAACAAAGAAAATTATGATATATAACAATAATGAAAGAAAATTATGATAAAATATGACTTAAAGATTTTTATAACATCAGTTCACAGTACTGTACATATAGCCTACTCAACTTACGACCAAATCGTGTTATGATTGGTCTGTTGGAACCAATCGTGGTCATAAGTTGAGCACTAGCTGTACAGCTGACTCTTGAACAACTCCGAGTTAGGGACACTTAACCCATGCTGTCAGAAGACTCTGTATTTCTATTTTGATGCTACATTCTGCCCTTCAAATACCCGGATTCCACAAACCGCAGGCTGAAAACAGCACTTTCGAGCCCCGGTTGGGAATCAGCAGCTAGGAATGTGAAAACACCGTCCTCCATCTGCAGTCAGTTGGTTGACTGCAGATAAGAAACCCACGGATACAAAGAGGCAGATATGTTTACTGAAAGGAATCCATGTGTGAGTGGACATGCGTTCAAACCCACTGTTGTCCAAGGGTCAGCTGTACTTGCAGAGCTTCGGAGGATTTTAAGCTGGGCCCCTAAATGGGACTGTGTTTTAGTAAAAGTTTTAAATGGAATCCTGTGTAGTTCATGCATTCAGAAGCATTACTCTGGGAAGGGCTGCAAAGCGTCTCCCAGACTGCCAACGAGGTCTCCAAAATAAGGCACAAGAACAGATTAAGTCCTCGGTGGTCATGAAATAAACCCATGCGGACTCAGGGCGACATGCCTCTCCGATTATTTTCACCCACAAGTCTTCCTAGGTCCTAATATACCTATTTCCCCTTATTATGTTACCTGCTTTGTTCTGCTTGCGCAACTGGAATGAAATGAGAGGAAAGAGCATAGTGTTAGAGCACGGGCTCCAGCCAGCCTGAGGTTTGAATCCTGGATTTTCTTGTCCTGGCTCTATGCCTCTGGGCAAGTTACGCAATCATTCTGCCTCGGTGTCCACATCTGCAGGGTGGGGATGAAACAGTTCTAAGAATTACCTTGTAACATGTGAGAGTACATGAGAGCCCTTGGCACAGTGCCCAGTAAAAGTCAGTATGTGATGGTTATTCTGATCTTGTGTGTAGCAATGTTGAACTCTAATCCTAATCGTTTGTGTGCTCATCTTCTTAGATGTAGTCTGTGGTCATATTGTTCACATTTCATTCTCTTGGGTTTTTTTTTTTTTTTATTGGCCAGACTAGTGACTTTTGTTAATGAATGAATGAGTTTTTCTAGATAAGTTTCCAGTTGCTTTGAATTTTCAAAGGAGCTCAGTGTTGCCATGTGCTCATTGGGCAGTCCAGGTGGACTGTATCCCCTGCAATAACAGCACCTGCTTCTTTGCGTATCTGTGGACACAAGATGGTACTGTCACAACTCCTGTGGCCTCAGAGAATGGCCCCCACCGCTGGCCTAATTTGCGGCGACTTGGTTCCAAAGAAAACTCAGGACAGTCATGTGGTGGAGGAAAGGCCGGCCTGTGGGTTCTGTAATTTTGGTTCTCCGCAGTTGAGGTTCTTGGATTTGCAAGCCAGAGTGCGTGTCCGGCCGTCCTTTGGGCACCACGAGCTGTCCTGGCTGGGCAGTCTAGCCGCCCCCCCCCCCATTGTCCTCACGAGGGGTTCCAGGGCAGCACCAAGAAGTCTGCGTGGAGATGGTGGACTCCTATCCCAGGTAGCCCCAGGAGAACAGCAACCTCTCCAGTTCTCCGCCACCCACGCGCTGGTTGGGTCCTTGCGTTCTGCGCGCAGGTGGAATCTCGCGGGCAGCGACCCACGTGCGTCCTGAGCTCCTTCAAGTTTAGGAACCCCACAGCTCTGGCGGTTCTGGCGCGGAGGACCTCAGTGCGGGTGCTCGACTCCCGGGAGAGCTGCAGGGAGAGCGGCAGGGAGATCGGGGTCTCCGTGGTACGCACCCTGGATTGCAAATACCAACCGCCTACTGCAGGAAACGGGCGGGTCGAGGGCTTTGCGGGAGGAATCTGTCTGCGGGTCAGGGCGGTGCCGTGCGCAGCAGGTGAGCCGCTGTCTCTGAGAAGCAAAACGAAGGTGCAGAGTGGGTCCCTGCCGCCGCCACCAAGTGGTCACCGCAGCACCTAGAGGAAGAAGTGGCCAGGGCGTGCAGCTCCACCTCGCCGGCGCCTGTCTGCTCCACAGCCACCAGGGGGCGGTGCGCCCTCCGTCCTGCATCCAGGGCGCGTCCACAGCGCGGTGGCCCTCCCAGCCCGGTGTTGGTCTGGAGGCCACCTGACCCCTGCGCCTTCCTCCTACTGTTTAGAGGGGGCCCCTGGGAATCATGGCCTTCGGACCCACACTTCAGGCTGTCCCTTGATGAGCGTTTTCAGACACCCCCTGGAACTGTCGGAGGACAGTGCCCACGGGCATTAGGCCATCCTAAAGTCCCTGGCCACGGTGGACTCAAAAATCATTGTGGGCCTGACCAGGCGGTGGCGCCGTAAATAAGAGCGTCGGACTGGGATGCGGAAGACCCAGGTTCAAGACCCCGAGGTCGCCAGCTTGAGCACTTGCTCATCTGGTTTGAGCAAAAAGCTCACCAGCTTGGACCCAAGGTCGCTGGCTTGAGCAAGGGATTACTCGGTCTGCTGAAGGCCCACGGTCAAGGTACATATGAGAAAGCAATCAATGAACAACTAAGGTGTCGCAACGAAAAACTAATGATTGATGCTTCTCATCTCTCTCCGTTCCTGTCTGTCCCTATTTATCCCTCTCTCTGACTCTCTCTCTGTCCCTGAAAAAGAAAAAATCATTGTGGGATTCCAGACACGGTTGTCACAGAGGGGCCTTAGAGCAGAGATGTGATGAAGGCAGAGTTTCCTGACCCTGAGAGAGGGACCAGAGAGAGAGAGAGAGAAAGCAAGAGAGCAGAAAGCCCACTGTGAGGTCACTTTCACAGCTGTCACTGCCTGCCCGTCCCCTCCAAGGCAGCTGGAGCTCCCACCTCCCTGCCTGCAGTTTATACCACAACCCAGCCCAGCAGGGACTCTCCAGCTGGTGGTTGTGGGGACTCCAGGGGTCTTTGGAAGACATGAGGGGGTGGTGGTCAACCCTCCAGCCCATGTGACTGGACTTCGCTTGCTCTACCAGAGTACAGTTCCTGTTCAGTGTGTCCCGTTGTGACTCAGATAAGAGTGGTTCCTCATCTTTGGTGTTAGCCTCGCCTGGGGAAAGCTTGAACTCCACGCCCACACCACTCTGCGGACTGATGAAGTCCCGAGTGTCTGGGGAACGGAACCAGGGATCCATATTTTGCCAAGCCCTGCAGGTGATTCCAAGGCGCGGCCCTTCCTTGTTAGTTTCCCTGAAATCCCCCTAAGTGCCTCACAGTGGAGGGCGCCAGCGGCAAGAGCCAGGGCGAGGCCGGTGGGCTGGGACCCCAGACGTTCCTGGAGAGAGCCTGAATGGAGAGAGCCTGAATGGAGAGAGCCTGAATGTTGGTCTGCCCAAGTTATAAAGGAGGCGAGTTCCAGGGCATTTGCTGCCGCTCAGCTCGGAGTCCAATTTCGTTGGTGTGCCTCCTGGAAAGGAGGGCAGATGGCTTGAAGGCATTCCAGGGTGGAGGCGAACTGGCCTCTGTCACATGGAGGAGGTCGAGCCGGGGCCGTGGTCCCCAGAGCAGCCTCACGGGATGGCCCGTCTCATCGGGTGTGACCAGTCTCTCTGGTTCTCCCTGAGCGTTAAGGGAATTCACTCCCACAGTGTAAACCTGGTCAGAGCTGTTCTGTGGGGCTCAGTACAGAGTGAGGTGGACAGGTAGAGAGGAGCAGGAGCCTCGTTTAGGCTGCTGCAGTGGCTGGCCATGGCAGGCGGGGGTCAGCAGGGCAGGGTCAGTGACCACAGGCAGAGCAAGGAGCCAGCTAGTGGCAGAAACACAGTGGGGTCCCAGAGTGACTTGAAACCTCTGTGAATTCCTCTGCCCTCAGGACTGTCCAAGGCCCCAGAGCCCTTGAAAGTGAGGCTGGAGGTTCTGTGTGAGTGGACAGGAGGGAGGGGCAAAGAGGCATTGTTATTTGGACCTCATAATAGTAACTATGACCTCACCCGCACTGAGGAGCTGCAGGTGAAGCCTCCCACATATTGACTGTAATCAATCAAATACAGTAACTCCTCCCTTAACCCTGTGGCTGTAGTAGGTTCTTGGAACTGCTGTGAAAGGAGGTTTAAAGAAACCACTTTTATCATTGGCTAGTAGATACAAACAAGAGTTAAGTTCTTAGGGGCACCTCAGCAACATTGTAACAAAACATCATTGAGCAAACCCATGTTATTCCAGTACCCACTGTCGCTCAAGAGTGTGGCTCAAGCCCTGGTCCAATTTCCCATTAAAAGCGAGCCCCAGCCCTGGCCGGTTGGCTCAGTGGTAGAGCGTCGACCTGGCGTGCAGGAGTTCTGGGTTCGATTCCCGGCCAAGGCACACAGGAGAAGCGCCCATCTGCTTCTCCACCCCTCCCCCTCTCCTTCCTCTCTGTCTCTCTCTTCCCCTCCCACAGCCAAGGCTCCATTGGAGCAAAGTTTGCCCGGGCGCTGAGGATGGCTCTGTGGCCTCTGCCTCAAGCGCTAGAATGGCTCTGGTTGCAACAGAGCTGCACCTCAGATGGGCAGAGCATCACCCCCTGGTGGGCATGCCGGGTGGATTCCGGTCGGGCGCATGCGGGAGTTTGTCTGACTGCCTCCCCATTTCCAACTTCAGAAAAATACAAAAAAAAAAAAAAAAGTGAGCCCCCTTCTGCCTGTATGAAAGTTCCTTTTGGCTTTGCTTGTCGGCAGAAGTCTCGGTGGCTACTGAGGGGAGAACAGTGTCTGAGCAGTCTCTCCCGCATCCCAGTGGCCCAGGGGCTGGAGGTCCAGGATGCTGGGACACTTTCTATGTAGCGCGTGTCACATGGGAGAGTAGCATCTTTGAGTAAAAAGGCTCTTCCCTGGCTGGTGCCTTCCTGAGCAGTGATGACCAACTAAAGCTTGTGCTTGTCTTAGTCTGTGTTATCTTCGAGCTCCTTGGTCTCTAGTCTGCCCGAGACAGGACACTGGGGAAGAGGCAGGAGATGACCTCAACTGAGCAAGAACTGGCATCATTTTGAAACATCTCTGTTGCCTAGCTCTCTCCACCTTTCTCAAAATCCTCCCTGGCACACTCTCAGGATCCCCTCTAGCCATAATGTCAAGCACTGAGTCACCATAGTAATGATTCAGGCTCCCGTTGCCATGGTGACTGTTCCGTGAGTTAAAACACTTCTACCAATCCTTCCCCTCCTAGCCATTGTCATATGATGTAAAGATATATATGGTGTAAAGAAAAAAGTATGTGTATGTGTGTGTGTATATGTGTGTGCGTGTGTGTGTATATATATATATTCCAGTATATGTGTGTGTGTGTATATATATATATATACACACTTATATATAAGGAACTTTCATACAGGCATATATATATATACTTATACACACACACACACTTATACAAGTACTTTTGGGCCAACAAATGCCCTGTGAAGCATTATTGGTTTAAGGTGGCACCATCCTGTTCTCCCGTGACCAAAGCCACACATACCCGTATACATAAAGACCCCAAGTCACACACAGGAGAGTTCTGAGGGACAAATAGCTCCCAAATGCAGGGTTTTCAGGAACCATGTGAGAGAATGCAGCTTTGGTCTGAAGCCACGAGGCTCAGAGACAATGCCACCCAAGTGCGCCCTCCCAGGAGAGAGGGGAGTGCCAACCAAGGTGCTGACTGTCCCTGAGAACAGGAATGACAGAGGTCGTGGGACCTAAAGGTGCGGTGCGTGAGCACTCACCTGGACCCTCGGAGGCGCGGCACGGTGTACTTCAGACGTGCTTGAATCCAGCTAAGTTCTCCCATCCTGCTTGTGTAGAAAGAGTGAAGGGCGGAGAGGGAGGCCACCAGAAGACCCCAGGTCTGTGGAATTTAGAAAAGGAAAAGGCACCTTGCTCAACATCAAGTATTTTTCTTGAAACTCTCTAGAACTTGTGGCAACACAGTGGAAGGGGAATTGTTAGGGACAGCCCTGGAGGTCCGGGAGGGGGGAGAAGGGCGGGTGTTAGGAGAAGCTAGGACAGAGGCCAGCATCCTGGCTGAGGCGGTGATGGAGATGGGACTTCTAAATCAGAATGGATGGAGCATTGCCAAGGAGATGCACTGGTATGTGGAAGGCTTTGGCGGGGTTTCCCCTGGAACGACTGTGCAGACAGCCTCCCTGGTGCTCTGGGTTGGGATATCACGTCCGAGGGAGGCTCAGAACCCCTTGAGAATTGGGTGAGAACCCCTAAGGAGGTGGGAGCAGTTGCTGCTGATGTTGCGTTCCCTGGGCCCAGATCTCGTTTCCCGCTTCTATTAATAACGCCACTCTCTCTCCTTTGGAGAAATGCACCGATCCACTATCTAGTCCATCCCAGGACTCTCATGCTCCTGGTCAGGAATGGGCGGGACGTGTCCCGGCTGCAACGTTTAGCTCAGAGATGGGCACATGACTCAACATGCAGGTCACCCACCACCTTTTTCCCGGGTCCTCTGCGTGTCTGGAAAATGGTGACTCTTGGACTGCGAGTGGCTAGACTCAGGCCTTGTGGACCAGGTCCTGTCCTCCCCGGGAAACATGTAAATGTAGAAAGACAAGTAGAAATGAGCGATGGCCGGAAAGAGTGTCTGATTCCATCAAGACCCAACTTTTCCATCGGTTCCAGTTGCTCTCCTTCCATCTCAGAACCACCCCAGGGTCTTTCTCACTCACCCTTTGTCCTATTTTCCTTCTTGAGCTGGTCTGAGCTGCCTTCTGTCACCTGCCATCAGATAGTTTTCACTGACACCACTGTAAAAGGAAAGGAACTGCAGCTGTGATGTCAGTGGCCATGGAGGAATGGAGAAACTAGCCGCCTGGACCACAGGCAGCTCCCACACCACGAGGCCATAGGGGAGGGAGGGAGGTCGGTTGGCAGTATTGACCATTCCGCATGAGCTCCGTCCTGTGAAACAAAGGGCTGTTATAAGGATGGTGCAAAACAGAGGTCGGCGTCTAATCTCTCTGGCTTTACTCTATGCGAGACTGAACATCTCTGGGGGAAAAAAAAACAACAAACCAAATGAGCAGAAAGAGTATACTGCTGCTGCACAGGTATAGAAACAAAATATAAGAAGACACATCCTGCCCTGGCTGGTTGGCTCAGCAGTAAAGTGTCAGTCCAATGTGTGGAAGTCCCGGGCTCAATTCCTGGCCGGGGCACACAGGAGAAGTATCCACCTGCTTTTCCACCCTTACTCCTCTCCTTCCTCTCTGTCTCTCTCTTTCCCTCCTACAGCCAGGGCTCCAATGGAGCAAAGTTGACCCGGGCATTGAGGACGGTTCCATGACCTCGCCTCAGGTACTAGAATGGCTCCAGTTGCAATGGAGCAACATGCCAGATGGGCAGAGCATCGCCCCCCAGTGGGCATGCTGGGTGGATCCCGGTTGGGTGCATACGGGAGTTGGTTTCTCTGCCTCTCAGCTTCTCACTTTGGAAAAATACAAAAAAAAAAAAAAAAAAAAGACACATCCTGAAAGCAAAGACAGTTTTTTTTTTGTTTTGTTTTGTTTTTGTTTTTTTGTTTTTTTGCATTTTTCTGAAGCTGGAAACAGGGAGAGACAGTCTGACAGACTCCCGCATGCGCCCGACCGGGATCCACCCGGCACGCCCACCAGGGGGCGACGCTCTGCCCACCAGGGGGCGATGTTCTGCCCATCCTGGGCGTCGCCATGTTGCGACCAGAGCCACTCTAGCGCCTGAGGCAGAGGCCACAGAGCCATCCCCAGCGCCCGGGCCATTTTTGCTCCAATGGAGCCTTGGCTGCGGGAGGGGAAGAGAGAGACAGAGAGGAAAGCGCGGCGGAGGGGTGGAGAAGCAAATGGGCACTTCTCCTGTGTGCCCTGGCCGGGAATCGAACCCGGGTCCTCCGCACGCTAGGCCGACGCTCTACCGCTGAGCCAACCGGCCAGGGCAGCAAAGACAGTTTTTTAAAAAGTGGTTTAATATCAGTGATGATGGAATCTTCTCTGCTTGTTTTTTGGAGAAAGAGAGAGAGAGAGAGAGATTAAGATTGAGACTTTTTTTTTTTTTTTTTTTTTGGTATTTTTCTGAAGCTGGAAACGGGGAGAGACAGTCAGACAGACTCCCGCATGCGCCCGACCGGGATCCACCCGGCACGCCCACCAAGGGGTGACGCTCTGCCCACCAGGGGGAGATGCTCTGCCCCTCTGGGGTATCGCTCTGTTGCAACCAGAGCCACTCTAGCGCCTGGGGCAGAGGCCAAGGAGCCATCCCCAGCGCCCGGGCCGTCTTTGCTCCAATGGAGCCTCGCTGCGGGAGGGGAAGAGAGAGATAGAGAGGAAGGAGAGGGGGAGGGGTGGAGAAGCAGGTGGATACTTCTCCTGTGTGCCCTGGTTGGGAATCGAACCTGGGACTTATGCGCGCCAGGCCAACGCTCTACCACTGAGCCAACCGGCCAGGGCCGAGATTGAGACTTTTTACAAAAGGCCAGGGACAGGACATTTAGGTCCTTGGGCTGCATGGTTCAGTGATAATAAGTTTTGCTTGTTAACGGGATACTGGCTTCAGTATAATTCTGTAGCATGAGAGTCTGGAGTGACTTTCCAAAGCGGTTGTGTCTCGATGGTGTTCAAAGCACATTTTAAAATAGCTGTAAGTCCAGGGAGGCAGGGGTTTCATTCCTGCTTGGGTCCCAAGCAAGGAACATGAGGGTTTTCACCCCATATGGCACCCATAGAAATCTGCCCTGCAAATATAACGTGGCCAGGTCTTAAATTTCAGAACCTACCAAAAAGCTGATCGCTTCTAAATAAAGATCGGACTCATTCGATTTGTTCAAAAGTGACTTTGTACAAGACTTGGTAAGGACACATCTCCCTCCAAGTCATTACCCAAGTCCTGGGAAGTTCACACCGGAGGCATGCCCTTGGAGGGGTGCCACTAGGTGGCGCAGCAGGCTAACTCATGCCCCTTCTCGGAGACTGGGTGGGTACCTAGTGTGTACCTCTTATCTATACCTCCTGCCATGCTCGGTGAGCCGTTGCAGGCCACCTGCTAAGCGTTCAGGATATGCTTAAAACCAGTTGAGCAGAAAATATAATTTCACCTGAATGGAGTCATGAGTATTATTAGTGTGTCTCTGCCAAGACTTTTCAGAAGCTGAAATCAGCCTACTTCTTCATTTTCTTAAATATATCCACATAGATGACTTTTACACTAAACAAATGGGAACGGCCAGGGTGTGGACATAAAAATCATTTGTTTTCCTCACAGTTGCCTAATTCTGATCCATCCTGCGGTCTTGGCCTTCTTTGCTTCTTGAATGATATCTGAGACTATAATTTATTTCTTTGGTTGCTCTTGAGTTATAAATGACTTTCTATCTACTTTAACCTCCCTCTACTGTCTTATTTCTGTAATTGGAAGAGTTGATTCTTTTATTAACGACCGAACTCTAAACAGTGAAAGCTCCTTACTCTCCCCTGCCCTGGGCTCCTTTGAGCCCAGAGGCTTGTGTGAGAGAAAAATGCATGTGCCTTGTAGATTTTTCCCACCTAGCCTTTCCATTCCTTTGCCACTCAGTAACCCACTCCCCTCAGCCCGTCCAGGGTTGCTATGTGCAATGCGGAGTTATTATGGAGAAGAGAAAGAGCACAGCTAAGGAGCAAGGAAGGTCATTCCTGACGGTCACCCAGTGTAAAACGGCATGCCACCCGTGAGTTCACAATCAAAAACTGTTAAGACACATTAGGAAACAAGAAAGCGTGAGTGACGGTCAGCAGAAGTAACACACTTCAAGATGAGACCCACAGACACTGCCAACGTTGGCACCACTGAGTAAAAAGTGGAAAGCTAGTACATTTAATATAGTCAAAGAAATAAGAACTTGATGCAAGAGTAAGGGGCAAGGTGTTCTCTACAGTGACCATGCAGATTTGAAAAAAGACCGAAACTGACCTTTTAAAAATGAAAAAGATGTTCATTAAAATTAAAACTCAAAAGAAGGAGATTAGAGCCGACTGAAGAAGGAAGTAGGGAACTGTTAGGTAAAGGTGAAGACGTCACCCAGAAGACAGCGCAGACAGACAGAGAGATGACAAAGACCAAAGATAGGCTAAGCAGTGTGTAGCCAAGAAGGAAGAGGTCTGACGTACGTTTAATTGCAATTCTCAAAAGAGTTTAAAGAAAAGGAGTATTCTGATATTTTAACAGCTAAGAGTTTTCAATAATTGAGGGAACATGCAATCCACAGTCAGGAAGCACAATAAATCCCAAATGTAATAAATTAAAAAAATAAAATTCACACCTGGTCACATGTTAATTAAACCAAAGAACAATGGAGACACAAAGAAAATCTGAGAAACAGCCAGAGAGACAAGACGGATTGCTTACAAAGGAAGGATAATTAGATTGGTAACTGACTTCTCAAAACAACAACAAAAGCCGGAGGGGAGCCCAATAATGTCTTCAGTGTGCAGACAGAAGATAGCTATTACTCTGAAATTGTATACTCAACAGAATTGCCTTTCAAGAACAAGAATGATGTAGAGATTTTGTTTTTAGATAAACAAAACAAATAAGAGCGTTGTAGCCACGGACCATCATTATAAAGAAAACTTCTTTCAGAAAGGAGAAAAGATTTCATGAGAGGATCTGAAATGCATAAAGAAGTGATGTGTAGGCCCTGGCCGGTTGGCTCAGCGGTAGAGCGTCGGCCTGGCGTGCGGGGGACCCGAGTTCGATTCCCGGCCAGGGCACATAGGAGAAGCACCCATTTGCTTCTCCACCCCCACCCCCTCCTTCCTCTCTGTCTCTCTCTTCCCCTCCCGCAGCCAAGGCTCCATTGGAGCAAAGATGGCCCGGGCACTGGGGATGGCTCCTTGGCCTCTGCCCCAGGCGCTAGAGTGGCTCTGGTTGCGGCTGAGCGACGCCCTGGAGGGGCAGAGCATCGCCCCCTGGTGGGCAGAGCATAGCCCCTGGTGGGCGTGCCGGGTGGATCCCGGTCGGGCGCATGCGGGAGTCTGTCTGACTGTCTCTCCCTGTTTCCAGCTTCAGAAAAATACAAAAAAATAAAATAAAATAAAGAAGTGATGTGTAGAAAAACATATAGAGGGCCTGATCAGGCGATGGTGCAGTGGATAGAGCATCAGCCTGGGATGCTGAGGACTCAGGTCCGAAATCCCGAGGTCACCGGCTTGAACACGGGCTCACAAGCTTGAGCAAGGGGTCACTGGCTGAGCATGGGATCATAGACATGACTTCATGGTTGCTGGCTTGAGCCCAAAGGCTATTGGCTTGAAGCCCAAGGTTGCTGGCTTGAGCAACAGGTCACTGGCTCAGCTGGAGCCCCCCAGTCAAGGCACATATGAGAAGCAATCAATGAACAACTAAGGTGCCACAACAAGTTGATGCTTCTCTTCTCTCTCCCTGTCTGTCCCTGTCTCTCCCTCTCTATATAAAAAAAAAAAAAAAAAAAAAAAAGACAAACTAGCAGAAAGTCCAGCGGAGGTCATCAGAGGTAAATGCTGCTAGAGTCTACCTTTTCATTTAGTCTACATATGAACATTGTTTAATTGAACTCCTCAATAGACAGGAACTCTGAGTCCAGGTGCTTCAAGCAATGACAGGTTTTCTGTTTACCCGAGACCCTAAAATCTGGAGCACCCTTGAAAGTGCCCTGGCCAGGAGGAGGGCCCATCGTTTCCTGAGGGACCCATCAGTTCTTTTCTTACTACCCCAGGTTTTAAACTGCCTTTCTCTTCGTTGTGATGCTGGTGAATTTTTCAGATCTCTTCAGAACATCAGGTGCCCTCCCATGAGTACCTCCCCCCCTCACCTCCCCACCCCAAGTGCCATGTCTAGTAGGCAAATGCGTGTGCATTTGTGTGTGTGTGAAAACGAGCTGGTGCCACCTTGTTGTAAAGCTTCCCAACTCCTCCTCATCTCCTGGAGGTCGGACGGGCTGTGCAGAGCCGTGCAATGGAATTTATCCAGGTCACAGCTTATCAAGAGCCATAAAAACATACATCACACCCTCTGAGCCACACCCTAGTTATTCCCATAGGAGGACTTAAAACAATCTGAGACAGCTGTGGACAGTATGATTTTTTTTCCCTCCTTCCTGGGGTCATGAACGTCTTAGATCACAGTTAGACATGGCGGTGTAACGTTTGAGTTCTCGACAACAGACTTGCAGATTAAAATGCTTTATTGAAGTTTTAAGACATGACCACCAAATTCACTCTGTATGTTTGACACTAGAGAAAAAAAACCCTGGGTGACAAAAGATCTCCAAACATTTCAGGATTGAGGCCACAGACAAGGCACAAAAAAACAACAAATGGGCGGCTGGCCACCCGAAGGACGTCTCTCGGCCCACGTTGCCCACAGGGTCTTGTCTGCTACCTTTGCTGATAAAGTGGCTTTGTCTCAGAACTCCGGGGAGAGAGAAGATTTGTCTGTTTCGGCCATCCTGGTAGAAATAGGTCCAGCCCCACCAACAAACTCTCTCTAACCAAACGTTTAAGGAAACGGCTTCACTGCCTCCCTTCGCATCTGGCTTCTCCTAGTTCTACCTAAAGTCCCCAAATGCAGTGAACGTTTGCTCCCAAGCCGGTCACCCCCAAGTCCCGGGATCCTGTGTCTAGATGCATTTGTACTTTGGCTCAGAAATTCCTCTTCAAGGAAGATTCTAAAAGTCTAAAGCACATTGTCATCGAGGCCCATTCCCCCCACGACACTGGGGCAATGCTGAGTCCCTATCACATCAGCCACCAAGGGACGGAGCTTGGTAGGATGGAGCAGCGTGTCTGCGGTCAAGCGTCACGCCCACGGTGACGTGTCATGAGCATCGTGTTCAGGGCTCCACTCACCTGTGTGTGGCTGTGCAGAGGACCAGCCAGACCCCAGTCCCTGGGTTCTTAAAAGCCGTTTGACTATAGGTATACCACTTAGCTTTTTGCAACCTCCGTTTTGCGTTCTGTTTGACGGGACACCCCACATCCGCCATGCTTCCATCACAGATTCAATGAGGCAATGCACATGGAGGTGGCCTGTAAACAGTGTCACACCAGGAGCATCATACAAACATTAGTGGGTACCTCTCATCACCTCCCAACCCCCCTCAGGCCGTGTGAAAGCTCAGGCTGTTCCTCTAGTGGCTCAGCGTCACCCTTGCCCCACTTGGAGGTGCAAAGCCCCCCAGAGTGGACCTTCATTCATCAGCTCTCTGGTAGGTAGCCAGTAGGATCCTGGCAGAAAAAGCAAACAAAAAATGAGGCCCTTTAAGCACCTGGACCATTGTGTTGGTGCAGTTGGATCTCTACGTCCCATCAATCATTTTCAAACACCGGCAAGATTCTGACAGCGTCGAGACCTGGCAGGCATTTTATTCTCTGTGCCTCCCCCATTGGACCTCCAAATGGAAGTGGGCGTTGACCAGCCAGCCTCATCATTTCAATATTTTAAAAATAAAAGATTTATTTTTGCCATTTCCCCCAAGTGATTTCTTTTCCTCCTGTGTGTGATTGGAGTTCTGCACGGAATGACACGGAGGGAATGAGAAAATCACCTGTGATTCCTGTTGCCAGATCTGAGGCTGTCACAACAGATCGCTGTTGAGGCTGGGAGGTGTCGAGAAGGGCCCCTGGGGGAGGCTCCCAGCTTCCCTTTCTCTCCGCTCAGTTGTCCTGCCCCCTGCACTCTGGTGAGCCTGTCACCACTGTCACAGACAGACTGCCAGCCCTAAGGGAGCCAGGGGAACTCATGGGGACATTCAAGGAAAAAGTTCCCAAGCCCATGAAAACCTCAGGACCAAGTGTTTGGGGCACACAGGGGCCATGACTCAGCATAGCGTTTCCCAAATGTGTTCAATCACGGGACTCTCCTGAAATGCGCGTGGAAAGTACCAATCCTACCCAGACCCGCCCCATCTGTCTCCACGGCAGGGCCGACACTGCATGTCGAAGAGCAGTCACGTCAGACCATTTGGGGGAAACACCGATCCAGCAGAAGAAAAGAGACCCATAGGCCTGGGGTCTGAGGCCCAATTAGTCTGTGACGTCACTGGTGGTGGCCAAGATCTACTTCTCCATCTATGAAGAAAAGGCTGTTATAACAATACCTAGGACTTCAGCCTCTAGTAAAGGCTGCTAGAAATCTCATCTCATTACCTGCAGGAAGTCTTTGAGACTGTTAGTGGTAGCGACAGGTGTGGCCAGGTGTTTTCAGCATGGAGTGCCTTGGGCTTGAGTGATGGTCCCCACCCTCCCCCCATCAGGGGTCCCCTCCCTCCCCTGTGGGCACAGGTCTGTGCCTTGTGCAGAATAAGGTTCGGGAGAAGGAAGACAAGAGCCCGTCATCCGCATGAGACTGTCCCTGTGTGAGGATGGCCAGCAATGTTCCAGGTGGCAGGACTGAGCCCCCGGAGCAGCGAAGACAGCTCCCTGCAGGCACGATTGGTGGGGGGGACAGCAGAGGTGCACCACTCGGCCCATGACACATGTTCCCAACTCCCTAATGAGCCTATACTTGGCCCAGAGAAGCAGCTCATCTAGTGGGGGACACGTCCTGCCACCTGCACTCACGCCCCCTCCTTCCACACGTCCCTGACTCACTGTGAGTCACAGGCAAACAGCAGCTCACGCCTCATCCCGCCGGGCCCTCCGCCTCTCCACTCCCTGTCCTGACTCACCTCTTTCTTTTTTCAGGTTGGCTTTTCAGATCACAGAGCTTCTCTTTAAATAAGATGGAAGGACAAACAACACTAAAATATCAAAATATACCCATTGAAATAAAAAAAAAAAAAAAAACAATAAGAAAAACCACTTTAATTCTCTGGGTTTGTTGTCTGTTACCTATAGCAATATTTCACATTATATGCATAAACATCTCTCCATTCTTTCTTGGGCATGTCTTATTTCCCCAATTCAATGGCGGGGTCCCATGGACAGAGACCACTGTCTTCCACCAGACTTATTTTGTGCCCCAGTGAAACCTAGGAAGGAAGCTAACACGGTACACCCAGCCTATGAGGACACACTGCTCTGAAGAGAAGGGACAAGGGATATATCCAGAAATCTGGGGTGCTGATGGCCAGCCCTGCCTTCCCTTGTCCCATTAGTCTCTGCCCTGTCCACGTACCCAGAAACGACTGCTTTCTCTCCTGACTAAAGGTGAAGTCTGAGTGATCTGTGTCACTCTGTGAAGGACCACCTGGTCCCATTCATTCTCCCCCACCCCCATCTCTGTTCTTTCATGAGCCTGTTACCGACTTTGTATTTTTTATTGCCAGTCATTTTGTTGTCCTGGGAGTTGCGGGTTTCCCATTTTAATCATTCTTCTTTATGGCTTCCTGGAGGTGTCACCCAGATCTCCCGTGCCCCTGGCTAAGAGCAGCAGTGTTTTTGGTATCTGCAGTTGGGGTGTGGGGCTCTTTGGTGGCAAGGAAGCCCGACAGGGGGTCAGGGTGAAGACATGCCAGCTACCGCTGCTACCCAGTGTTCTGCAAAATGGCCCGAGCAAGCAAGCCAAACTCTAAAACTGGAGGCTAAGAAATGATGTTTTAACCATCGTTTTCCATCTGAACCAGAGCCCAGACAGACCGGCCAGACCAAGGCCTTCGGAGACCAGGGACACCAGCCAGTCTGAGACTCAGCACCAGGGTATGGCTTGTGTCATCCAGCCTGTGCCAAGTGCCAACACTGGTCCTAACTGTCCTCCTCCTGGTTCTGCTTGGGCGGGCCGAAGCCACTGTGGGGTCCTTTGGTAGTCAGTCCTCCAAGGGATGGCGTCAACTCACCCAGCCGACCCTTGCCCAACCCCTTCTGGGGTTCACTGCACACGTTCGACCAGTTTGGAAATGCCGTGATGTGAACAGGTACTGGTGGAAAGGCGCTCCAAGAATAAGGCCCAGCTCCAGGCCAGTGGCCCTGGAGAAGACCAGGGAGACACTGGTAAGAAGCCGTTTCTAGAGGTTGTCCATGGAGCTGCAGATAGAGAGTGGGCCAGTTCAGGAGGAGGGGTCAGCGGGGCCGGGCATCCTCCAGTCACTGGACCCAGCGGCGAGTCCCACCATAATAGTGTGGGGTGGAAAGCTTTGACCAAAGTCTGTCAAAGAAACCAGAGACTATGAGATGCTTAAGGTTGGGTGGAGTCGGACTCAGAGCTGAACAGGGAGACAAGCAGAAGAGGTTTCTCCTTGAAGGGGAACGAACCTTTACAGATTGTGCACCAACCCCTTGTGCCTTGAGCAGGAACCAGTAGAGCGGGCTGAGCTCAGCAGCGGGGCAGGTCATCTGGTGGTCTTGGTTGGGCTCAGCCGTGTGTGTCTGCAGTCAGCTGAGAGTGGACAGGCGGTCGGAGAAGGTAGCAGAGGGGAATGGCGCCCTTTCCTCTCATCAGGCCACAGGACGGCCCGGGCTCGTTTGTGGGGTGGCAGCAGCCGGGTTCCACGGCAGCAAGAGAGGACAAGCCCCGCACACGAGGATCTTCTAAGCCTCTGCTCGTGTCACATTTGTTCCTTGGCCATCCCAGAGTCGGGGTGGAGAAACAGACTGCATCTCTGAATGAGAAGGAAAGAGCGACCATTTTTTAAAAAACTTTTTTTGCAGTTTACACAAATTACAAAATCCAGAGAGATCCAGCTTCAGGAGGTAAAACCTGTTGTGTGGACAATGATGGAAACAGGAAGTTCTCCTTCCCGGAAAGCGGCATCCGGAGCGGCCGCCCAGCGAGGCCACAGATGCACAGTCACAGCTCTGGTGTCCTGGAATAGGAGAACTTTGATGGCAGAAACTGTGTGTGGTCAACGCAATACAAAACCAGGGACGGTCATGTGGAGTTTGTGTGTGTGTGGGGAGGAATGGCCCACTTTCCAAATATAATGAGAACATATCTTCTTTTCTCTTTAAGTTTCTTACTGCTTTCTCTTCTTGTTCTCCCTCTTCTCTTTCCTGTGTGTCCTCGAAGCATTTATCAAAGGGCACCTGATGACAACCGAATCAGAGTGTGGAGGGAGGCAGGGCTCTGTGTGTGGCTCCAGCCAGTGGGAAGGCCAGGAGAGCGGGGGACAGGGACAGCCCTTCCTCCAAGACTCCGGCGTGTGCAGCAGGAAGAGAGAAAAAGCAGCTGACGTTCTCAGAATGGATAAGCAGCAATGCCACGTCGAGATGGCTTTCCAAACAGGTGTGCTCTCTTCCACTTTGTGCCAGCCACACAAGAACTGTCCTTTGGCACAGCAAATTGAAGTAATTTCTGTGACTGTCCAGCAGGTCACTTGTCACCGAAGCTCACTGAAGGCTTTCCAAATTTAGTGTGACAACAGTCATTGACCAGCGACGAGGAGGCGATGGGAACACAAGGTGTATTGAGCCTGACGCTATCTTCCATGGCCAGTGAGGGGCCTTCTCCTTGTGGTAACAGATTCTTCTGACTCTTCGGCACAGAACAGGAGTTATAGAAACGAATGCTGTAGGCGGAGGCGTTTTTTCCCAATGAGCTGTCCAGAACTAACTCCCCGTTGGACTTGGAAAAGCATCCTGGTTCAGCTGAGGAGGCTGGGCAGGACTCCATGGGTGAGAAACTCCACGTGTGTGAATGTTCTCACATGTCGTCATTTCCACGGTGAGTTTCTCCACACGAGTTAGATGGGCACGGAGGCTTGGCATCAGCCTCCCTCAGGCTGCCCCCTATCCCTTGCCGGAGCTAAGATCAGCAAACCTTCCAAGGTGGTGCCGGAGAAGGTCCCGGGCCTGCTGGCTCTTGGATTTTGTGTCTCGTCCCCGTCATCCACGTCTGATTTCTAATCATCTGGAGAAAGGTCTTCAGCCAACATCAGACCACCAGGGACATCCTGGTTGGAAAGTCACTCTAGGGGAGAGTGGAAAGAACCCAACGTTAAACCATGCCCTGGTTAAAAAAAAACCACCCAGCCTGACCAGGCGGTGGTGCAGTGAACACAGCATCAGACTGGGATGCGGAGGACCCCGGTTTGAAACTCTGAGGTCGCCGGCTTGAGTGTGGGCTCACCAGCTCGAGTGCAGGGTCATTGGCATGGGCGTGGGATCATAGACATGACCCCATGGTTGCTGGCTTGAGCCCAAGGTCGCTGGTTTGAGCAAGGGATCACTTGCTCTGCTGTAGCCCCCCAGTCAAGGCACATATGAGAAAGCAATCAATGAATAGCTAAGGAGACTAAGGAGCCACAATGAAGAACTGATGCTTCTCATCTCTTTCCCTTCCTGCCCGTCTGTCCCTCTTTCTGTCCTTGTCTCAAAAAAAAAACAAAAAAAAAAAACCCAACCCAGCAGAATGGATGGTTCTGTGCATGCAGTCATGCAGTCCCCCACCTGCTCAGAGCCTGGCACACCATGACTTTTTTTTTTTTTTTTTTTAATATATATTTTTCTGAAGCTGGAAATGGGGAGAGACAGACAGACTCCCACATGTGCCCAACCAGGATCCACCCAGCACGCCCACCAGGGGGCGATGCTCTGCCCCTCCAGGGCGTCGTTCTGCCGCGACCAGAGCCACTCTAGCGCCTGGGGCAGAGGCCAAGGAGCCATCTCCAGCGCCCGGGCCATCTTTGCTCCAATGGAGCCTTGGCTGCGGGAGGGGAAGAGAGAGACAGAGAGGAAGGAGGGGGGGCGGGGGTGGAGAAGCAAATGGGCGCTTCTCCTGTGTGCCCTGGCCGGGGATCGAACCCGGGTCCCCCACACGCCAGGCCGACGCTCTACCGCTGAGCCAACCGGCCAGGGCCACACCATGACTCTTGATTGGACACTTTGCTAGACTTATAACTACTGTCCCTACGTCTCAGTTGGTGCTGAAGCTGACATACATCTGGGACCATGACCACAGAATAACTTCCTGCCTCTTCTGGGATAACGAAAATGTTTACAGCCCCACACCAGCTCTGTGGACGGTGCACCACAAACCCCCACATCTCCTGCAAGTTGGCCATTCCATTTTTCTCCTTAAAGAAAAGGCATCGCATCGTTCCAGAGGGATTCCGGGTCATGTCAAGACCTTTTCCTGTTCCTGTTCTCTCTTATACCATACCCTCGAGGAAACACTCAGCTTGGAATTGTGAAAACAGGACAGTGGGAGAGGCAGATCAATGGAGAAAGGGGGGCTTGGAGAGCGGCCTCAGGGCACGGAGGCACCCTGGCAACCTACAGTGGACATCTGTGATTGTTCACCAATGTTTTTCAGAGGTCCAGAGCTCACATTTGGGGGCTGAGGGATGGACTGGGCTGCTCTTGGATATATATGTAAAAGGCCACTTACACAAGAGACAATGAACTGGGTCGGGACCAGAAGATTTCCTTCCCATACACAGGGCACAGTTCACAGTTTCCAGTCAACAAAATGTCAGAAGAGGCAAGAAGTTGTGAGCTGTCATTCAGAAAGAGCAGTGGCTACCAACCTTCTGTGGGACGGGGGCGGGGGGCTCTCTGGGGAATTCACTGCATGTTGCTAAGCCTTGCCCCAGAGGGCACCCATAAAGGCTGGGGAGGGTATACCCGCAGAACGTTCTGCATGCGCAGGCCTCTCGGGTCCATCTAAGGCTCACGGTGGCGATGGCACCTAGAGTCCCTGATGCTAATGCTTCTTAAAGCTGGTGACTCACCCTCCAACTCTCTCCAGCTACACACCGGCCAGCCTGCCTTTTCCAGGTCTCCGGGCCCCCTGCGTCCTCACTTCAGCTGTCCCAGGTAGACGGAGGTGGGGAACTGGCCTGACACCCCTGTTCCCCCAAGTGGGCCGCCAGCACCCTCCACCAGCCTCAACTCCCCTCCTCTGGCCACCCTAGGCCCTGGACTTGACCCTGCTCAGGCTGCCCAGGACCTCACCGGCTTCTTGGTGGGCTCCTTCTTCCGCCTCTTCTCCGAGGTGCCGTGGGTGGATGGGTCGCGGCCCCGATGGGATGGTACCCGGCTCAGCTCATGCTCGCTGTAGGGCGGCAGTGCGTCGTCGGACGCATCCTCCTCGTCCCCCTGCTGCTGCGTGCGCGCCCGGTAGGTGGCTGGTGGCGACCAGGCGTAGCAAGGGGCGCCGCGCCGGGAGGGCGTCTCCAGGCTGCCCCCGCGGCCCGGGTGCTCGCAGGCAGCCGGCCGGCTCACCAGCCGGGGCAGCGGGGTGTCCTCGGGGGTCCAGGCACGCTCAGCCTCGCTGGGGGGCTCGCGGCTGCGGCTCCGTGTCCCGAAGTATCGCTGCTCCGGCGAGTAACCCTCGGGGGGGTACCCCTCGGGCAGGCCGTCCCCGAAGAGACCCCCGCGCGCCCTCGTCTCCGCGCGCTCGAAGTGGCCCCCGGCACGGGCTTCGAGGCTGCAGTCCGCCCGGCGGGACCGCGCCCCGTAGGAGTCAGCGAAGGCCGCCAGCTCATCCATGGACACGGCCGGCACACCGGTGGCGAAACTCTTCCGCGACAGCATCTCTGACTTCGAGCGCTGCTGGCTGTGCCAGAGGGGATACGGGTCAGGTGGGCTGGGAATGCGAGGGACAAACACCTGCCTGCGTCCGAGGACCTGGTCCCAGCCCGGCCCCGCACCTCTCCAGCGCAGGGTCGCCCCCAGTGTAGGGGAGACAGCCGTGCCTGTCTCATGGGTTAGTGTTAAACATCACAATGCACTAGGGTGAATATCAACCTTTTATGATCCACATGGTACTAAAACACTGGGGGACCTGCTGAGCATTATGACATGACTTCTGGTTGGCAGCCACCTGTCACCATCCACACCCTCCAGCCCCCTCTAGTGGTGTGGCTTGCAATTCATACAGCTGTGGCCCCAGGAGCACCTGTGACACTTGGTGACACACAGGCCTTTTCCTCCCTGGGAGGAAACACCACATTACTTGTATTAGCAAGCCTGAGAGAAAGGCCATGTCTCCTGTTCTTCAAGGTGGAGGACCCGTGAGTGAGGGAGGTGCAGTTCGATGGGAGGCGACCACACCGAAGTGGCCACACATCCCAGCCTCCCCCTGTTCATGGGCTGTGTGACCCTGGGTGAGTTCTTTAGCCTCGCCCTAAGTTTGTTTCCCCAACTTAAAATGGGGACGTTCACAGTATCCACCGTTTAGGGTTAGGACATTCAAATGCAACCGTGTTTCACACAACCAAGCATCCAAAAGGACAGAGATGAGAGGCAGGACATTTCGGAGGTCAGAGGATCAAGTATCAGAGAACAGCCGGGGCATGTTAACAGGGTTCATTAGGGGGTCTGCACCCACTTCAAAGGGTCTGGAACGATGGCTTACACACACGTGTCACAAGGGTTCCTTTGCTTAATGAATGTGGGAGGGGGGCGTTCCCAGAGGAAGAGATGTGGTGGGATAGCCTAGCATAGGGGTCGGGAACCTATGGCTTGTGAGCCAGGTATGGCTCTTTTGATGGCTGCATCTGGCTCTTTAATAAAAAATAATAACGTTAAAAATATAAAACATTCTCATGTATTACAATCTATTCATTTCCTACTGTTCATATTCATCGTTGTGAGTGGCTGGAGCCAATCACAGCTGTCCTCTGGGACAACACCAAATTTGTATTGGATAATGCATAATGTACATGGGTCGCTGTATGGCTCTCACTGAATTACATTTAAAAATATGTGGCATTCACGGTTCTCTCCCGACCCCTGGCCTAGCAGGTAGGCAGAGGGGAGACGTGGGAGGAGCAGCCTTGGTCCACGCTGCCTCCTGCTCCTGCCCCTCCCACCCTGTAGAGAGCTGCCCCTCCATGGCCACCTTCACCTGTGCCTGAAGCTGTCCCGGTCCTCTCTGTTGTACTCCACGGCCGCGGGTCCCCGGCTGGCCCCACTGCTGCCTCCCATGATACCCGACCAGTAGTTGGCGTTGCTCTCCAAGTCCGCAGACATGGGGAACTGCTTGCTTCGCATCTGGTGGTAAGACTGGCGGAAGTTGCCATCCTCCTCATGCAGAGAGCTGAGTTCTGAGATGGTGTTGTTATCTGCGGGGACAAAACCAGGCATGACAGAGCTGTCTGCGCGCTTGACAGGACGGGGACTCAGGTGCGAGCTGAGTCCAGGAGGAGCCTTGGAGAGCTCCCAGCCCCCGGGGCCTCTCGGTCCTGTTCTGGCCAGGGTGGGTGTAGACCTGAACTAGTGGTGTTTGTGTTCTTCGCTCAGCAGGAGCAGGCTCCAGCTCCAAGCCCACTGGCCTACACAGTGGGCGGCTTCCTCTGTGCTCTGTTCTTGGACTCAGAAAACAATCATCATTGCTCCACCTAAGGCAGGCTTCCCGGGCCTTGGGCTCTGTGCAGCTCTCTCTTCCTAGGACGTCGTCATCCTTGTTCCAATGTTTGTCTTCTCCTTGCGTGATTCCATGATGAGCTGTGATGATCCAGACGCGTTGAGTCAAAAGGGGAGAGAAGCCGCAGATCACAGTATCTGCCCTACTGTGGGCTGAGTCCCTTCAGGGCCAGCACCACCCTGGGCCGCAGGGGCAACCCAGGCCAGCCTCCTGTAGCCGTGTCCCTGCCCACAGAGCAAGGAGTCCACAGGGCCCAAGCGGACGTGTACACCTTGTGTCTGACCATCCACCCCCTACTGGAAGCTCATCTGGGAACCTGGAACAATCTGTCCAAATCCCCTTGCCATAGGGGATTCCAGGCGTGTGCTGCCATGGTGGCCAGGATGGCTATTTGGAGGCGTGGGAAGAAAGGGGGGCTGGCTGCACTATGGCCTGTGGACCTCTACTTGTAGTCTAACCCCAAACCCCAAAATATGAAGGAACAAGACAGCAGGTCACAGCTTCCCCCTTTCCTCAGGCGGCCTAGGTAGCTTTTTGCAAATGCACCCGTGGCAAAGGACCAGCATTGCAATGGAAAAGAAAGGGGGAAAAAAGAAGCCTATTTATTTATAGAACTTTGAAATGGATTGAATTTCATTTTTCTTAAAAAATAAAGCGAGTGACTCTATTTGTAATGTAACTCAAGCCTCCTGTTTTCTGCAATCCTTTCGTTAGAACTTCAAAATATTATCAAAATCAACATTTGCAACATGGAAGGCCTGGCTAGTGAGTGAGAGGTGAGCCAAGCCAGGATGTGGGCATGCGTTTCCCTCCACTTCTTCCCCTCTGTATCCCCAAGAGTCCTCGCAGGAGCAGAGAATGTTTGCTGGTTCCCACCCCCACCACGCCCACGGCATAAACATGCCTCCTCTCCCATCTCTTCAGGACACAGGGCTGACCAGGAATGCCATGAAGTTGGGTCATCAGTTGGTTTTGAGTTATAATCTAATTTTAAACCTTTCCTCCTCTTAACGGACTGTCTAATGCCTCTTTTAAAGGGAAATACCTCAGATAATCACGGTTGCTAAAATCTTAAACCTTTCTTGCCTTGTGAGCCCAGAGAAGTCCAAACTCCCAGGAACCAGGGAGAAGAGATCATGACAGTGCACCCAGTGTGACTACTGAACACTCTCATTCTTGGCTCAGTGCTTTCCTTAAACTCGGGGGGAATAAAGGAGGTTTCGGATATCTCTCTATAATGAGGAGATATAAAACAGAGATATAGCTATCTCTGTTTCTCATTCATCTCATGGACTGTCCGGGCTGTAGACGCTCTAATTTCTGCCACATTGAACATCAACATCAACCTGTTCCTCTTCACAGACACCTGGTCCTATAATTCTAGGACAGGATAGGAAAACCCTTGCTGTGTAAAGGGCCACAAAGTAAATATGTTAGGATTTGCAAACCATACTATAACAAACTATTCACCTCTGCCATTGCAAGGTGCAAGGAATCCTAGATAATATAGATGTGAACTGGCATGGCAGTGCTCCAATAAAATTTACTCATCATAACAGGAGGCGGGACAGAGCTACCCTGGCAGCAACAGTCTGCCGACCAAATCATCCAAGCACCATCCCCAATTACAAGGGACTAGGAAGTGAGGGTCACACTGGCTGGCGCATTCATAAACCTGACCCTGAAACACCTGTCACAACTGGAAACTGTGAGAGCCACTCTGATGAGATCTGCGAGACTGTCCCACTTCCCGTGATCCATCCCGGGGTTCCTTTGCTCTCTGGGAATAGAACCTCTCCCAAGTCCGGTGAACTGTGCCTTTGTCATAACATCAACCAGCAGGTTCCAGGAGATCGGGGTCCAGTCTGGGGTCTGGGGACTTCCCTCTACCTTTCTCTCCTCCTCTGTCAAACGAGGGATGCGGGTATTCAGCAACCTCAGTCTCTTCCGGCTCCAACACCCTGAAGTCCTACCAGCTAGAAGGCCCTGGTCTCTGAGCAGAATGTGCCACCTGCAGCCATGGAGCCACCCACAGTGAGGGCAGACGTTTCTTGTGTCAAGAGCCCAGGACGGACAGGCATCAGGGGAGCTGGGGATCTTGTCTGATTCTGTCCCTTTAACCCTCTGGCTTGTGTCCTCATCTTTACACTGCTGAGGTGGACCCAGGCCACCTCCGAGCTCCCTCATGGTCACTAAGATTCCTTGACCTTATGAGCTGCCAGGCCCTGGAGATCACTGTAATCCAGGTGGATGGGAGATGGTCACCTGAACCAGGTTCACTTTCTCTCTGAGCTGTGAGAGTCACAGGCTATACCTCCACAAGCCCGTTCTCCCTGATCACTGACTGTCTCTCTGTCCCCTTCCGGGGATCCATGACAACACGGTTACCACCAGCTTGTCAACGGCGGTGGCATCTGCATTCTTGACATTCCAATCTGGAGCCGGGCTTTTTATAGTCCCGTGCCGTGGGAGGAGGCCGCGATGAATACAGCGCAGACAGGATGGATTTAGAACTGCAAGCGGGAGGAATCTGTGGTCCTTCATCTGAACAAAGCCCCCCGGAGGCTGCGGTGCACGGTCCCGCCGACAGTCCCATCACGTCCCTCACCGTTGGTTCCAGGACGAGGAGGGTCTGATGATGGAAGCGTGAAACCTCCCTGCCCTGTCTGTGCAGACTCAGTTATTCAGAAGTTTTGATAGGAACTCCCGGCTTGCCCGTCAGTCTCTGCTGCCAAGCATCTCAGAGGCACAGAGACCTCTTTTTGACGAAATCCGTGGGGCACATGTGTTCCTCTGCCTGTGTACATCCAGGCCTCACGCAGCCAATGGCCAGCTGGCCTGGGGTTCCATGCTCGGGCCTCTCGTGTTGGAAAAACTGAAACCTAAGCTTCCCTATGATAAGTCATCATTCTGATTTCCCAGCCCCCAGTGATGCGGACCGTCCCATGGAGAGACCTGCTTCAAACTCCGGAGGGACACCGCCCTGTCCTTCACACCAGAAGCCCACCTGCCCCTCCCTCCTGCCTACCCGAAGCTACTTCCTTCTGGGACGTGTCACCAGCACCCCTGCTGGTTCTGACCCTGCAAGTCAAAAGCTGCCCAAGTTCCGTGACTGCTTCCCCCCCTCCCCCACCCCGCTGCCAAGTCCCCTTCAGCCAGGAATCCCCGCACGATGCCCAGATCACATAAAACACGGATGCTCACAGCGGCCTCTCAGCCTCCGGGCCGGGTCAAACTGCGCCAGCTCCTTCTCGACATAGTACAGGACCTTCATGGAGTCCCGCTCTTTGTCGGCCTGAATCCGGTAACCTTTGCGAACTGTTGGGGAGAGGACAGGAAGGTGACCCGGAAAAAAAAAAACAACAACGATTTTACCAAGTAGGAAACACGGTGCCCACTTCTAACAGCTTCTCTGTGAAAGGACCCAGACGTGGTCATCTCTCTCTATACACCCGAGATACCCTGGGAACGGAGGACCTGCAGGTCAGGGACAGAAATTCTACTGCGGCACATTTTTCATCATTTGTTAACTGTTGCTTCCCACCTCCCCACCTCTCACAGCGCCGCTCGCTCAAAGCGCATCTTCCCAAGAGCTCAGCACTCTGTTGGGACTTGAATACCCACACTAAAAAAAAAAAAAGACCCCTTTGTAGATTTGAGGACACAGATCACTCTACCCTCGGAGGATCACACCTTCACGTGGTGGGAGGATCTGGAACTCTAAGACAGACACCTGCCCATCAGGACCTGGACAAAGGTGGCCTGGATGCCGCTAAGTTGCCTGGGGGGTGAGTGTATGAGCTGATGTTAGATTTTAGGCTCCATATGCATTAGTACAAAACAAGATGCAAAATATATATATATATATATATATATATATATATATATATATATATATATATAAAATATGTAAAATATATATATATAAAATATATATATGTAGTATTGGAGATAATCCCATCTCCTACATTCCTATCACTTATCAGGGACAATGACTGCTGCAACCCTACATTTAACTCTCCATCTAGTCCCCAGGGTCGGTCTAATCGTCACAGACGAGATAGAGGGGAAAAGAAGGGACTCAGTGGGATGGGAGCGGAACAATAATGGTGATGGACAACACACACAGGGGATAGGAACAAGCTGGGGACCCCGCTCGGCACCTTACGCGGCTGCTGTTCCTCCTGGCCACCTCAGAAGGGTACTGTTCTGAGCTGCACTTTATGGCTGAGAAGACCCAGGCACAGGGGAGTTTCCCAACTCACTCAAGAATCACTGGCCACTCCAGGGCCGGGACCCTGCAGTCTGACCGAGGCCTCACCGTGTCAGACATCTTGCCTGTCTAGGAGTCTAGGATCCCAGTAGGAAGGGTAGATGAAGAGGACGAGAAAGAAGAGCCCCAGGCAGGATGTGCCCTTTGGTGGCGACGGCATGGTTGGAGACACGGCCCTACCTTCCAGCCCATCAGGACAATACCATGCGGTAGAAGCAGGTGACCCCAGTCCAACGCTCCCCACTCCCACACGTGAGGAGATGCCATGAAGACACCACGTGACGGCACGTGACTCTGGAGCCCACCCCGCTTTCTGCTCTCTCTGGCTGTGGATGGGACCCCCAGCACAAGCTGTGCAAACGGCAAATTAACCTATAATACCCCCCAGACCCCTGAGCACAGCCCCAGCTCTGCAGACTGAGAAGAGGCCCACACACCCAGGTGGGCAAGTGCACTGGTTTTCTATGTGGGGGCCTGTCGGGCAGTCCACACGTTCACCTCAGACTGTGGAGTTAGTTTAAAAAAAAAATGAGTGCATCTCAGCACATGCTCCCTAGTGATGTCTTCTCCTGGAGGTTAAGAGCCATAATCCTTCCGCAGAAGCAGTTACCAGCAGACGTGATTTTCTCTCTCCAGCTACACAGTCTTCCATCTCTGCAGGGGCGTTTACAGAGGAGCACACAGTTTAATTAAGACGCAGTTATTCCCACGGAGCGGCTCTGTCTGTTCTGGGGCAGTTACATCTCAATGGATGAATTGCAGGACTGGGGGGTGGGGGAACTGGGCATCCTGTGGACATGCCACTGGTTTACCGAGGCTCCTCCGATAAAGGGTGACCTTTCCAGGGCTCAGTGTTCATGTCTGTAAAAGGCCACGAATACCTCCATTCTTTAAACGATCTTTTAAAAAGAAGAGATAAAAGGTTCTGGCTGGGCATCTCAGTGGACAGAGCATTTTCCCGGCATGCTGAGGTTACGGGTTCGATCCCTGGTCAGGGCACGTATGAGAAGTAACCAACGAGTGCACAACTAGCTGGAACTCAGTGGAACAAGTTGATGTTTCTCCCTTTCTCCTTTTTTCTCTCTCAAATCAGTGAAAACAATTGAACACATAAAAGAAGAGACAAGAGCAAAGACCAAATCAGACACACAGGCTGACTCCTCTGTAATTATTAGGGGCAGCTCACATGTCACCTCCTCTCCCAGTCACTGGTGGCTACAGAAGTTCTCTCTCTCTCTCTCTCTTTCTTTCTCACTCCTGGCTTACAAAGCATTTAGTCTGAACTGTTATCGTGGTGCTTTATATATTCTAGTTCAATTTATTTGTGTAAGTGTGTACTCTTCCCAAAGATTCTCGAGGGAGAGGAATCCTTATTGTGCTATTAAAAAAAAAAACCCTTGGTCCATGCTTTACACATAGAAGGCACTTAATAAGTGTTGGGATGGATTTCCGCTACCCCGGGGGTGGAGTAAGGTTCATAGTTTTTTGTTTTTTTTTATTTTTATTTTATTAAGGGAGAATCGAGGAGGCAGAGATAGACTCCTGCATGTGCCCCGACCGGGGATCCACTCGGCAAGCCCACTAGGGGGCGATGATCTGCCCGGCTGGGCTGCAGCTCCGTTACTCAGTAGCTGAGCTATTTTAGCATCTGAGGTGAGGCCATGGAGCCATCCTCAGTGCCCAGGGCCAACTTTGCTTGAACCATTTGAGCCATGGCTGCGGGAGGAGAGGAGAGAGGGAGAGAGAGAAAGAGAGAGAGAGAGAGAGAGAGATGCGAGAAGGGGAGGGGTGGAGAAGCAGATGGATACATCTCCTGTGTGCCCTGACCGGAAATCGAACCTGGGACTTCCATTTGCCAGGTTGATGCTCTACCGCTGAGCCAACCAGCCAGGGTGGGTTCATGATTTTTTTTAGGAGTATTTTCCATAGCGTTTCCCTCTCCAGACTGTCAACTTCCTAAGGACAGGAACCTCTGGTTAGCTCTGCATCCCCAGCACCTAGCACAGAACCTGGCACATGACAGACATTCAGTACATGTGTGTGTATAAGTGAGTGAAGGAATGAATGAATGAATGAACGAACAAACGAAGGAAAAGGAACTCAGGAACAGAAACTATATTGCAAGGGGTTACAAAGTAAGGCAGGAGGGGCCCGTGCAGATGGTTTTGTGGGTTGGAGAATTTGGATCAGGAAGGAGAAGGCTTGAATTGGTGGTGCAAGGGAGTAGGTAAGTAGGTGCGAGGCTTAGGTAAGTTCTGCTTTATTAGTAGTGGTATTGATGATGACTTCCTAAGAAAACCAGCATGCTTGTAGGCACTAGGGAAGGGACCTACTCTACCTGTAGCCATGGCGTTAACTGGGTGTCCTTACTTAGTGAAGCACCATTCTGGTCAACTTCCAATAATAAATCCTGAGATTGGGGGGGGGCGGGGTCGTTGCTTTATGGGACAGTGTCAACGTACCAAATATCCCCTGGCAGCGAGAGATGAACAATAGCTGGAAACCCCTCGGGTAATTGCAACTTGGACTGGAGCTTGGATTGCTTTATGTCATTATAATAAATGATGCTCCTCGGTGGGAGACAGACTTGATTACATACGTGTGGGTTAGCAGGTCCCTGCAAAGTCCTAGCAACTATGCAGAGCCTCAAGTGAAGACGGCAGTCTGTCCTTCAGTCCCGACTATATAAGGAGACTCCCCTGTGTCAATCAATCCCTCTTGTTGGTCAAGAAGTGTTGGGGGGCCCTGGCCAGTTGGCTCAGTGGTAGAGCGTCAGCCTGGCGTGGAGTCCCGGGTTTGATTCCCGGCCAGGGCACACAGGAGAAGCGCCCATCTGCTTTTCCACCCCTCCCCCTCTCCTTCCTCTCTGTCTCTCTCTTCCCCTCCCGCAGCCAAGGCTCCATTGGAGCAAAGTTGGCCCCGGCACTGAGGACGGCTCCATGGCCTCTGCCTCAGGCACTAGAATGGCTCTAGCTGCAGTGGAGCAACGCCCCCTGGTGGGCAGAGCATCGCCCCCTGGTGGGCGTGCCGGGTGGATTCCGGTTGGGCGCATGCGGGAGTCTGTCTGACTGTCTCCCTGTTTCAACTTCAGAAAAAAAAAAAAAAAAAAAAAAGATGATGTGTTGGGGACTGAAAGCCAACAGGGGCGTTGTGGTTTAGATTTTTGGGGGACAGAGGTGTGGGAAACTGGCAGTAGCTGACAGTCTGCCCCCCCCAATTTGTTCTATGAAGTTGCTAACGGCTATTTTTTCCCACATCTTCATGTTAACTGTGGTGCTGGATTTTTTATACTCGTCCTATCCCCCATGTCCCTCGGAAAGCCTGGAGGTGATTTTCTTTTTATCCTTTTTTTTTTGTGAAGTTAAGATGTTATGTATGGTGGGGGTTTTCTGCACTTGGTAGAATTCTTCAGATGCCTTGGAAATGTGACTTTGTTTTAATGATCTCTTTGATTTGCTAACGGCCTCACTTTGTCCTATAAATAAAGCAGGTAGGGGGGTGGAGGCTTGCTTTTTGCAAGCTATCTCTTGCATTGCAAAGAGGCCTCCCAAGCCCATCCTTTTCCTCTTTAGTTTTATTTTCTTAATTCCACGCCGTTCCCACTCAGGATCTGGAATTACTAGCCACGCTGGTTCGCAGCAAAAAAGGGCAGAGGCAACGTATTGATCTTGAGACTTGAGAAACGTCATCATCCATTTGGCTCCAGTACCTAAAAAGCTACGCAAATTATCCCTTGAAAGGGTTTTTTTTTTGGTCTTGTTTTGTTTTTTATTGTAAGCTCTCAATTCCACTGTGCCGCACACTGCAATTCTCTCCTGCTGGCAGGGTCTGGCCATGCCCCCCACTTGCTCAGGAGCATGGAAAGCACCAGAAGGCCTTTCCTGACCCCTCCGAGCAGAGGAGACCTCTCTCCCTCCAAGCCGGCAGGAGAGAACAGCCTCATCAAATATGCTTTGCAATATTTTACTCATTTTATTTCCACTGAACTAGCCCCCAGCAACCACTCTGCTCGACCACAGCTCCCTCGGGGGGAAATTTATGGGCAGTCATTAAATTTTCCTTTGATTCGAAAAATAAATAGAATGGTGTCTGGTTGATTTTTATCGGTAATTTGTCTGAAGATCAGAGAACTCGGGTGTGTGGTGGTATTTTAATAAGAAATGTCCCAGACCGTTGGCCAACATCCAGCATTTCTTGGAAAACGAATTTTTTCCTCCCTGCTGGTGATGTTTCAGTTTAGGGCAGATGGATGATTTATTTTTCTTTTCAAGTTCACAGTCTGGTTCAAGTCTTTTGGTTGGTGTAGCTTCCTATGTCAGTCTCTCTTGATTGATTAGCCTTGCCAACTTTGGTTTTACTGGAGAGGGAAGAATGGGGTGTTCATTTTTATGCCACAGTATAATTTCCTTTTAAAAAAATTCTTATTATTGCCTGGCCAGACGGTGGTGCAGTGGATAGAACGTTGGAGTGGGATGCAGAGGACCTAGGTTCGAAACCCCGAGGTCGCTGGCTTGAGTACTGGTTCACTAGTCTGAGCATGGGGTCACTGGCTTGAGCATGGGATCATAGACATGACCCCATGGGCACTGGCTTGAGCCCAAAGGGAGGCTTGAAGCCCAAGGTCGCTGGCTTGTTAAAAGATTTGAGCTAATACTTTTGACCTCATGAAGGCTCAACTATTTTTTTTTCAGTTCATACCCCCTTTTACAGACAAATGAATCTTAGAACACTTGCAAAAGATAACCCTAAGGTAGGCAGGTACCCAGGGACAGAGTCTTGTTCCTTGTGTCCAAGCTTCATGGGCTAAGGAAGACACTTTATGGATGACAGGAGAGCTGCCAGAGTCTGCCCCCAGGTGACAGCAGCTCAGCTGTGGGAAAAGTGACTCTGGAACCCTACACGTTTTCTGTATTGCAAACAGGCGTGTGTGTGTGTGTGTGTGTGTGTGTGTATATATATTACAGACACATGTCCTCAGGAGTTCTGAAAGTGACATCTCTTAACTCTCCCTGCCCACTCAGTTCTTCTGCGAGCAGGATGAGTGGATGCCAGGTAGATGTGGTAATAAAAATGGGTAGATGTGGTAATAAAAATGGGTTAGAGCCAGGGAAGTGTCGATGTGGAGAGGCCAGGTAGGAGGTTATTCCCTTCCTCCAGCTGGGGAGATGGTGGCAGCAGGAATGAGAGCTGCGTTAGAGAGGGAGGATGGTGAACTGCCCTGAGGTCAGGCTGAGCTACTGTGTGAAGGACCTGGTGGCCAACTGGGTGAGGGAAGTGAGGGAGAGGATGAGAAGGGGGGATGAAGTCCCGGCTTCTGGTTTGGGCTCGTCGATGGATGGGCCACGGTGGAAGCCACGGAAATAAGAAATGGACGGCGTCAACCTCGACCAACAGCAAATTAACTCAGTGTCCAAGAGGCTGAGTTTGAAATGCTTGCAGGACATCCAGGTGGAGATGCCCACAGGGCAGCTGGACAGGCAGGACGGAGGCTCAGGGGAGAGGTCGGAGTCATCAGTGCATACAGCTTAGCTACAGTGTGGGCGTGGGTGTACACACGATTTCCCCAGGGAGGGGACCTTCGACAAAGCAGAAATGCCAACATCAGGGTGACATGCAGAGGGACGCAGGCAGCAGAAGAGGTCGGAAGTGTTCCCAAGCGTCGTGGGGCAGGAGGCAAGGCTGACGGGTGGGCCAGGGTGGCACAGGCCTTTCAGAAGTGGAGGGAAGCGCAGATTGAGAAGCGCTCACCCGACTTAGCAGGAAGGCAATCTGTTTTCTGGAGTGGTGAAGACAGCAGCAAGATGGTGAAGAAGGCAGAGGACACGGAGACATTAAGGATTCAAAGCTCCTTCCAAGGAGTCTGGCGGGGAAGAGGCGAAAGGGGTGGAGAAGTCCCACCAGAGGACTATGGGGGGTTTGCAAGTTGTCCCGGCATTTTAACAAGAGAGGGTTGAGCATGTTTCTGTTGCTGACAGGAAGGGGTCACTGAAGAAGGAAGGCCAGAGATGTGAGGTAGGAATGGGGGACAGTGTGGGCAGTCCGTGAAGAGAGGACCTTGACCAAGCTGAAGGGGATGGACACGAAGCCAGGGAGGAGGAGAGAGCCGCCTTTTAATGTAAGAGAGGTTTCAACCAGCCTCGATGAGGAATGAGGATATCAGGTGCCTCTTAGCCTTGCTCCCAGTCGGTAACCAACCGGCTACCCGATGCCCAGCTCATCAAAGAGGCCTTTTCCACGACACAGCCTTCAGGAGCGGATGGTGGATGAAAGGAATCTGAAACGTTGCCGTTGCTAGGTGACTACCCACAAACTGAGGAGGACAGAACTATAAAAGTGGCTTCGATTTACATCTTTCTAAGTCAGCATTTCTGAACGTTTCTGGCATGCTGTGGAAGATAATCTACACGCAACGTGAGTGTCACAAGTCATTCTAGCTGTGGGACTGGGAGGACAAAAAAGTGTGACCGGCAGAGACCGTAAAGAAGCACTCTGTCCCAGCTCACAGGCCAGATAAAGATAACAGGGCTAGGCTAGCTGTGGTTGACATAGTGCATTGCTAACAGAATCCCGGTTTTGTTCATTTCCAAGGTCAAGAGGCGTTCTAGCCTGAGAGATGAGTCTAGACGAGTCCAAACCTATCTGGTTTTTAGGAAGGGACATGGGACACAGTTCTTGCCAATAAGACTGAAAGACGTCTGTAGGAAGGATGGGTGGTGGGGATTCTAGAAAAGTCCCCTTGCTCTTGAGAAAAGCAGCACAAGGGGGAAGCATGTCTGTCTCCTATCACCAGATGCTCTGTCGTCCCTGGGACTATAGCGGTCATCCTGGGATGATGAGGGAGTGCTCAGGGGGACAGAACAGGATGGAAAGGATGGGGTCCTTCAGCGACGCCCCCTGAACCATCCAATGAGCCAGTGCCAGGCCACCTCACCCTGGGCTTTCTTGCTGGGTGAAATAATACATTTTCCTATTTTTTAAGCCGCTTCTAACTGTGGGGGTTAGTAGGGTGGGATGAGCCACAGGACCACAGAACTGAAACGGACGCAACGGGTTGGAAACTGGAGGGAGAAAGTACCTGTCCGTCTAGGAAGATGGACCATTTCATTGGGAGGCTCATTAACTACAATGTATGGGAGTGCAGGGGAGGGGGAGGGCTCTGGTGGGAAGGAAGGAGAAAGAACAGAGAAAAAAGGGAAGTGGCAGATAGAGTAGGAGACCGGTTCCGGTTCCGTGAATGTCCCTTTTTGCCCATCTGATCCTTTGGGGAAATGGGATCTGCTATCTTTCTCTAATTCCCTGCACGTCCTTGATCATTAACTTTGACTCCTCAGTCTGTGACTCATTCCTGGTCTCAGATGTCAGGATGCCATGAATAGTTCCAACGGGAGAAAAAAACACGAGTACCGATTACTCACTGAGGATATCCAGCCCTTCCACGGTCAGCACCGACGGTTCATTACCTGGGCAAGGTCCTCGTCCCCTGCTCCCGACTGAAGGCGGTCCAGATATCTCCAGGGCAGAGACGTCTGCCCATCCAAAATCCACCTCCACAGTCTACTACACACACACCTCCAACCATAATTACTACTTGGTAACCCTGCTCACAGGGCTCAGGAACAGCGACACATTAATGCCCCACTTTGACACCTCAGCCCCGGGCCAATAACCACGATGAATCATGCCCTGAATGGGGCTCATCTAATCTGAATAAGGTCTCCTTACCAATAAGCTTCCTTCTGCCTGGGGCAGGGGTCCCCAAACTTTTTACACAGGGGGCCAGTTCATTGTCCCTCAGACCGTTGGAGGGCTGGACTATAAAAAAACTTATGAACAAATCTCTATGCACACTGCACATATCTTATTTTAAAGTAAAAAAACAAAACAGGGGAACGAATACAATATTTAAAATAAAGAACAAGTAAATTTAAATCAACAAACTGACCAGTATTTCAATGAGAACTATGGGCCTGCTTTTGGCTAATGAGATGGTCAATGTCCGGTTCCATATTTGTCACTGCTAGCCGTAACAAGTGATATGACGCACTTCTGGAGCCATGATGTATGCATCCCGCGTCACTGGAAGTAGTACTGTATGTGAGCGACACTGCGCTTTGCAGTGCCACCACATACAGTGCTCCAGGAGCACAGGATGTGGATGCATCCTCTCACTGACCACCAACGAAAGAGGTGCCCCTTCCGGAAGTGCGGCGGGGGCCGGATAAATGGCCTCAGGGGGCCGCATGTGGCCCGCAGACCGTAGTTTGGGGACCCCTGGCCTGGGGTGTGCACCACTGGACAACCTGGCACATCCTGAGGCTCCATCTCCTTCATTCCCTGAAGTCTGACTGCCTCCTCTCTCCAAGTATTTGTCCGATTGCCCGCTCACTTCCACTCCCTTTGTCTCCAACCAAGGGCTCACATGTGCCCTCTGAATGGCTTCAGTCACAGCCCAGGGTGTCTGCCCCCACCCTTGCCCACTGACCACTTGGCTGCCAGCGAGTCACTTCCCCCCACTGACCACTTGGCTGCCAGCGAGTCACCTCCCCACTCAGGACTCTGAGTGCTGCGAGTCACTCGCTACAGCACCACGCCCCAGCTCTTCCGGGGAGTAGGGTGAGGGCGTAGGGTTCGAGGCTCCACAAACATGAGGGTGTCAACAGATGAGCTGGACCCCATCAAACACACACAGCATATTTCCCCCACTCTGCTTCCTCCTGGGGGTGCTCAGCAATCCCTGCTCTGCTCCCCTAAACCTTTCCTTCCTCCAGGCCCAGCCCAGACCTCACATCTTCTCCAAAGAGACCTCACATCTTTGGCAACCATACCAGCTCTCTCCTACACTCTCCCGGTCCTGCCGCCTTAGCATCAAATTGCCCTAATAAAGGCCCATCCTTTCCCCCGGCTCAACCACACTGCCTGGATGCACACCATGTCCTGCGCGTCTGGGTGCTCTCACAGTGTTGGTCCGTCCTGAGCGCTAGGAAGGGATGGGACAACTATTTACTAACTGCATGGTCAATGGTGCAGGGGTCCCTCACCGCTTTTTCTTATCGTTTTGGTTACTGAGGAGCCCGGGAAGGAAGCGGGGTCAGCTATGCCCTGCGGCCCTTGGAGAGCCTGGCATGCCCTCCAGAAGGTGTCTGACACTGCTGGCAGGGCCCCACTTCTGGAACAGAGATAACTGCTTCCCGAAGAACCATCCCTGAGCTAGAGATTGTCATCAGCTAGAAGCCAGCGTGGGAGCGGGCGGGAGCGCGGGGCCGGGGGTCAGGAACCACATTTACCACTGCGGCTTCCTCCAGTGGAGTCACTTGGAGCCAGGGGAGGTGGATGCGGCTTGTCCATCAGCATGCCCGACGAGGGGGCTCCTCCCAAGGGGACAGAGGGGATGGAGTAGGGGCCGGGGACACAGGAGACAGAGGGAGGGTACCCGGCCTTTGCTGCTTTCCCTGCTTCATACACTGTGGAGGGAGATGAAGAGCGAGACAGATTATATGGCCCCACCCTCCGCAGCCCGCACACCGTAAGTCCCCGAGAGCATGCCTCAGGGAGTTCCTGTGTCTGTCAGTGTATGTGCATGCGTGTTGTGTGCATGTGTGTGTACGTGCCCGTGTGCATGTGTGCCTATGTATATGCATGTGTGCCTCTGTATGTGTGTCTTGGTCCTGTGTATGCACATGTGTGCCATGTGCACATGTGCATGTATGTGCCTCTTGTGTGTTTGTTCGTGTGTGTGCATTTGTATGTGCATATGTGCCTATGTGTATGCATGGGTGTGCCTGTGTGCATGCATGTGTACTTGTGTGTGCATGTGTGCCCATGTGTGTATGCCCATGTGCCCACATATACATGTGGGTGCATGTGTGTACTTGTGTGTGCCCATGTACATGTATAAACACACACCTCGTGTGTACATATGTGTATTCAGGTGTTTGCGTGTGCTAGTGTGTGCCTTGTGTGGGTGTGTTCGTGTGCCTGTGTGTGCACGCAGCTTGCACACCTGTGTGCGTTCTAGGCCCAAACCACTTCCTCGGCACTGCCCGCCCCCGCTCCCTCGGCCCCTCCAGCTGTCAGAGGCAGCAGCACCAGGAATTACAGTGTTTAGTACCTGGCAGCTGAGTAATTAAGCGGTCCTGGGAGCTGTCACAGCAAGCTTTGCAGTGACAGCCACGGCCCACTCTTCACCGCACTGTCTGTGGGCGGCCTAAGCCCTGGGGCTGCTCAGGGCTGCTTTCAGGGGAGCCCGAGCCTCTTCTCGAGAGGCAGGGACAGCAGGGGTCCCGACACAACCCTGCTTGTGAGCCCCAAAGCAGCACGCATGCCCTGACTCCTCCTGAGAGGTACTTTACTTATAAACATACATGTCGTGTCTCCTTCATCTGCCGGATGGCTGGGTTCCCATACTCAATGCCTACGTGGGCTTTGGCCAGTAAGGCGAACGTGTGGACCCCCAAGGGAGGAGCAGTCCCTTTGCAGACCATGTTGTCACAGGAGTAAACAGAACCTGTCCATGGATGGATGGGACTCAAGGCTGTGGTCTGCACGCTGTGCTTGTCAGAAGAATGGTTCTCTGCCTGTGCGAGGCATGACTGCACAAGGTGTCCTCGTGTTTGAAGGCCTCGGGAGAGGAACAGCCTTACCCACAACCTCCCCACCCTGAACCTGCCCTTCCTGCCCTCACAAGTGTCAATGGGAACTCCACATGCCAGGGGACAGGTGTGGACAAGAGGCATGGAGTGGTGAATGGAGGTGAGAAGGCAGACAAGAATGGTCAACTCTGGAAGCCGAGGGTAGGGGGCTATTGGCACAGGAGGGAGTCTGGAATGAGTAACATCATGGGCGGAAGAAAAGAAGGCAGAGAAGGAGGTCAGGGCACACAGCCGTCTGATGGGTCACTCTGTCACGGTCACCCTCCAGCTGCCCACCGGGCCCGGTACTCACAGGCCTGAGGGCAGCAGCATGACTCTGGGCAGCACGGGCAGCGGATGTAGCAGCAGCAGCTATGCGGGCAGCACTGGCACCAGCAGATGCCTACCAGGACGAAGAAGAGGAACACTCCCAGGATCACCAGGCCGACAAACACCCACTCTGGAAGGATGCACAGAGAAAACCCCTGTCAGGATGGCACGCTCCTCAGGTCTCCCGGTGAGCAGGCGGGAGCCAGAGGGGCCTTGCTAGCTGGGCGCAGAGCCCCTAAACTCAGGAAGAACTCGGAGAGGGAGCGGTGCAGACCCCCCCAAAAGCCACCAGGTGGGGTTTTGGGGGCCCCTCCCGGAGAAAGGGTTTGCCATCTTGATTGTGGTAAAAGCACGGGACAAGGGCAGAAAGACTCCTGCCCAGGGCGGGGGGTTGTTTGCTGAGCTATAAAGTGCAGGGTTCTGTGAATATACATCTTGGGTAGTCAAGTTCTTGTCGCTAAGCGTTTAAGTCTGGAGAAAAACTTCTCCGTGTCTACCTGGTCTAAATCAGAACGTATTTAGGTGGTCCAGGTCCTTAGGTATTCATCTGTTTTCCTGCCCATGGCCCTGGGAACACCTTTCTTGAACTCAGCATCAGAGCTCCTACCTGTCCAACAAACCATGACTAGAGACAACAAGAGACAGGCTCCAATAGAGAGGGGACGCTGTCCCCACCCTGCGCTTTTAGGACCTGCTATTAAACCCAGCTTCCCACGGGAGACCTGGAAGACTCACGTGAGCCATGATTTCCCTTAAAAGCTAAAACAGTAAAGCAGTTCATTTTGATTTGAAAATAACCTACCAAAAGTCCCTTTACAATGAACTTGAAGCACACATTATTTTTGGTTAAGTATTCCTTCAAACAGAGCTAAAAAATATGACATTTTTGTTACGTAAAGGGTTTTGTGATCATGGTAAAGTTATTTGACCTTTGTTTAGAACATAATTTCCTCAGAGAGAAAACAACCTCTGTTTCTTGAATGTCTTGCCTCGCTGGTCCATCTGAAATACATTCAAATTCACCAGGTCTCCCTCTCTTCAGGGAAGAAGTGAGAGGACTGAGTACCCGGCTAGAGTGGGCTAGACAGCATTCTTGCTGGGGACAGCAGATGGCCGAGGGCTTTGGCCTGGGCCTCAAAAAATAACATCATATCATGTACCCTGAGCTAGACCTGAGCCGCAAGGATTCGATGAGGTGGGTGGCGTGGTGGCCACAACTTGGATCAGGCAGGCAAGGAGAAAGGACTGGCAGGTTACCTTGCAGAAACAATGCTATCCATGCAAGAATTCGTGGAGTCAAAAGGGAAGCAAGTTCAGGCATCCAGGACCAGATAGGAAAAATACAGTAACTCTTTCTTGGAACTGGGGGTGGTGGCATCTAATTTGAAGAAGCCATGCAGCGTAACATTGCTTCCTTTGTGTACAGCGAACAAATTGACACAATTGTGGATAAGGGCAGACACAAAGGGAGGCTATTTCTGTCCCTGGGACCCATGGGAACAGGAAGAATGTCAGCGTTGGGGTTGGGCCGCTATCGGCAGAGGGCCGGGAGGGTTCACGGAAGAATGAGCGAAGGTCAACTGGGAAGACCTTGGGTGTTTCTTAAACCTTGAATCAAGCCAAAACCAGTGGCCAGGAATATTTTGTCTCTCTGTTGCTCTTAACTGTCAGGCAGCTCTTGGGTTGACACACTCCAAAGCAAGCTGGAACCTTTTCCTCCATCCTGAGTTTGGCTGTGTCCTCCTCCATGATTCATTCCTGTTTCTCTCTGAGTCTCCTTCCCTCACGGACTATCAGGCTGTGCCAGATTGACACTGGCTTGTCTAGGTGGGTGCGTTCAACTTAAGCTACATACAAACACAGAGGTGTGTATTTGGGACAGGCGTCCTTGACATACGGTTCCTAGACAACCCTCTGCCAAGGACTTAGGGGCCTAGAAGGCCCTAAAATTGTATACAAAGCACAGTAGGTATATAGATGTCTACCCTTCAAGGGAGAAGCAGTACATAGCTCTCATTAAGTTTGAAAAAACAATGTTTTTATAAAGTTATAAAAGGCGATTCCAAGTCACACGGTTGCACACTAATGAAGGGGCAAACGTGTAACTCAGGGCACAAGGAATGCAGATAAATAATGACGCTGTTAAGGGTAATTATAGGTATTTGGGTGCAGCTGAGACATCAAGATGGGCAGGGAGGTGGCCAGGGAGCCCGTGTGCCTGACAGGGAAGGAACCAGGTCCCCATCTCAGCCCACTTCTAATGATCATTACTCTTTCAGAGTCTAATAACAGAAGAAGTACAATTTCAGAAGGAATACAATACAGAAGGCATACTTCATCCTGGAAGAGACCACAGACACATGTAGACAAATGAGCACATAAGTTAAAGGAGCCATGAGCCACTCATGCAGAAGCCGGACAGATGGAAGGACAGCAAACAGAGTGATTAAAGAGTTAAACGAGTGAATACCTGGCATAATCTCCACAGCAAAACTGGGCAAGAGATCAGCAAGCAGCCCTGTCCTGCCTGGAAGAGGTAGAGAGGAAAGAAGAGGGAAGAGGTTACTGCAAAGGAAAACACAGCCCGACACGTGGCTGCAGCTGGCGCCCTCCCCACTCAGGGTGCTGACCCACGCTCTCTGTGGGGCTGGGGGGCACATCACAGCTGCTGGGCTCCATCAAGAGAACGAGAGAACCCTCTCCATCCATCTCTGGTGGCCAGTGTGAGTGAGCTCTGCACCTCCGTCAGGTGCAAGCAAAACCAGAATTCTCCCTCCAACTCTGTCTGCCTCAACTATGGAACGGAAAACCCTGCTGTCACAGACTGGCATGCGCCAGCTGCGCTCCCTGGGATGGACACCCTTCTCCGGGCACTCTGGCAGGAAGTCCAGCCCACCCAGATCCAGACATTCCACTAACGACGACGATGTTTCCATACATCCACGCACATACCTACGTCCTTGTACAAACATAAAGCACATATTTGGTTTTCAACGCGGGGATTATCTTGCCCCGTGATGCTATTTCCAGCCCAGAGAGATATTTTGATGACTAAAATCCCCGAAGGGAAAGAACAGATACCCTAGATGAGCCACACGCGCCTCTCATCTCCTTCTGGCTCCAGAGACGCACCGCACATATGTAGATGGTATGGCTTTCCCATATGGCACCCTCAGCTGGTGTTGTGGGGCCCCAAGTGCCTCCCGCGGGACACGGCACAGAAGCTTGAGGGTTGGTGTCAGAACAGGAGCCCCCCCGCGCAGCTCCTGTGGGCAAGGACCTGTTGCAAGAAACCAGTCACAGGAAGAGGTGGGGAAGGTTAGTCCTTTTATTAAAAACTGGCCTCATTGACAGAAGTGCTGGGCTCTCGTCTATCCTGTTCTCATGGTAAATTAATGTCAAGACCCCGATGGGACGTCTGCCCCGCACAGGACATCCCGACCGCACACGGGGGTCTCGCTGGAAAACGAGGCATGCCAGGAAACAGCAAGCGAGCTCCCAGGTCCTTTCCGACTCACGGTGGCGAAAGCTACTCCATTTTCTGAGTGTGACGCGTGTGTCTAGAACAGCTCTGTCCAGTAGAAATAGAAGGTGAGCGGCGGGTCATTTTGGCTTTGCCGGTTATCCCATTCAAAGGGTAAAAAAGAATGAAACAAATGCTGTTTCTTCCTTACACCAATGTAGCCCACATATTGACAGTTCAAAGGCTCAGTAGATCACCCCTATAACTCGAAGGGTGTATTTCATGCACATGGACTTGGTTCATTTAGAAACCGTTTCTGTTGAAGTGTGAAGAAGTGGGGTAGAGGAAAAGTCACTCACACGTGTGGTTTATATACTGGATCGAAAGATCATGGTTGGGCCCTGCCCCCTCCTATGAAATGCAGAAGCCACTCCACAGAAATGCAGCTCTGACAGAGGTCAAAGACAAGGGTGTGCACCCAGGAGGTAGAGGAAGATGCCCTACCCGGGCAAGGTGCTAGGGAGTCAGGTCAAAGGCTCTCCTCGACTCCGCAGGCCAGTGTGGTAAATGTGTCCTGGGTATGTCTCCTGCATGGGGAATGGTCCCACCTTTGAAAAGTTAGTTGGGACCAGCATACATTTCAAGAGCTAAGAAGCACGGAGTGGGTGACTTAGGCTAGCTCTGGCTTGCTGTTTGGCAAGAAGACCTTCCTTCCACCTGCATTTCATCCTGTGCAGCTAATTAGGTCAGAGTGGTCTGCTGTTTGCAAGGTGTCTCAAAAGGACACACAGAGCTACGGGGGGTATTGGAAAAAGACCTCCTCAGGGAGAGTGCTCAGGGCAGCCTTTAGTCCCAACCTTCATGAAAGCCTAAGGGGTACCTCTAAGGCTCACCCGTGGTCTAGTACAGTTTTCTAGGACAGGAGGCCAGAATGGGGTTTGGGGGCCACAGTCTGAGCACGTGATTAAGAGCACACATCGGTCTCATCCAGAGTGTTCTCTGTGCAAACATCTCTTGGAAACTCAACAAGGCCACAGACAGCCAGCTACAGATTTGGGAACTTGGGATCTTGGACATCTATCTCTTAAAAACATCAGTTAATATTATTAATTACCAGCCAATTGCCGGTGATCAAGAAATCAATATACCATGTTTTTAACAATCCAGTTATCAAATACTTACTTAAAAAAAATCTAGACAATGAGCACTTCCTTTTGTGTGTGTGTGTGATAGAGAGAGGCAGAGAGAGAGAGAGAGAGAGAGAGAGAGAGAGAGAGATAGGGACAGACAGGAAGAGAGAGAGATGAGAAACATCAGTTCTTCATTGCAGCTCCTTAGTTGTTCATTGATTGCTTTCTCATATGTGCCTTGCCTGGGGGTTAAAGCAGAGAAATGACCCTTTGCTCAAGCCAGCAACCTCTGGGATCAAGCCAGCGACCATGGGGTCATGTCTACAATCCCACTCTCAAGCCAGAGACCCCATGCTCAAGCTGGTGAGCCTGCACTCAAGCTGGTGAGCCCACGCTTAAGCCGGCAACCTCAGAGTTTTGAACCTGGGTCCTCTGCATCCCAGTCTGACACTCTATCTACTGTGCCACCTGGTCAGGCGACAATGAGCATTTCTAACTATCTACTAAGATGAGAAGCTTTTCTTGCACTGACTCCCTAGTTCTCAAGCCTACCAATGTTTTACATGTCTCTAGGCCTGTTAGAGCCCAAGTCACTAATCACTTTCGGAATAGGAATATCATCGATGACCTATAAGCTACCAATTTGTATGCTCTCATGGGAAATTAGCTATTGTGATCATCACCAACTGTGGAAACCCCAGACATTAAGAGGGATATGGGGCTCGTGCATAGCATGTAGAGCATAGAGAATGTTATGATGGAGAAAGAAGCATACCAGGAGGAGGGGATTCAGGGCAGCTTTGCTGAGAGTTTACTGGGTGATTACTACAGACAAATCACTTCCTCTCTCTGGGTCTCAGTTTTCCCATTCGTCAGTGGAGTGGTCTATCAACAGGAAAACTATTTGGCTTGGTTTGTATAGGACGGTCCTGGTGTCATTCATACCACCTCATTTTACTCTCAGCGTGCCCTAGTTTGGGCAGGTCACTCTATCTATAACGTTTTTATTTCATTTATTTATTTGGATAGATTGATTTTTTTAGATGAGAGGAAGGGGGAGAGACAGACAGAGAAAGAGAGAGAAACATCAATTTGTTGTTCCACATATTCATGCCATCAATGGTCGATTCTCATACGAGCCCTGACCCAGGGATCAGACCCTCACCCTCGGCATGTTGGAGAGACACTCTAACCCGGCCAGGGCCTCTGTAACATTCTTTGTTCTCAACTTTGAGACTCGGTGATGAGAGCTGCAAACACAACTACCTGTCCATAGCAACAAGCAGGGAATGCAAATTTAAGTGCAGCCAGACCAGTTTGGGGGTGTAGCAAATGGCAGATTACGTGTCCCCAGGGGCTGCTAGTACCCACATCAGGCCAGTTATTGCTCCCCCCAAAATGTGCCTTCTGGGTTTCAAGTCTTCCTATTTTTCAAGATGAATCAGACCCTATATATATATTTTTTTAATTTATTCATTTTAGAAAGGAGAGAGAGAGGGAGAGGGAGGGAGAGAGAGAGAGAAAGAGAGAGAGAGAGAGGAGAGAGAGACAGAGAGAAAAGGGGGGAAGAGCAGGAAGCATCAACTCCCATATGTGCCTTGACCAGGCAAGCCCAGGGTTTCGAACCGGTGACCTCAGCATTTCCAGGTTGATGCTTTATCCACTGCGCCACCACAGGTCAGGCCCAGACCCTATATTTTTAATGTGAAATATCCTGATGTTTGAATGTTGGCACCTGACTCCTAAGATTTATTATTTATTTTTCAAAGAATACCAGATGAGCCATGCAAAATCTGTGGGGGGCTGTCTATAGCCCAGGGATTGCACACTTGCGAGCAACAAGGGTGTATGCACACAAATATCTTTTTTTTTTTTTTTTTTTTTTTTTTTACAGGGACAGAGAGAGTCAGAGAGGGATAGAAAGACAGGAATGGAGAGAGATGAGAAGCATCAATTATCAGTTTTTCATTGAGACACCTTAGTTGTTCATTGATTGCTTTCTCATATGTGCCTTGACCATGGGCCTTCAGCAGACCGAGTAACCCCCTGCTTGAGCCAGCGACCTTGGGTCCAAGCTGGTGAGCCTTGCTCAAACCAGATGAGCCCGTGCTCAAGCTGGCAACCTCGGGGTCTCAAATCTGGGTCCTTCCGCATCCCCGTCCGACGCTCTATCCACTGCGCCACCGCCTGGTCAGGTGCACACAAATATCTTTATGGACACATAACACACGAAAGCTGGATTTCTTCACGGGCTCGTTGGTGACCCGACAGTGTTCCAATCTTGCTTCTATTTGCAGACTGTCTGTACACTGAAGTTCCAGGTGCCTAGGTTTTCAAATCGGAAAGTATCCCCACCAAATGCTTAGCTCTACCTACTTCTGGGGAGCTGGAAGGGGCATGGGGAAGAGCACAGAGGGGCTTTCACTTTCTTAGTTTTGTTTTGTTTTGCATTTGTAATTTAAAGAAATTAAAGTAAGAATAGGTGGTGTCAGAAACGCAGACAGGAGCTTCCCAAAGCTTGTCACTCTGATAGCAAGCTTCTCATTCTACTTGAAGGCGAAGCAAGAGCCAGTCAGTTCCACAGAAGACATGAAGCCTTCCCATAGTGCACCGGCATGATTAACTCCCCCTGGTGGCCTGGGTGATACACTCTTGCAGTCCAGCGGGCAAGATGAAAGGTCTTCTGAATTCAGAACAGGCAGTGGGGATAGCAGACAGTGCCCCTCCATCACGTCCACCGTGGACAGTGTGAGCCTCTGGCTTTTACACCATGGCTGTACTACGTATATTGGCTCAAAGGCATTTTGAAAAGTGGGTTTCATGCTGGGACCCAACACTTCTGCAAAGCATTTCTGTCTCCATCTCCTTTGCCCAGGGAGTCGTGCCACCAAGTTGGAAAGGCTCCCTTCTCTTTCCCTCCTATTCTAACCCATCTCGTCCAACAGAATGCCGGCTCGGGGAGCCCACAAACAACTGCGGCAAACACGTCCCTGCTTTCAGCAGCACTGGACCAACACCGTGACTCACTCTGCCTCGTCCAGGGTTCTGCTGAAGGGCGGCAACTACCCGCCACTTGAATGTCTGAGGAGAGGATGATAAACAGACCCAGCGAATAGAGGGTTTCCTCTTTTCAAACCGTAGTTCAAGCTATTAGTAGAAAACACAGCTTTCATGTGAAGCGCTCAGTTTTCCCCAAACCTTGCAGAATCCATTACTTTTAAGAAATTTCCACATGAATCAACCAAAATGAATCAGGCATATACTGAGCATCACCCACAGCACAGCCCCCCACAGCATTCACATGCCTCGGGTTGAATGATCAGGACGTAATTTCCTACTTGCAGCTGCACCTTGACGTTGTCCCCGGCTGAACTCTGTGCGGATTCCTCAGAACCGTTCTTTCCGGCATGTCTCCAATGCCTTCATTCATCATTCACTTGTTCATCCAGTCGACAAAGAAATGGTTACTGCGCCAGGTGTAGACCCAGAGAGGAACGCGACGTGATCCCTACACTCGAGAGGCTCACGGTCTGGCCTGGGGAGGCTCGTCCAACAAGGTGAGTGTAAGAACTCAGCATCAGTTACCTGCAACTGCGTCACAAGACTGAACCGAGGTCAGCTACGTTCCTCCTGCCACGTGCCAGCCAGCCTTTCTTGCATTTTCTACATCGGGTTCTACGTTGTCCAGGGAACTGGTGTTATCACTGCACATTGCAAGACATACTCTACCCCGGTGACATCTCCCCGAGATTTGGACACACTCCTTTCACGGTAGCCAGGCCCCTCGAGGCAGGATTTACTTCCCCTCTTCACTGAGATAACAGCTCACCCACCTCCCCCTGCCCTGCTCTGTCCAAATCCTCACCACACACAGCCTACGAGACTCTGATGGGGTTCCAGCGACCCCGGAAGAAAGATGCACAGAGAAGGTATGTCCGCCACACTTGGAGGACCACTGGACACACCTCTATTAGAGTATCCTCTCCCAGCTGCAAGGATTCCTTCTTTGTGTGAGGACAGAAACCGTTCAGGGTGGGGATGGCATTCTATGCTTGGCATCCTCAGCAGGGCCACCTGAGCACGCACCTCACCCCTCGGGACCTTGAAGTATTTCCAGGAGCAAGACCCCACTGTGGCCTCTGATTTGCCGCTCACAACAGTGCCTTTTTCCATGACAGGTGGAAATAGGGTCTTCGTAAACATACAAAGTAGCGTTCATTCATTCAGCATCATTCTATGTGGTACAGCAGGGTAAGCACTCATGGCTCAATGCCAAAAGCATCCTCTAGGCATTTGGGACATCCCGAAACGTCATCTTACCACCTAGGGGGATGGAAGTACCGCCCAACCCCACACCCCACAAGTTGTAAACCACCAGACTGGGGTATGTTTAAGGCAGCCATTGCAGAGATACCATGTGCTTACAACTTCAACCAAAGAAAAAAGATTACATTTGTCTCTACTCTTAAAACTGAAATCCCAGCCCTGATGCTTAGTCCGAGCGTTAACGTGCAAAGGGTAGCCACGTTTCCTTTGTCCTGATGAGGTCACCACTGAGGACAGCATGGTCATCTCTGTACATTTCACTGGACTTATTACCTTGGAGTCCTCGTGGGGCTAGCCAATCTACCACACAAATGAACTGCTGGTTCGGGACAACCCGGGTGCTTTTCTTCCCCTACCCCTTGGGCCTCCCTCTTCTCCTTTCTGTCAAATGTACGTGTGGGCTTCCTCCCACTGCCAGGCTTGCCTAAGATGCCCCAGGTCTATTTTCAGGGATGGACGGTACCCACCCCTATTCTCTCCACTCCTAACCCTCTAAAATGTTTCTTTTCTAAGCCTCGGGGGACAGCGGATACCTTCCTCTGGCCCTTGTAAGTGTCAAGTTGTTTCTGTGGCTATGTGGAATCCCAAATAGGTTGGACATTTCCTAAGGGCACACACATCCCTGTTTTTATTCTGTAACCCCACGGCAACCGTGCGTTCAGCGAGAGTTTCTGCTTGCTTATCATGAATGTGGAGCTGGCCTCCCTACCTTTGATAAAATGTGTCTATATATTTTATAACATATTAAAGATGCCTTTTCATCTGTGAACTCTTTCTCTTTGTATTTCACATTTTAGTTCACTTTAAATTATACTGAAGAATTCTAACATTGGCTTCTCACCACCCAATGACTACTATTAGACCATCTGCGATTAACTGTTCATAAATGCTTTGGACGTTGGGGCAGTGATTTTAAATAAGGCTGGTCCAAATCGCTGACTTCTATTCATGAAGCTGAATTCTAGAATCAGGGCTGATGGCGAGAAAAGACACCACAAGTCATCGAATCTGAAGCCCACCCATGCTTTCAGGAACCCAACAGCTCAGAGAGGTTGTGAATTTCACCTAAGCCACACAGCTGACTAATAATCAAACCAAGGGTAGAGCCTGGATCTGCTCACCCTATCCCAGTATTTTATTTTATTTTTTTGCCAATACCTCACCGTCCTTCCAGATTTGCTTGTCCCTCATCTAGAAATGTGCGGCAACGGCTTCCTCATCCCCTAGTGTTTGCGGCGAGCGACCCTCAGATGAGTTTGTGACATCACATGCTGACCTCCTTACATAATTAAAGTATAATTTTTGGATGTAGGGAATATGAGAGATAGTTAAAAACTTCAGCACCGTTGGAAGCTGCAACCAGGAAATGATGACTGAACCCGTGCTCACACAGTACGATTTCATTCAAGGGCATTCGCCATGCTGCTAACAAACTAATAGACCACGATTTAAAAAACCGCTGGCAAAGTACTCTCTGCCTTTGCCAAGTGCTTTGGTGACCCCACCCCCTGCCCTCAGAGAGTGCGTCAATGTTAAAAAACGATCAGTGATGGAACATGCTCGAGTTGGCCCGAGATGAAATGCCGAGGACAGCCAGATCTGCCTCCAAAATGATTGTGGAGGAGGGTGGGGTTAAGGGAAGGAGGAAACTAAGTTTCTGGGTGTGACTGCAGGGTGCTCCTGGGCTCCCTCCATCCGACTGGTGCTGGCACCTTAGTTAGATACAGAGATACCAAGCGTAGCTACTTTCCTTAACCGAAAAAATGTCCTCCGTCGGTCTGGTCTATGGCAGACAGAGAGGGAGGGCGCACCCCTGACAGCCTTGGACTGTCTGAGTTCCTGCCCTCTCCTCGGGGGGCCGGCCCCCCTCCGTGTGAACGCACGCCCGAGCACTTGAATAGCAGCAGCTGGCTCCGCAGAAAAATGGGTGGCTTGTCTCCCGACGGGCTTCCAGAGGCTGCCATTCTTCCTGTGCAGGGCTGAGCGGATTTCTCGGTGACACCCCTTCTCCCGGGCGCACAAGCCTCACACACAGGTCTGCTGCGCCTGGGTCCAGCAATTACAATGAGGCTGGTGGCTGACCCAGCTGCTCCCCGCCCCATTGCCAGGGCAACCGCAGAGACAGGAATGCATACACTTAATTGAAGGCCAGTTTCCTCCCACTGTGATGAGCAACAAGTGAGGCAGGATGAGGCTGAGGGAGGAGCGGAGGAGGGAGGGGTTGGGGAGGTGGGAGCGTGTTGCTATGCCCCTAGGGGCTGGGGGCCTGGGAGGGGCAAGCGGCCCCTCCTAGACCCCGGTTTGTTCTCTTCACAACCCCCAGGATGGAATAAGCCTAAATGGATGTCCCGTACCCTGCAGAAATCTTAGTGCCAGTTTTTTTCAGGGATGGGATATTACGCAAACCGCCATCTGTTGGCTGGGCCCCTCACCTGGAGATAAGCCCATCGCAGGTCCTCTGAAGAAAACTCCAGACACAGCGAGGAGGCCAAGTTGCCTCCCAGCTCCTCTGAAACTTGAGTTCTTGTCAATCAAGAGGAACAAACCTTCAAGGTGGTCATGTCGACAGACGGGGGACCATCACATCCCTTTCCCTAGACATCCCCAATGTATGCCCATTGTCCTGACATAAATTATTAACAGCTCCCCTATTTGCCATATCGAGTCTGCTCAGGACCTCGCAGGTCCTCATCTCAGTCCTGGGTGCTCCCCAAAGCCCTCCAGACTTCCATCGCACGGCCTGCGGGACTCCGTCCTTGTCTTTAGGTTACTCAGTCAACACCCGGAGGAAGCAGGGGCCATCCCCTGAGAACCGGAGGCCTCCAACAGTGGCCAAAACAGAGCAACCAAGGGACAGCGTGTCCCCAAATCCACGGGCAGGGCCCTGCACAGAGGTCCCCGAGAAAACATGACTCCGTTAGTAACAGGGCTGCCGATTCACAGAGGGCTCGTGAAAGCCCCTCGGCCTGCGGAACGGGCGGAAGGAGCATCAGCTCTCTTGTGGGGAGTCCTGGAACCCGTGGGAATCCTCCAGAGGTTCCCCGGGATTAAGAATGTGGGGGGGGGGATAAGGGAACTCCCACTAACTGAGTTCTGATGATATGCCACTGAATCCTCACAAGAGGTCTTCCTGTAACTTTTCTTACTCCTCCCTCGTGTTTAGAGATAAGGAACCCAGGCTCAGGGACACTGACGGATCCAAGGTGACTTTAGTGCACCCGAGTCCTGGGATATCTCACCCCACAGCCATGCTCCTCAAGTGCACCCAGATAGACCTTTGGTCAACATCAGGATTTTGCAACCGTGGCACTATTGACATGTAGGGCCAGATCACTCTGTTGGTTGGAGGAGGCCACCCGTCCTATGCACTGGAGGACGCTGAAGAGCCTCCTTGGACTCTAAACACCAATAGCCCCCCCACACACACACACCTGGGGCAACCCACATTGTTTCCAGACCTTACCAAATGTCTCCTGGGGAGGGGCAAAACTGCCTCCTCTTAAGAATCAATAGCCTGAATAGTTCATATCAAATACAGTCTTCATCTTTCCTTGTGTTCTCTAATTGCTTCAAAAAAGACAATTTCCATCTTTACCAAAGACAGTGATTTGTATGGGGACAAGGCAGTGTCATTTATTGATTTTTGAATCCTCGCTGTGTTAGGCACGTAGCACGCAAAACGCCCAGTGAACTTGAAATCGTAGTTTTGATATGAAGCAAACCTGGCCGCCCTCACGGCACCTGTCAAAAGAGCCGGGTGGCAGGTATGGCATGGAGAGGTCCGCCAGCCCAGGGCGGGGGCTCCTGCAGGGAGCGAGGGGCTTGGTCCCTGTTCCGGAGGCACCGGAGCTGCCACTCCCATCAGGCCGTAGTTGACTCCTGGCTCCCTGTTCTCCTGGCCCTTCCTTCTCTGCCATCCCTTCAACACGTTCTTCTGGTTCTTCTCAAAGCCAAGGCTAACAGAGGCATCTAGGTAAGCCCAGGGCGGAGAAGGCCAGGATCGGGAGGGAGGGCTGGGAGCCAAGCCCGGGGGCTGGGGCCCAATAAGGTCGCCCCTTGTTAGTTTTCTCCCTCTCCTGTCCCGGAGGCCGGAATGGTTACATCCTCAGGCACAGGTGTCTACCGAGGACAGAGAGGGTGCTTTCATCCTCCTCCAGGAACCCACGCCACATTGGGTCTCTCACCTGGAGCCTGCAGTCTGAAAAGCATGGGCGAGTCCACAAATGAAAACGTGGGCTCAGCCCCATATCCGAAGGTGTCCCCACAGGCGTCACCCGGGTGGGTTTAGGGCTAGAGCAGGCGGCTCTATGTAATGAAAGCCTCCTCTTTCTCTGCCAGGAGTAAACTTTTCCTTTCTTCCCCTCCAATTCAATTCCCCCTTCTTCCTCTGTTTGTAAACCTTCCAGAGCAGCAGCGCTCTCAGAGATCAAAGTTGGAGCAGGCAACAAAGACCTCCAAGGAGGCTGTTGCCATGGGGACGCTGGGAGCTGCAGCCCTTTTAATTGGCAAATCTCCGTGGTTAGCAGCACAAGGCTGGGCTGGCAAAGGGGACAAGTAGGGGGGGGGGAAGGGAACCTTGGCAACAAGTCACCTTTCAAACAGCCAGAACTAATGTCCTGGGGGTGTGGTGGTGGGAGGCGGGGCAATTCAAATACAGCGTAGTGTCGCTGACACAGGGGTGAGTGCGGGAGCCTTCTGCACAGCCCAAGAAACATGTCCCAAACACCCTCAAGCAAATACAGTCGATACTATTGTTAATAACTTAATATACTGTCAGATGAGTCCTAGACTGATCGGGGTGATCACTTCTTAAGTTATATTAATGTCTAATCACTATGTTGTATACCTGTGACTAATATAGTGATGTATGTTAGTGGTCACTGAAAAATCAAAAATAATATCTTTTTAATCTCTAAAATCAGTGCTGAGACGCCCCCTTCCATGAACTCCCTAATTTCTCATGTTTTGGATGGCTTTTAATACTGAGGTTTCTTTTAGACCAGAATAACAATTTCAGGCACAGTAACGTGAACAGCTTGACTTAAGAAAAAAGTATGCACACTTGTTTCCAGGAAGTATCCCTGGGAAGGTCCCAGGATGAAAACACAGAGAAGCAGGACAGGAAAACCAAGGTCATCCCATGGCATGCCCTTCGCAGGGAAGGATGAAACCCCAACTTAGCGCCTACTCACTCAGGAAGGCCTGCTGAGAACACACCTATCTCTGGCCTCCTGGTGTACTACTGCATTTGGCCAGGAAAAATGCAGAAACTGATGAATCCACAAAATGTGGGCAGTGTTTGTTTTTGCCTGCCTGGCATTCTTGGAAACAGTGGCCCACAGCCCAACCCAACAACAGGCCTTCTGCGAAAACTGCAGAGAAAGGCACTGCGTCCTCCTGCAACGGGAGGTGTGAAAGACCACTGATGGCTAGGCCTGCCCGAGAGACCCTGTCCCTGTCCCTGTCCCTGTCCGGGGATGCAGCTGCCACAGAGGAGAGTTCTTTCAGTCTGCACGCGGGGTCCTGCCAGGCCTGTCGCTGCTAATACCCTTGGATTTCTCAGTTCCCTACGCCAAAAAGTTCCCCTGAGCCAGGTCTGTCCCTTGCAGTCAAGAGTTCTGTCGAGGCCCTGGCCAGTTGGCTCAGTGGTAGAGGGTCGGCCTGGCGTGCAGAAGTCCCAGGTTCGATTCCTAGCCAGGGCACACAGGAGAAGCGCCCATCTGCTTCTCCACCCCTCCCCCTCTCCTTCCTCTCTGTCTCTCTCTTCCCCTCCCGCAGCCAAGGCTCCACTGGAGCAAAGATGGCCTGGGCACTGAGGATGGCTCCATGGCCTCTGCCTCAGGCGCTAGAGTGGCTCTGGTCGCAACAGAGCGACGCCCCGGATGGGCAGAGCATCGCCCCCTGGTGGGTGTGCCGGGTGGATCCCGGTTGGGCGCATGCGGGAGTCTGTCTGACTGCCTCCCCGTTTCCAGCTTCAGAAAAAAAAAAAAAAGAGTTCTGTCGAATGCCACCGTCAGGTCTAGATGGGGAGATTACGGGGGATGTTTTCTTCTTCCATGCTTTTCTGTTTTGTTTGACATTTTCACAAAAACATGCCTCCCTTTCCCCTAGCACAGACAATATTAAAACAGAACAAGACCGCCGTATTCGAGGCGCGTATAGCCCTCTCCGGAGACTAAGAATTTTGCAAACTGGAGACTTGGAAATGAAGTCACAATCATGGAAAGGACTCTGAAAGACAGCCTGGTTATCCTCAGACCCTGGACGAGAAAACCTGTCCCATGTCAAAAGCCCGTCAGCAGGGGAGGGAATTTCTATAATTTCTCTCCCCCAATCACAGTTTCCAAAAATTGTTATTGACCATTAGGAAAGTCTTCCTTAGCTTTAATCCAAACACGCCTTGGTTCACGGCCTCTTGGCCTACTTTCGGTCCAGAGGCAAGAATGGGCACCCAGCCATACTTCCGCTGGGCCCCTCAGAAGGAAGAGGTCAGGTCCACATATTGTACATAGGAAGAAGTAAGAGCAAGGCAAGCTGCTTTTAGATTTTAAAATAATCAGCTCCCTGCTTGAGCCTTCCTGAACAGTGAGGTCCTTTCCTGCCAGCCAGAGCTGCCCGAGGGAACTTTGTTCCTGTCTAAACAGTGGCAGGGTTCCAGGTGATAAACAGCTTGGGCTCACGCGCCACTGATCCTAGACCCATGTCTAATCTCAGGGTGGCAGATTACTGGAACTCCCGTGTGGCCCTACAATCCCAAACGTCTGTCTATGAACATATATCTAAGGTCCCTGACACTGTCATCCCAAAATACCCAAAACACCGTGTGCCTATCTGACTTCAGACCAGCTTTACCTTCCAAATCATCAAAAAGATAGAAAAGGGCGCTCTGTACAGTTTCAACCGTTTCATGGTGAAGCCGTGGCGGTCTGCCCGTTTCACTGAAGCACTTGCCTCAGGATAATTCTGAACCCTCTGGAAGACGCATCCAGAGTGATCCATAGACGGTTCAGAGGCTTGGGGAAAGGAGGTCCATGCTCAACAGGGAGGGAGCGACTCAGACAGGAACAGCTCTGCCTCTGACGGGAGGGCCTCGGTCAGTGGTCAACGGGCAGTTTTGCTAAGAAATACAGTGAAATGCTACAGCCGACCTGGGACAGGTAAACATCGTCTTCCATGACTTCAAGCAGCAACCACAATTTCTTTTTTTTAAGTAGAGGAGGTGAGATAGCTCCGACCGGCATCCCCACAGAGCAAGTTTCCAATCCCTCCTCTACGTGACTTCACTCCTGGGGACACTTCCCATGCCCCCGTCCCAGATCCTCTCTCACTAGACCCGATCCACCAAGCAGTCCTCATAGGAAATTCAATGACTGAACCGCAGGCTCTTGGAACTTGAAATGAGCAAACTCCTGGACCTCATCCTTCGCCCACAGGGCTCTTCCTCTCCTTGCAGCTGACCTCAGAAATTAGGTTGCTCTTCTGGTCTCACCGAAAACAACGCCTAACAAACAGGCCTGCGGGATACAACCACCAAATAACTGGCATTTTTAAAACTCTGGCAGTATTTTGAAAAGTGTTATAAAGGGAGTCAAGGCAGTGAAAACCCAGGATATCGCATTTGGAAACTAATTACAGTCCCTTACGCCCCCAGAACGTTCTCAGTAGATTTCAAACTAATCCCCTTTAAATAACGAAAGCAACTAGCTGTCATCCTATAATGTTTCCAGGGCAAACGCATCTTGCCTTGAAGGTTCCTGATTCACTTGTAGGACACAGCGGGGTTGTGTGTGTTCTCCCCTGGAGCCCTAGCATGTGCCATTTGGTCTCACACAAATGCTTCTTCTGCTGGGAGAGCCCGTCTGCAGCCCTCCCCCCCATTCTTCTTTCCAACTCATCTTGAGGAGCCCTGATTTCTATTCTTCATCATTGCACCCGTTATCGGTGACCATTTTCATCCGAGCCTTCCTTCTCCCACCTCCCTGTGTCCTGAGGTTGGCATCTCTTCCCCTGAGTTATTTTGTACGTCTGGTCCAGAGGCGTACCCTTCAAACTCCTGGCACAGCCTCAGATCACAGGGCTCGCTCTCTCTCTCTCTTCTTTCCCCACATTTGCAGAACCGGATCAAATTATTTAAAGTGTTGTTGTTTTTTAAATTGACTTAAGAGAGAGACATCGATTTGTTGTTCCACTTCTTTATGCATTCATTGGTTGGTTCTTGTATGTGCCCTGGATGATCGAACCTGCAACCCTGGCATATGAGGACGACGTTCTAACCTGCTGAGCTACCCAGCCAGGGCATGATACTGAAAGCGTGTTTTTTTTTTTTTACCTGGCCTCGTGTCCTGCACAGTCCATTACTTCCCTATGAATGACTGCACCGGCTATTCACTAGTTGCATTGGCAATTAGCTAATTGTAGGCTCAGTGCGCCGCTTGTTTCAAACCCGGCCATTAGTGATGTGTGATTAGGCAGAAACGTATCTTTTCATCCCTCCTGGGTTACCGAGTCACAGTGGATCCCAAATCTGATTCTCCTGGATTCTCTTACAATGTCGGCAGAAGCTTTCTCCTTCTTTTTTCCCTTTCAACCCCTTCACGTCTCCCATTCCTTTCCCGATCACAGCAGCCACGGCTTTATTATATATTGGACCCAAGGTAGATATATATCTGCTCACAAAAATTAGAGGATCAGGGACCGTGCAGATACTCCAGTACTTTCAGCCTTTTGTATAGTGCATTTTCACCAATGAGATAAAAGTTGGTTTTGCATCTCATTGGTACAATTGAACAACTTTCTTTTGACTTGTCATTTGCTTTTCTGATGTTGTGTAATAAAAAAAATGCTTCTTTTTTTATCACTAGATATTCATTTTGAAATATCCCCTAATTTTTGTGAGCTGTATATTTGAATTAAGTCATCATCTAATAAGGGTTGGTTATTAATAATAAAAGCAGTGATTATTAATAAATACCTATTTCCTTAACCCATTTTGTACGTTATAAAATCAAGGTGGCAGAACTGTGAATTTGGTAAAATCACACAGCCATGGTGGAGAAAAATGAAAAATCCTAAGTAGCAAGCAAATTGCACTTTTCCCCTGGGCACTGGGTTTCCCACAGAGGGTGAAAATGAACCTTCAACCTCATTTGCCTTTTTTAAAAAGCACCTGAGGCCCTGGGTGGTGGCTCAGTGGATAAAGCATAAGCTCAGCATATGGATATCCCAGTTGCGATTCCCAGTCAGGGCACACAGAAGAAGCAACTATCTGTTTCTCTCCCCCTCCCTTTCCCCCTTCTCCCCCTCTTCCCCTCCCACAGCCGTGGCTTGGTTGGTTTGAGCACATAGACCTCAGGCCCTAAAAATAGCTCAGTACTTGAGCATCGGCCACAGACAGGGTTGCCAGGTGGATCCCGGTCGGGGTGTATGTGGGAGTCTTTTTCACTAGTTCCTCTCACTTAAAAAAGAGCACCTGCCCTGGCCGGTTGGCTCAGTGGTAGAGCGTCGGCCTAGTGTGCGGAGGACCCGGGTTCGATTCCCGGCCAGGGCACATAGGAGAAGCGCCCATTTGCTTCTCCACCCCTCCGCCGCGCCTTCCTCTCTGTCTCTCTCTTCCCCTCCCGCAGCCGAGGCTCCATTGGAGCAAAGATGGCCCGGGTGCTGGGGATGGCTCCTTGGCCTCTGCTAGAGGTGCTAGAGTGGCTCTGGTCACAACAGACCGACGCCCCAGAGGGGCAGAGCATCACCCCTGGTGGGCGTGCCGGGTGGATCCCGGCCAGGCGCATGCGGGAGTCTGTCTGACTGTCTCTCCCTGTTTCCAGCTTCAGAAAAATGAAAAAAAAAAGAAAGAGCACCTAAAACATCCCCCCCAAACTGTTATCACAGGGCTTCTTAAAAACTATTTTAAAAAAAGTAATTTCCTTTAAAACATGGCTCCCAGTGCTTGCCTCTTTTCCTACAATTCATTAGTCTGTTTTTCATTCCTGTGTTTCATTCTAATTTCCTTGTTCAACATTTATGTTGCACGAAATACGTGCTATGTTCAGTTCCTAGAAGGAGGTCATTGCCCATTAACATTCATCCAACCCATGAGAGGGGACCGACAGTAGCCAAAACTAATGCGTTTTCATTTGTGGAGAAATTAATATTCATAAGGATTAGAGCTATATTTGCTTTGAGAATAACTCAAACACTTCTAGGTGTCCTGAAATTAGCCTCTCCATTAAACACCGCCATGCTCTTGGGTAGCATTTCCCAGGTCACAAACAGCCCTCTTTCCCAAAACTGTCTTAAGTGAAGGTGCTGCCTGGGAGAAAAGATTCCTGATCTCTCAGGAGGTCCTGACTCACCAGAGCACTCTCTCCCTGGTCACCCTCTCCCCACCCCACCCCTCCCCCCACTCCTGTCCTTCAAAGGCCTTTGGCATTGTCTTCATCAATTAGCATATAAAAAGGTAAGTACAGAGAGCTTAGAGCAGCGAGAAACCAGGGTTAATGGTGCAAATGGGAAAAAGGGTAAAAAAAAAAACCTAAGAAAGCAGAAGAAACATTCAGGGCTTTGATGAAAAGAGAGGCACAGCCTTCTAGAAACAAGGCAGAAGAAGAGCAGCTTCTGCACTTAAAGAGGGTGTGCTAACTAACTAACCCCCGACTGTCCGTGCACAGAAGACTGAGGCTGTGTGTGCACCACGCGGGACAGGCTCGGGGACAGGTCGAGAAAGGCCAAGAGGAAGTGCTCTCGCAAGCCATCCAGCGCGAGGACCAGGACGAGGACGCCGCGGATGGTGTTCACTTACCCAGCACCAGCAGCTCCACCGAGTCCTCGTTTTTGCCCTCCAGGTCATCTGGAGTGGTGACGATACAGTAATAGAGCCCGCTGTCTCCCCACATGAGTTTCCCGATTTGAAGGTCTGCATCTGTTATCACAGAAAAGGAAGAACCAAGTTCTAAAGGTGGCCTCCGAGAGAGACCTTGGAACTATGGGGGGTGGGGGGGGGCGTGAGAGACCCTTGGGGGGCGTGTCTGCAGTATTCTGTTTCTTTACCTGGATAGTGGCTGACAAGATGTGCGCTTTATCTAAAGCAAACGGGCAGAATAACAAAACCTAGCATCCCTAAGGAGAGAGACTTGGAGCCGCATCAGATGTGCTGGTCTTGTTCCAAGCCCCTTGTAGGAACAGAAGACTGCTCTTAACCAAGCAGGCCAGCTGGCTGGCCGAGGTCCCCGAGGGCCAGATGTTTTCTAGAATTACTCTGGACTCCTCCTGCAAATGAGCTGGCTTCACAGGAGTTCTTCAAAATTGAAATAATCCCGTATCAGACTCTTAGGGCCTTCTCCCCATCCCAAGTTTTAGGGAGCAGGAGAGAGGATGGACTAGAGACAAAGCCCCCTGGGGCCTGGGCCAGGCGGACCTCACGTGCCTATGTCCCTTCTCCCCAAGAGGAAGTCTGCTTTCTGAGTTCAGGAAAGACCGATGATGTCACAGTGTAAGGTGTCCAACTGAGGAAGTGCTTTCACTAGAACCTCTTTCATGTGACAAGCCCCTGAGAGTGGAGGTTGGGCTCAGGAAGGAGTGTCTTCTCCAGATGTCCCATGCTCCACCCCTTTTTCCCTCCTCCCCCTCCTCCTCCCTTTAAAACAGTTTGTGAGGCTTGCTGATGCTCCCATGTTTCATAAAAATCAAAGTTTGGAGAGGCCACCCCCAACCCCCAGGGATCTGGGAAGAATGGGACTCGGTCCCTCCCACTGCCTGGATTCAGAGCAGAGGCATCATTACCATGGACGATCGTGATCTCCCGGCCCCTGTAGAAATCTCCCAGGGTGACAGTCGAGCCCTGTTTTGAAGCGACCACTCGGACGGTCCTCCTGCTGTCCAGGCAGTCCAAGTAGGGGTCCCACTCCAGGTTTCTCTTGCTGAGGGACTGGGCCCGGGGAGAGGACATGCCCAAGGACTCCCCCATGCGGTCCTGGCAATAGGACTTGAACTTCCACTGCACAACCGCGGGCTGACGGGAGGACGTGGCGAAGTGGCAGCGCAGCAGCGTGGACTGGAAGAGCATGGCTACCTTCTTCTGGTCAGGCACTGTGACCTGAAGGCCTTCCGCCAGGGCTGCAACACAGAACAGACACATCCGAATGGCGTCCAAATGGCATCCGTGGCCCCTCCCTGGCCAGCTGGCTCAGCAGTAGAGCCTCGGCCGGGCGTATGGACATCTCGGGTTTGGTTCCCAGTCAGGGCACACAGCAGAAGTGATCATCTGCTTCTCCACACCCTCTCCCCCAATCCCTTTTTCTTCCTCTTCCCCTCCGGCAGCCAGTGGCTCAACTGGTTCAAGCATGGGCCCCCGTGTGCTGAGGATAGCTTGTTGGTCTGAGCCTCAGCCTCAGGCACTAAAAATAGCTCAGCTGATTTGAGCATCAGCCCCCTCCCACCAGAGCTGCCAGGTGAATCCCAGTTGGGGCACATGCGGGAGTCTGTCTCACTATCTCCCCTCCTCTCACTTGGAAAAAGAAAGAAAAGAATAAGAAAAAATGGCATCAGTATCCTGGACATCACCACACACCACATTATCATGACTTCCTGCTTACCTCCCTCACCTGTCCCTCCCTGTTTTCTCCCTCACAGTTAATGGAGTCCGTATCCACCTGGTTGGTGACCTTGTCCAGAAACCTGCCATCCATCCCAATATCCAATCAGCCAGTCACGTCAGCGAGATCTCTGAACATCACAACCACGCCTTCCCTCCCCTTTAACCCACTTTTTAAATGCCCTCTGCATTTCTTGCTGGCAACATTAAGGTAATCTCTTGTCCAGTCCCCTGCCTGCAGTGGCCATGGGCAGTACGTTCTCTTGAGCGTAAGTGATCTTTCTAAATCTGACTGCTGCGGTTCTCCTTACACCCTTCTCTCCTCCTCCATGGCCTTCAAAATCCTTGGCAAGGCATTTCAGCTCTCGTCATCTATTTCCTCTCACCTCCTGAGGCTCACTTCCTGCAGCATGTCTGAGCACTGACCTCCAAGAATACTGCCCCCCCTCCACCCGAGGGGCTACTCCATTCCTCTAGCTCTTGGCCAGTGCTGCACCTTGTCTCTGGAATGCTCTGGCCTCCCTTCTTTCCCTGGGAAATTTCTTCCCACTTTTCAAAACCCAGTTTTGAAAAGGCTTTTTGGAAAGGCTTCTCTGACCAATCTGTGCATTGGTCACTTCCTCCTTTATGCTGTCTGTGTCCCCAGAGTCCCCCTTTTAGACGTTTATTGTAATAACTTTGCAGGTACCTAAGCTCATGCCTGTCCTGTCCATCAGACTGGTCGGGTAAGGGACGTGTCTTATCTTGTCCACCTGCCCTACTGTCACGCCCCATAGGCGCTCCACAGATGTGTGATAACAGCCGGACAATGGAGCCCAGGATGTCCGACTTCAGGAGGAAGTGACATCCCTTCCAGCTGGTCACCAAGCAAAGGGGACAGAGATGGGGCGGGGGAGTGAAGGCTTTGAGAGGAATGGAAAATTTCAGATCAGAAGCAGGAGACCAAGATCAAAAGGACTGAAGGGTCATCCAAAAAGGGGGCTGTGGGAAGGGGGGGGGCAGACCAGAAAACAGAGAAGTGTAAGTAGTGAGAAGATCCAGCCTGAGACTGGGTGTCTAAGAAAGAGAGGGGAATTTCAGTGAGTGAAAGGCCAGGGGAGCATCTGAGAGGCAGAGGACCTCTCCGAAGTCACTGGAAAGACCTAGACATTCTAAGCAAAGAGAACATAATGTCATCACGGGGAACGAGGAGAGAGGCGAGAGCTCCCAGAATGATCTGAGGTTAGAAGCTGAGAGAGACATCGATGAGAGGCAGAGCAAAGGAGAATGCACAGACCAAAGGCCTTCAGGAGCCTGCCGAGTCAGCTTCAGGTCACTGGGGGCTGTTCCACCTGAGAACTGCAGGTTGCACCTGAGCCACGGAGGTAAGGATGAGCTCCGTGCATGGCGGGCCTCCTGTCCTTGATCATAGCCAACATGCACCATGACATCCTGCAAAGCAGTCCTTCCTACGGCTCAGTCACACACTTAGTGAGGACGTCTTTACAGGAGCTCCCTGGACAAGGGTCTCTGTCTTTTGATACCGAGATGAGAGCCTGTCTTCAGCGAAAGTACCATAAAGAACTAGGTTCTCATCCTGCCAGGAGACGAGGGCTTCTGCTCTCTGGGGGTCTGGGAAGGGAATGCCACAGGGCACTTGAGATTTAGGAGACCTTCCAGTGCCTGGAGCCTACCAAGCACTCCACAGCGACCTATGGGACGGATGAGCAAGCGAACAACTGTTCACATGGGAATTTCTAGGGCTCTGCAGAGGACACTGGTTAAGTGCGTTGGGAACGGCACAGTACCGCAGAATACTGCCAGCATCAAGAACCAGGGCTTGGCATTTTATGGGGCTGTACGGCAATGTCGAAGCACCTCGACTGATCTCCACCTGCACAACGAGCCTCATAATGCTGACACCTTGGGTTGCTGAACCACGTTATCTCTTTGGTCACCTGCAGAGAGTAGACTCCAGAGCAGAGGCGCTGTGACCAGGAGGACCCACAGATGGTGGTTCTCAAATACGGATCTATCCCTCGCATGCAATTCTGAGGTCCCTGCATCTTGATGACCGCTCACCACCAAGTAGGTCTGACTGCAGCCAGATGGTGCAGACCGGCCCTATCCGGGTGCAAACAACTCCCACCTGGAAGCTCACTGGGGAACCATTGAAATGAGAGTTTGCCTTTCAAATATATGCCCAAACAGGCTCCACTGTGGAGCCTCCCCCAACGTGGATGTGGCCATTCTCCCTGACTCTCACTGCTGGAGGAGGAAAAGACCGTCCGTTCCTCCTTAAATCTCACCGTGTTACTTTTCAACCTTGCAATTCTTCCGCAAATCCTATTCACCGCCCCCCCAATTTTCCAAGTAACAAAAGGGGGACAGAGAGGTGAGGCGGCCTCAATTAGTGGCGGTTGAGGTTGGATAACCAGGGGACAGGCGCTGTTCCCAGCACAATGCGGGGTACTTGACCCCGCCACCTGTCTTCGTAGCTACCTATTCAAGAGAACTTGGGGAAAGCACATTTCTTAGCCTTTTGAGGATAAATAAACCCAGCTAAGGATACAGGTGCAGCACAAAAATGTCGGGGAGGGGGGTGTTCTTCTCAGAGCGAAGTAAGGAATTTCGTTCATTAGACAATTACTAAGAATAACCTCCTTCCCAGCTCTGTTCTGTCAGAAAGGTTAGCAGCCACTTGACCAAGCCATTGGACTCCTTTAATTATTAATCGAGGCTGCTCAGTTCTTCCCTGGTGCGTACGTACACTCATGCTCCAGAGAACAGGGAATATGTTCTCAGAAACAGCTGCCTTCTCACTCTGACAGGTGCAAAGGCATGGAATTTGGAGTCGGTCCTAAATTAGAATCCGAGCTCTACCCCTGGCCTAGCTTCAGGACCTAAGGCAGATTACTCACCTCCGAATGAGTTTCCGTTTCCTCGCTGATAAAATCTAGAATAATAGTCATTTACCCTGTGGAGTCGTCTCAGGGCGAGATGAGAATTTTATCCTGAGCGCTTAGAATCAGATGGGACATACAGTCAGCCCTCAATAACTGTGCTGCTGGCTGTCCGGGTCGAGGTCAAGGTCAGTCCTGCCTTCTGTGGAGCTATGAACCGAGAGCTGGGGGAGCACGCACATCAAGGCGCAAGCCGCAGTTTGGGCCGCGGGATGACCAGCACTGCTAGGTGAGGAGACTCGGAGCTCAGAGGTGACAGTGCCCTGTGTGACCTCATCCCTGTCCAACCACACATGCAACCCCTGGAAGTCAGAAACGGAGGTGACCTTGCATGTGCGTGCACAGGGCAGGTGCAGGTCTAATGGGGACGCTGGGACTCCACATGAAGGACAGATATGGACCACCAGGGAGGACGGGACGAGGAATTTCGAGGAAAGGTCAGTTTGTTGGATCTCTGGGGGACAGAAGTGAAGAGAGTTAGGGAGTCAGCTGAAAACACCAATCCCTGCTTTGGCTCTGAGCTTTAAACCGTAGGATGCATGCCACCCAATTCCCACACCTGCCTGGCCAGGTCTATTAGCAACCTCATTCCCACTGGAGGGTGGGGTATAGAGTTGCTTTTTGACTGGAACCTGGATCCCAGGTGAGGGCTTGGGCTCCCTACACCCTCTGAGCCCCATCTCTTTCCTCCACCTGTATCTCATACTTAGACTATATTTCTACCCAGTCAGTAATCCACTTGCCCCCCTGCCCCAGACCGAAGCCTCGCTCTGAGCTCCAGCTGGCTGTCCGGAGGTTTGGGTATCGTTTCCTCTGTCCCTCACACGTGATTGGTTCACACCTGATCCTGTGGCACTGCTGCACTCCCAACACCAAATAACACCTCTCAGGGGACCCCTCCCTTCCCCCAGATTGGGCCCCTCAGAGACAGGTGCTCGCTGGGGTGAAAACTAGGATGGGCAGATCCCAGAGAGACAGCAATCTCGCCTCCAACCTGCAAGCCCACTAGGGAGCGATGTTCTGCCTGTGTGGGGTACATACCCACTTTTTTTTTTTTTTTAGCACCTGAGGCAGAGGCTAGTATGCCATCCTTAGCTTGAAACAATTGAGTCATGACTGCGGGAGGGGAAGAGAGAGAGAGAGAAAGAGAAGGGGGAAGGGTGGAGAAGCAGGTGGGTACTTCTCCTCTGTGCCCTGACCTAGGACTTCCACACACCAGGCTGACGCTGTACTACTGAGCCAATTGGCCAGGGCCTCAAGAGCATTTTTAAAGACACATCTAATTACATCTGTTCTCTGCGTTAAGGTTTCCATTGCTTCTGGGATAAAATGCAAAAGACTTGACCCGGCATGTAAGGGTTTCTCCATGATCTGGCTCCAAGCATGGTCCAGTTGTATGGCAGTACTTTTTACTCTTTGACTACAAATACGTTATTCCCTCCACTGGGAGAAACATCAGGGCGTGTGACTGAGGGGAGGACGCCCCCCAGCGTGGGCCATGCACGCACACACAGCCCGCATGGACAGAGTCTAAAGGCGGGGATCTGAGTCCAGGCCCTGGTGGCACCACTGTAAGGGACTTCCGCTTCAACATCTTATAAGGAAATTTACAGAGGTGCCGAAAGAACCCATGTGTGTCATCCCGTGAGCGACAGCATGTGTTCTGCAAAGCTGGAGAGAGAGGCAGCTTCAGGGAGGGCGGTGGATGACAGGAAACTACACGAAGCGAAGGAGGGGACCATCCCGTCTGTCCGGGACACACGAGGCAAAGTCAGGATTCCTGACCAAAGAAGCAGGAGATGGCAGACGGGATAGTGCCGGTGGGGGTCCTCGTTCTTAGACCACCAGACCACCCTCTCCGCTTTCACTGTGCCCCCTCACCCATCTTGGAAAACTGCCCTGGACTACTTAATTCAGATCCTAGGTGACGTTCCGGGAGATAAAAGCCCAGTCCTCGATCTTGAGAAATTCAACATAAACGTGGTTTCTTAACGTGAAGGTCCCGGAGGGCAGGGGCCAGGATCTGGATGGCTAGGACTCGAGTAGTCAGCACAGCCACAGAGGGTCCCCGAAGCCCCTTACTGTGGAACGCAGCAGTGAATGAAGGACCACACAGAGGGGTGGGCCAGAGGGGCCCTTCTTAGCGGGTGGTGGCCCAGGTGCAGACTGTGCTCCCTGCCCATAGCAGAATAAGGCCCTGGCCCCATTCTTGTGTACGGAAAAGGATTCTATACATGAGAACTGGGTTCTGGGGAGATTAACAAAAGCAGTGTCGGAAGCAATGCTGTTCCTATTTTAGCACATCCCTTTTTTTTAATTTCAAAGCAAGTTCCTCCCCACCCCCACCCCACCCCCACAAGTAGTAATGCTGTCCCTGCCAGCTCTTTTGTCAGGCAGACCTATAAGCACAGCCCCACGGTAGGGCCCCAGGACTGCTGCAAAAGGAGCACCATGAGAGAAAGGCGGCTTTGAAATCACGTCTGCTGCTCACCTGCCCCTGGACCCCTGGGGTCCCGGCGGTGGGATCTGACCTTGGCATTGCCTGGTTCCCCAGCAGGTCTTGGTCTTCAGACATCTAGGGCTTTTCTCCATTTTCTGTGACGATACAAACCTTCCTTTTCCTGCCTCCAGGTTAGATCTTCTGTAAGAAATTCATCTTCTGTCCTCCCATTTATTTTTTTTTAACTTGTCTCGATTTCTTAAGACATTGTTTTAGGGACAGTTGATGTTCCTAAGTGTAAGGTGAGTAAGGCATGCCCAAGCAGCTCTTCCAGGTTTGGTCCACAGTCGGACAAGAAGAGAAAGCGTGTCCATCCCTGAAGAGCATTGTTCAGGGTAAAAGCAAAGGGAATGTTGACCTACAGGCTTAAGATTTAAAGGCAAAAAAAATGAAGCTTGAATCCCCTCCCCCTCAAAAAATAGGAACCCTTAATCCTCTTGATAGACATGGGATAAAACATAAAATAAAAAAGGTTGGCGCCCTGGTCGGCTAGCTCAGCGGTAGAGCGTTGGCCTGGCATGTCGAAGTCCCGGATTCGATTCCTGGCCAGAAAACACAGGAGAAGCGCCCATCTGCTTCTCCACCCCTCCCCCTCTCCTTCCTCTTTGTCTCTCTCTTCCCCTCCCACAGCCAAGGCTCCATTGGAGCAAAGTTGGCCCAGGCGCTGAGGATGGCTCCATGGCCTCCGCCTCAGGCACTAGAATGGCTCCAGCCGCAAGAGAGCAACGCCCCAGATGGGCAGAGCATCACCCCCTGGTGGGCATGCCTGGGGTGGATCCCAGTCAGGCACATGTGGGAGTCTGTCTCTCTGCCTCCCTGCTTCTCACTTCAGAAAAATACAAAAAAAAAAAATTTTTTTTAAAGGTTGACAATGAATAGTAGGTGTTCCCTTGGTGTCTGTCCCAACTCTTCAGCTTTCCCACAGGTTCTGTAAGTTAGTCAACTTCCTCCCAACAAGTTCCTTCCCTAATTCAATGGGCCAGAATCCGTTTCTTTTGTTTGGCTGCCATGATACTCAATTGCTTGATCCACTTTAGGGTGAGGGTGACCAGATGTACCATATTGAGATTTAAGAAACCATGACAGGCCCTGGCTGGTTGGCTCAGCAGTAGAGTGTTGGCCCAGCGTGTGGATGTCCCAAGATCAATTCCCGGTCAGGGCACACAGGAAAAGCGACCATCTGCTTCTCCACTCTCCACCCCTCCCCTCCCCCTTCTCTCTCTCTCTCTCTCTCTCTGTCTCTTCCTTTCCCACAGCCATGGCTCGAATGGTTCGAGCACATCAACCCCAGGCGCTTAGGATGGCTCCACGCAGCCTCCACCTTAGGCGCTAAAAATACCTCAGTTACAAGTATGACCCCAGAAGGGCATTGCCAGGTGGATTCAGTTAGGGCACATCTGGGAGTCTGTCTATCTCCCCTCTTCTCACTTGGAAAAAGAAGGGGAAAAAAAGAAAAGAAACCATGACAGGCTGTGGCCAGGTGGCTCAGTGGATAGAGTGTCATCCTGGCACACCGAGGTCTTGGGTTCGATCCCTGGTCAGGGCACGTATGAGAAGCAACCAATGAGTACACAACGAAATAGAACAACTAAGTGGAACAACGAGTTGATGCTTCTCCCTCTCTCCCCCTTTCTGCTCTCTCAAATCAATGGGGAAAAATTTTTTTTAAAAAAAGAAAGAACCCATGATGGCATTCTTGTATGCCTTCTCCCCAAGAGTCCCCAAAGGCAGCAGGCTCTCCCCCTTCCCCACGAGGACTTTGCCCATGGCCTACTTACAGTTCGCTGCCAACACGCAGGTACTTTGCACACAGAGTGTGCCGTTCATTAAGCACATGTCCTGTGTGTCCAGCGGAGCCACGCTTCCCTGTCCTCTGCCACAACCGTGCAGATAAAAGCCAGAAGCATTGTCGCATTCCTGTCTGATCTGCCTCACCTTCCAGAGATCTGAAATGAGCTTTGCTTCTGGCTGGCTTACCTGCTGTTCCAAAGGGACCAGAGTCAAACTAAAGAGGTCAGCCTCTACCCTGCAGGACAGAGCTCCTCTGGAATCTGTCCCGGTTCAGTCAGGTGGGTCAGCTTTCTAGGGTGGACCAGCTATTTGCACAGAGAAAACCCCCGTGAGAAAGCACTCGTCAACCTTGGTCAGTGTCTCTGTGTTTCCAGTCTAGCTCTCTCACCTGAGCTCCAGGTCCCTCATACACAACTGCACTTTGTTCCACATCTGGATGCTACATGAGCCACCTCAAACTCATCACTCTATGGCTGGAGATGCTAACTGGCCCCTTCTGTGAGTAACACAACTTCCTGGGTGTAAATCTGGCCAGCCAGGTACCACATTTCCTGGCTTCTCTTGCAGCTCATTGTGGCCACATGACTAGGTAAGGACAATGGTATGTGAGGAGCAGGGACGTGTCCAACTCCTGGGTCCTCTCTCTACAGACGAGCTGCTTGCCCTGACCCTCTGCGTCCCTTGCCCCTGCTGGCTGGGAAGTGCTCTTGGAAGCCACATGTTTGGAATGATGGTGTCACCCCCACTGAGTCTGGGTTGTTACAGGAGAGAGCAGTTCTTTTGTGTGAGTTACTATATGTTAGGGTCCCTTTGTGACAGTAGCTTAGACTGAATTTTAATATCATTCAGACACTGGAACCTTTACCCGCCTCAACTACATGTTTCTCCTCCGTTCTCGTTCATGTCCCTGGTTGGCATCCCTGGCAACCCCAAGTCAGAAACCTGGAGGTATCTTTGACATTCCCTCCCTTCCAACCTGCACATCCAACCAAGTCCATACCCTTCCTCCCTCTCTGCTCGCTCTGTCCACAACCTGCATCCCCGCCGTCCCGGGGTCTCATCATGTCTCAGCCTGATCTGCGAGGGTCTCTCCTAATGGGTTTCTGCCGCAAGACTGCCTGCGTCTAACCCGCTCTCCACACAGAGGTCCAGGTGCCACTTCTGAACTGCACACCTGATCACGGCACTCCCTGCCTCTGACCCTCTGCTCAACGGCTCAGCGCCCATGCCCACTCCTCAGCTCCCAGGCCAGGGTTCCTTCCACCAACCAAGTCCTGGTACCAAATCCACGAACACGACACTGAGCACTAAGTACTTGCCCTAGGCACTAGCACAGTCCTGTGGTAAGACGATCACTGCACTAGTACCCACGCCTGTGTCAACAAGCCAGCTGGCAGAGTCATGGGAGTCCAGAACCAAAGGCATGATGGGGATCCTGAAGAAGCCCCGTCTCCCGGTCTAGAGAGATGCAGCCAGAGAGTGGGGATTGCTGTGGGACAGTGCAAAGGAGACGCCCTCGGCTGAGTCTGGGGCTCTTCCGCGGGGAACAGTGGAACCGAGGAGGGAGAGAGACTGACAGGTGTGCAGGACCAAAAAGGAGAGAAGGGACATGAGGTGTCAGCTGTCTCTAAAAGCGGCTCTTCCTTCTCCAGGGACTAAAAGGTGCTGACTCTCCATTAATGGTCACCCGAATGCAGACCAGACTGGGCAACAACCTGGATACCTCCTTTCCTGCTGCAGGCTTGCATCCGTGCAGCCTGCTCGGTAACTGTTCACAGGCTCATCTCTGGTGTCTCCGCCACCAGGCTGTACACTCCTAGCAGGCAGGAGGAACCGAGTCTCCTCTGACTACTGACCCTACCCAATGTATCAACTCGGCAGGGACTCAGCAGCTGGCTACACATCAGTAAATATCTGAACTGAGCCGTCACCTCTCCCGGGTCCATCTCAGAGCTGCCCCACTCGACCCCCAGGTTTGGGCTGGACATGCCTCCCCTGTGCCCTGCGGCACCTGGGTGGCTCTCCGGCTCCCTTCCTAGGACCTTTCCCTCCATATCGGAAGTCACCCACTCACTTGAGTCACTGCAGAGACTGACACACAACTCTTTGAGGGCAAGGGATGTCTTTTTGCCTCTCTATTTTCAGTACCAATCACAACACTTAGAAACCCCAGGCACCTGATACACGCTTGTCGAATGGATGAGCAAATGAATGAATGAACGGAACTGAAGAAGTCACAGAAAGAAATGCTCCTGGAGCAAGCAGTCTTCATCTCTAGCGTGTGTCACCCCCCACCCCCACCTCTCAGTGTCACACACACAGCTCCAGCACGTCTTGTGGCCCGGCCGCCTAGGATGACACACACATCCACATTTGGGAACAAAGAGAGCACAGCCTCCTTCCCGACTTACTGCACCAGGCCAGGGCACCTGTTGCTGCCCCAGCAGCTGGTGAGCATTTTTGTTTTGTTTGAAAACAACAAGGACACACAACAGAACGCAGCCCCTGACAGGAAGCGCCATCCCAATGACAAGAAACCACCCCGCGAGACCTACAGCACGCAGAGAGATCCAGCATTTGGGCAATGACAGACAAGGAAGGAGAGCTGCTGGAGCCCAAGGAAAACACTGAAGTGTTGATTAGAAATTGCTCAGCCTGCGTTAAAACAGAGAAACGGGGGAGGGGAGGAGGGAAGGAGAGAGAGGGGGAGTGAATGTGTTTTCTTTCCCTGGCTCTCTGACTCATTTTTAATCTGTCCATCCCTTCCTCCCTCCCTCCCACCACCCCCTCAAGAGAGAATTCATTGATTGGGCTGGACTAAAAAATGTAATGTATTACCTTTCCAAGCCCACGGTTTCCCTGTGAAGGATGAGTCTGAATCCATCTCCTCTTTGACTGCTCCTCCCTCCATCTCCCCCACTGCCATTGCTGCCTCCACTTTGCTCAGGGTGACAGGCAAGCTTGTCCCAGGTTCAACTGAACAACTGACCATGGTGATGGGTGAGGGGAAGCAGAAGCTGTGATCAGGGGAGCCAGCCTCATCGCAGAGCACAGAAGCCTGGCCATCTGACAGCTGATGGTCCCGCTCATGAACCTGTTGCCTGCTTCCAGGCAGGGTCAGCCTCTCCAGGTGCAGAGGGAAGATTGCACCAATAAGGCAAACAGCCCGCCGCTCACAACACAAACGGAACACACACACACACACACACACACACACACACACACAGTGAAAACCTCAGAGAGGCAATTTAGGAGAGAGCCAATCCCACCCGCCCCAGGTTTGAGAGAACTGGGCTCCAGTCTCTGTTCTATCACACACTGGCTGGTGCGTGTCCTCTGCGGGCCTCCAGAGGGCTGAACTGGATGGATGGCCTTGGTCCCTGCCAGCCAGTGATGGGATTCCCCTTCAGCAGGAGCTGTGAGCCATCTAGCAAGGGCTGGATGTTTCTCTTGCTTCCACTGCCTGCAAATACCCCGTTCACCTCTCACTCAGGGACCCTTCCCCAGATGACTAGCTGACTTTTTTGGGAGGGTGTGACCCAGGCTCAAGGCCAAAGTTCCCCTGGAATAGGATAATAGGGAAGAAAAGGCAAATTAAGGACATTCAGAATCGGTGAGGGGGACGTGGCAGGCCCTTGGAGGCCGGGGGAGGGGGGGAGGCATGGATCAGCCAAACCCTGAAATTAGAGATGATTCATATTTGAATAATGTGGGAGGGAGGCATTCAAAGCCACCAAGAGAAGAGGCTAACTCAGCCCAAGCACCCCCACCTAAACCCGGCAGGGGGGCAAGGGCCAGTGGGGCCCAATTTCATTTGGAACAGGAAAAAAAAAAAACAAAGCAATCAGAAATCTTATTTTGAAACTAAGAGAAGTAGGGTGTTTGCCTTTCTTAAATGTATTTTTACCCTCTGTCGCCAGCTTAGATATTTTAAACATGTTCCCCTTTTCCCACCGACTTGATCCTCCCAAGTCTACTGGTTGTTGGTGCCCCCAGAAGGGAGAACACTTCCTTTTTTTCGTGCTATTTTGTGTTTTCCCTCCTGCCCTTCATCACCCTCATCCTGTCCTCACAACCTTTCTGTTCCCTTGTTCTTTCGCTCCATCACTCGGTCTCCACCGTCATTGTCTCCCACCCGCCCAAACTACCCAAGCCTTCTGAAACACCCTGCTCCGAGCAGGGCTACTCTGTGACTCTCTCAGCGCTGGCCACCCTGCCTGGCCACCTGACCCTCAAACACACAGAATCACAGGGTGGGGGACAACACGGAAGGAACAGGAGCCTTTGCAGACCCCAGGAGGGTGGGAGAAAGTTTACAAAAGGAAGGGAAACCCCCAGGACCCAGCTGATAAAAGTGCCACGCTGCGCGAACCCCTGCCCTTTGAGTATTTTAGCATTACTGGTGGGGGTGAGGGACGGAAACCTGTTCATTGGAGGGCGCAAGCGTCCTCTCTAACTGGGGGACCACTCCCCAAATGGTAAAAGTAAGAGAAGGCAGGGCCCTGAACTCCATAGCGATAGAGCCTCCGTCCACCTCCCTCCTCACTGCCTACCCCTTCACCCTCCCCCACCCCCGCCGCCCCTGAGAATGCCCCTGGGTCCCGGCTTCTCCAGCGAAGGAACGAAGGGAACACGACTCCACCCTCACCCCCAGAAAATCAGTTTCCTTAATTAATCAGTCTCCTCCGAGCTTCCGGTTTGTCCAGCCACGCTCTCCCCAGCGTTGCAAACTCAGGTGAAGGCAGAGGGAGAACCGTTGCCCAGAGGTGGAAACGCTCATGGGAGAGAACCACCTCGTGGCTCCAGTGGGTCAGACACCTGCTTCTCCACTGCGTTACTTGTATTGGGGCTTCACCCTCCCCCGCCGCCGCCCGCCCCAGTCATCCTGACACGCGCGCGCGCGCACACACACACACACACACACACACACACGGCAGATTTGAGCACAACCCGGGGGTCCGCGGGGGTGGCGTGTGGGTTAGAACCCCGTTGCGAGAAGATGCGTCAAGTTCCCGGGGCCGGTGGGCAATGCTGCTTACCTGTCAGCCAGAAGAGAGCGGCCCACGCCAGCGAGACCCGGTCCATCTTCCCCAACTTCCCATTCAGGCGAGTGAGTGAGCCAAGTGGAAAGCGGCACAGGCGCGGGGCTGTCTCTGTGCGGCCAGGAGGCGGCGGCGGCGGGCGCGAGCGGGTGTCCGCGTCCCCGGGCGTCGCCCCGGGCGGACCGCGCGGACGGGCCCAGGCGCGCTGCCGCTCGGGCTCCCGCACCCGCACCCGCACCCGCACCCACTCGAGCTCCGGCTCGGCTCCTGCTCCCGTACGCCAGGCGCCCGGCGGCGATTCCCCGCCCCACAGCGCCGCCCGCTGCCCGCCCCGAGGCCTCCAAAGTTTCTGGGTCACGTGCTGGCCCCGCGGCCAGAGCCGAGTCGCCAAGTGCACCGGGGGCACAGGGGCAGGGTGCGCGGGCGCGCGGAGCCCGAGCCAGAAACGCGCTGGAGGAGGGGCACGCGAGCAGGGGCGGCTGTGCGTGCACGTGGCTACAGCCAGCCTAGGCTGCGGGCGAGGGACAGCGCCGTCAGGTCGGGGACCCGCGGGCGCGTGGGGGAACTTATCAGCAAGTCCCCAAGGCGAGGGGGTTTCCTAGGACTAGGCCTCCAACCCTCCGTCTGGGCCCTTTTCTACGCGCAGTGAACGCAGACGCCCCGCGGAATTGGGAAAGGTAGCCGGGAATCGCTGCGTCCTGACTTCCTCCTGCTGAGACAGGACTAGGGACGCGACACACAGCTCTTTTGCAGAAAATACAGCATGTAAAACGAAAACGAAGTAAACAACATGTTGGTTTACCGTTGTTCAACATGTTGTGCTTTTGGGTAACATCAGGTGCATTTGCCCAAACACTTGACAGTGTGCAGGGCACGGTCACATGGCTTGGTTAGATGTTGTAAACGGGTCTGTGTCCTGTGTGTAGGAAAGAAGCCCGGGTGTGTTGAGAGATAACTCAGAGATGTAAGTTCAAGCATTGACTAGGCGCTAAGAACCAGGGGGGTAAAGGTGAGTGACATTTCCTGCCGCCAAGGAATCTGTCCCGGGTCCCTTAAACACATAGTTTATAGTCAGTAAAACAGGGCAGAGGCGACCATGGAGGTAGAAAGTGCCCTGGGAACTTAAGAATGACTGTATATGTGAAGCTGGGACAAATGGGAACATTCAACGTGGTGGGCATTGGCTCTGGACAGTGAGTGGTCTTTTATGGCTGCTGACCTCTGTGTGTTTTTATTTTTGAGGAATACCAACTATGGGAGCCAAAAAGTCTACAGCCATCCCGACCTCCGCAGTCAGAGCACAGGCCCACCCTGTGAGGCCAGGGACCCTCTACCACTGAGCTTTCTGAATCCTGGAGCGTGTGGTACAAAAAGCGGAGAATGGGTCCTGCCACTGAGGGGTCAGCGGCACCCAGGGCTCAGGGCAGCGATAGGGAGGTCAGGCCACCAGACTGCTGGGAGGGATAATTTTGCTGGGGTCTTGCTTGTGGGCCTCTCTGGGTTCCATTCTTCTCTTTTTTCTTTTTTCTATTTTTTGTTTTCTAGGGTTTTTTTGTTTTTGTTTTTTGGGTTTTTTTTTTTGTATTTTTCTGAAGTTGGAAACGGGAAGGCAGTCAGACAGACTCCCGCATGCGCTCCACCGGGATCTACCCAGCATGCCCACCAGGGGGCAATGCTCTGCCCATCTGGGGCATTGCTCTGTTGCTACCAGAACCATTCTAGCGCCTGAGGCAGAGGCCATAGAGCCATCCTCAGCGCCCAGGCCAACCTTGTTCCAATGGAGCCTCAGCTGCGGGAGGGGAAGAGAGAGACAGAGAGGAAGGAGAGGGGGAGGGGTGGAGAAGCAAATGGGTGCTTCTCCTGTGTGCCCTGGCTGGGAATTGAACCTGGGACTCCTGCACGCCAGGCCAACGCTCTACCACTGAGCCAACCAGCCAGGGCCTCTTTTCTTCTTTTCTTTCCTTTTCTTTCCCCTCCCTCTGTTAGTGGAGGGGAGATAGAGAGACAGACTCCTGCATATGCCCCAACCAGGATCCACACGGCAACCGTCTGGGGCCAATGCTTGAATCAACCAAGCTATCCTCAGCCAACACTGGTACCAACTGAGCCACTGGCTGCTGGATGGGAAGAGAAGGGGGAGGGAGGGAAGAGAAGGGGGAGGGAGGGAAGAGAAGTAGATGGTCGCTTCTCATGTGTGCCCTGACCAGGGATCGAACCCGGGATGTCTGCACACTGGGTCGACGCTCCATCCACTGAGCCAACCGGCCAGGCCCTCCAGCCCACTTTCTGCACCTGGCTCTTCAGCCTCCCAGCTGCTCTGAGCCCTCAACATCCTCTCATAATATCCCTCTTTGCTTGTGGTGGCCAGAGATGACTTCTGAGGCTTGCATTTAAGAACCCTGATAATATAGTGTGTGAGAGACGTTTGGAGCACTATTGCCTTTTATATACAAACAAATAAAACAAAAATAGAAAGTAAAGCTAAAAGAGGTTGCCTCACACCTTGTGAGTTTCCTATTAGGTTCTGGGCCGGGTCCTAGAGGCTTTAACAGCCTGTCATCCCAATGAGGAAACTCAGGCCCAGAGAATTTAATTAACCTCCCTAAAAGCAGGTAGCTAGTAAGGGGCAGAGGCAGGACTTGAACAGAAGCCCTTAAACTCCAAAGATGCCCTTTGCATCATAAAGGCACATCTAATGCTGAGAGTTGATAGGATGATGTATTGGTGTTGTGCTCTGTCTCTTCCTCTGTGTTGCGTGTCACACAGACACACACAGTGCGCAATGAAGTTAGAACAGTCTTTAGGATCTACGCATACAGAACAGTGGTATTTTATGAAAAACTTGGACATGAGAGCTGAGAAATGGGAAACTGCAGGGAAGTGGATCATGACTGCCCGCAGCAGATGTGAGCTGTGACACTGTGTGCAGGGGGTGTGCCTGTGTGTGCATCAACAAGGAGTCTGGGAGCTGAGGAAGAGCTCGTGCCAGAGTGAGTCCCAGAACGCAGGGCCTTATTCACCATCCGAGGTTTTGTTTTCTGCAAAGCGCACCACACATCTCTCTGCTAGCTAGGGCCGGTTGGTCCATCCTGCCACCTCCTGACTGGGCGAGGCCCCTGGCCATCCCCAAGGTGAAGCTAAACCGACTGAGTCACACAGTATATGCCCCTCCACAATGCTGTGATTTCCAAGGTGGTGGAGGGTGAAGAGGAACTTCAAGTTTTACGTCTAATGATCCTGAACATGAGGCCTGAGGGAGACAGGAGGGCGGGACAGTGGTACTCTTTCGCTGCATTGGTGATGTAGGCAGGATGACACCAGAATGGGGGTGATCTTCTAAGTGTGGTTTATTTTGAACTTTTAGCATCAGAATCACATCAGTGGTTGCCCAAAATGCAGATTCCCAAGCTCTGCTAAAAATCAATGAGATCAGAAACCCCGGGTGTGCCCTGGAAATCTCTATTTGAACTGTCTTCCTCAGGCGCTTCTGAAATGCACTGATGTTTGAGAAGCACAATCTTATCACTCTTGTGTTTGCCCGGGAAGCTTGCTTGGGGATGAGCCTCAGAGTCAGATTCAATTGTCCATTTATCCTGAAACATAGGCCCGAACCCCCGGGTAGAGGTTAAGCTTCACGGCCAAGGGAGGGTCTGGATCCCCAACCCTTCAGACTTTGTGCTGCAACTAGAGACAGACAGCTCAGAACACATGACTTCATTACTCAGGCCTATGTGGGGCCAGAGCAGGACCCAGGAAGCCCCCATGTGATGGGGCAGGTGGATGGACCCACAGGCCTCTTCCTGGAAGTGGCATTTCAAAACAGAATCAGGACAGGGAGAAAAGAGAAGTGAGCTAGGGCAAGGAGACCTGCTAGTAGCTGGTAGCTGGTAGCAACCACACGGTTATAAATACAATGTAGCCAAACCCTCTCTGAAACATGACTTCATTGCAGGCACCCAGGAGGGCGGGCAGGCGTGCACGCACACGAATCTTGCTTACCACAGTTCTTTCTAAAGCACACAGATAACAGCAGATAACATCATATGTCAGCTTCTCCTCTCTGACCTTGACTTTAGAAGGAATCTGTGTTTGTGACTGCAAAACATACCAATTTTCTCCCTGCCCCTCTTCTTTCTGTACCATTAAAAAAGGTTCATTAGGCCCTGGCCGGTTGGCTCAGCGGTAGATTGTTGGCCCGGCATGTAGAAGTCCCAGGTTCGATTCCCGGCCAGGGCACACAAGAGAAGCACCCATCTGGTTCTCCACCCTTCCCCCCTCCTCTTTCTCTATCTCTCTCTTTTCCTCCCGCAGCCATGGCTCCATTGGAGCAAAGTTGGCCCAGGCGCTGAGGACAACTCCATGGCCTCCGCCTCAGGCACTAGAATGCTCCAGTTGCAACAGAGCAATGCCCCAGATGGGCAGAGCATCGCCCCCTGGTGGGCATGCTGAGTGGATCCCTGTCTGGCGCATGTGGGAGTCTGTTTCTCTGCCTCCCTGCTTCTCATGTCAGAAAAATACAAAATAAATAAATAAAATTTTAAAAAGGCTCATATCATGCAATTCACCCATTTCAAGTGTAATATCAATCAACAGTTTTAAATATAATCGAGTTTCTGTCCCGTTTCATTTATTTATTTTATCTTTTTAAGTTTCTTATTTTATTTTATTTTATTTTATTTTTTTTTTTTTTTGCACTTTTCTGAAGCTGGAAACAGGGAGAGACAGTCAGACAGACTCCCGCATGCGCCCGACCGGGATCCACCCGGCACGCCCACCAGGGGGCGACGCTCTGCCCACCAGGGGGCGATGCTCTGCCCATCCTGGGCGTCGCCATGTTGCGACCCTCCTGGGTGTCGCCATGTTGCGACCAGAGCTACTCTAGCGCCTGGGGCAGAGGCCACAGAGCCATCCCCAGCGCCCGGGCCATCTTTGCTCCAATGGAGCCTTGGCTGCGGGAGGGGAAGAGAGAGACAGAGAGGAAGGCGCGGCGGAGGGGTGGAGAAGCAAATGGGCGCTTCTCCTATGTGCCCTGGCCGGGAATCGAACCCGGGTCCTCCGCACGCTAGGCCGACGCTCTACCGCTGAGCCAACCGGCCAGGGCTTAAGTTTCTTATTTTAAGTTTTCTTCAGCTCTCTTTCCCTTGTCCAACCTGTTAGGTTTGTTATCTTTCCTAACCCCCCACCCCAATATCTTCAAAACCATCTTCAATTAACTAAAAGCAAGGAACTAAGCAACAACAACAACAAAAAAAGCCACTGGAGACTCTAGGCGCTCTGTGCTGGAAACTGGGAACAATGTCAATCTGGAAGCCTTCTTCTATTGTGGAATCAGTGGTTTCATTAAGAAAATGCCTTAAAGAAGCAGAAATGCAAATGGAAAGCATAGGGTGCCAAAAAATTTTAAAAGCTGTCCTGCCAAGAACAGTGGTAAGCGCATAATAAGTACAAGATTGGGAGAGGGTGATGAAAACCCCGCGTTCTCGGACTGGATTCAATGGACGCGCCTGCTGCTTCAGGCTGCAGACCGAACTGCTGGTGACACTGGGCTGGTGACACTAGGTGCAGCCTGCCCCACCCTGAGACCAGACCCTGATGATGAGCAGCCTCCCCCTGCGTGAGCTCTCCGATAATACTGTCCTCACAGAGTTCCAGCAAAGGAGAATGTGCAGGGGGAGAAAAAAGCATAAAAATTTGCATAAGAACATAGACTTCTATTTAGAGCACTGTTTCCAATACAAGAACTGTGTTTCAAAGTGACAATGGAAACAGCCAGAGAGTGGCAATGGTTATGGCTGGACAGGAGGGTCGTTGGTTTATCTTTTCTTCTTTATAACTGTCTGTGTGCTCTGGTGCTTCTATCGCATGGGAAAAGTTGCCGGACAGAAGCTGTGCTGTCGTTTGCTCAGGCTCTGGGACTCTGCCAGAGGACGGAGGGAGGGTGGCGTTGGCTGTGTCAGGCACATATCTTCAGCTGGATACCAAGCCCCAGAGGGACACCTGCTCTCATTCTGCCCCGGCTGGGCGTCAGCAGTGTGTCAAGTTACCAGGGAGCCGTTGGGGCGCTGGGAGTCCTAACTGACCAGCAGGTCAACCTGTTGCTCTGTTGTGAGTTACGGAGCCAGAGATGAAGCCAGGTGGCTTCTCTTGTAGGGGCCCTTCCCTCCAGTTTGTGCTTTCATTTCCTTTGTCTCCTTTGGGGACCAGAACAGTATTAAGAGAGCATCCTCCAGCCCTCAGGGGAAAGATGAAAGGAGGCTGTCTTCCTGTGTATCACCAAGGCCTGAGGTGCCAGGTGAGCGATGTCAGTTCGAAGGCTGCCCCTTGGCACCCTCCTGGAGGCCTTCTGCTCAGCGCAGGTCAAAGACGGAACCTTGAGAGGGAAGGGAGCCAGAACAAGTGTGTCATCCAATGACCTCACCCCCAGAAAATGAGCCAGGACGCGGAGCATCGCAGAGGAAGCCACTCAAACGGGAGAAGAGTATTGCGGGTTCTCAAAGCTGGAGGGGGTTCGAGATCTCCAGCCTTGACCTCTGTGCAGGAGCCATAGGGCGAGGTGGCTACACAAACATGTGGCTTCTGCACACTGGCCTGAGTGCTGCGTGTGTGCCTTCCCCACGGAGATGACCTGTGTAGATTTGTCTTGTTACAGACTGTTCCAGAGCATTCCTTTTTTTCTTTTTCTTTCTTTTTTTTTTCTGTGACAGAGACAGAGAGAGGGACAGACAGACAGGAAGGGAAAGAGACAAGAAGCACCAATTCCCCATTGCAGCACCTTAGTTTTTCATTGATTGCTTTCTCACATGTGCCTTGACCAGGGGGTGGGGGTGGGGCTACAGCAGACCGAGTGACCCCTTGCTTAAACCAGCGACCTTGGGCTCAAGCTGGGGAGCCTTGTTCAAACCAGATGAGCCCACGCTCAAGCTGGCAACCTTGGGGTTTTGAACTTGGGTCCTCTGCGTCCCAGTCCGACGCTCTATCCACTGCACCACTGCCTGGTCAGGCTCCAGGGCATTCTTCTTCTTGCTCTTTCTTCATCATCCCTTCTTCTCTCTTCCCCGAATTCATGCTGACATTCACACTTAGTGAGCACCTATTATGTTCTAGAAACTACGCTGTCTAGAAACTCAAGATGAATAGGAATTTAAAGAGGGATAAGTCACAGCTCCTCCTGTCACAGAATGTACTGTTGAGTTGTATGTATCTATGTGTGGTATGGTGGAAGAGAGACAAACATGTGGTCTTTCGGTGTGACAGTATAGATGGGCCTATATGAGGACAGGGACCAGGAATGGTGTGGGAACAAAGGGAGATGGGTTTGTTACACACCAGGAGTGCTCGCCAGTGATGTCTTCATGGACAGGTGACCCCTGAGCTGAGTCTTAAATGTGGTCAGGGCAGAATTTCTAACAGCAAAAATGGGTCATGGCCGTGGCCGGTTGTCTCAGTGGTACAGCGTCAGCCCAGCGTGTAGAAATCCCAGGTCTGATTCCTGGCCAGGGCACACAGGAGAAGCATCCATCTGCTTCTCCACCTTTCCCCCTCTCCTTCCTCTCTGTCTCTCTCTTCCTTTCCCACAGCCAAGGCTCCATTGGAGCAAAGTTGTCCCAGGTGCTGAGGATGGCTCCATGGCCTCTGCCTCAGGCACTAGAATGGCTCCGGTTGCAACAGAGCATCGCCCCAGATGGGCAGAGCATCACCCTCTGATGGGCATGCCAGGTGGATCTCGGTTGGGCACATGCAGCAATCTGTCTCTCTGCCTCCCTGCCTCTCACTTTGGAAAAATACAAAAAAAGGGGGGCTCAGAGGTAGAGCAGGAGGCCACAGGCAGAGCTGAGCTCGTGGGCCCTCGCAGGAGTATGGCTTCACGAGGGGCAGAGTCAGCAATAAGGCCAGAAAGGTGGGTTGACATCAGGCTGTGGGGAGCCAGGCCACTGAGTCTGGACTTAGTTCTATAGGCAGCGGACCACCCATACGGCTGTTGAAGGAGAAGAACAAGGTCAGACCTCTGTGTCAGCCACAGGGTGGAGGACGGATTGGTGGGAAGAGAGACAAGCTGAGGCCTTTGCCAGGTGTGAGCTCATGACGGGAACACCAGAAGGAACAAGCATGCCAAGTAGATTGTGGGGCAGCTGGCGCGGAGGGCAGACCACAAGCGAGAGAGACGCTGCTGGGAGACACACAGGCAGGATGCACACGACGTGACAAGGGGCTGCAGGTGTGCAGACTGAGCATGCGAGAGGACCCAGCCAGACGTCACGCTGAGTCACGCAGCAACGACGTAGTGCATTCAGGCCATATCTAGAGATGGTGGAGAACTTGGGAATTCTGCTTTCTGCTTTGGTAAAGCACCATGCAGCAAACACCCTGAGCATTTCTAGCGAATGGCTGAGTATAAGAATGTTAAGGGAACACAGATCTCGTAAGAGCTCTATGGCCCAGGGAAGTCATTTAATCACCTTAGGCCTCAGTATTCCATTCTACAAAATGGAGGTGATTGTAAATCTATTTCATAGGGTTCTTGTGAAAGGGAGAGATGAGCTAACCCTGGTACAGTGTTTAGCAGTGAGTCTGACACAGTAATGCTCAATAATGGTTAGCTATTATGGTGATGATGATTATGATGATGATGATTTATTAGCATAAGTTAGAGGGTGCATTCTGAACTATGTCAGGGCCTTCATTTAAGCTAGCATCAGGGAAAAAGCTAGCATTAGGAAAAATGTTTTCCTAAAATGCTGTGTCTTCTCGGGGTGGTTTCACAACACTCAGTTGAAAAAATTCATATCTTCACATTAAAAAAAAAAAAAAAAAGAGTGGAAGCCATCCCAAGCTCCAGTGGCTTGTCACCCATTTAGATTCAACTCCAGAGTCCTTACAGTGGCCTCGTAATCCTTACAAGATGTGGCCCAGCTTCTTTTCCAATATCTCCTCTGTTTTCTCCCTCTCTTGCTTCCAACCTCAGACGTGCTTTGCTGCTCCCTGAACACGCCCAACACGTGTCCACCGTGGTCTCTGTACTTGCTGTTCCCCCAGGCTGGAATGTTCTTTGCCTGACATCTTCCTGGTTTGCGCCCACACTTCCTCCCGGTGTTTGTTTACATTTCATTTCCTCAGATAGGGCCTTATCCAGCCACCCTAAAAATGGTACCTTCTATCAGTCCCTATCCCTGTCCTGCGTCATTTTTCTTCACTGGATTTATTGTCTAATAAGATGTTCAGACACCTTACAGACACAATTGCTTATTTCTTTATTGCCTTCCTTCCTCACTATGTTGCACACTTTGTTCTATTCAACTTCTTATTGTGCCTAAAAAAAAAGAGTCTGGTACTCAGTAGTCTCTTAGTAAATATTTTTAAATTTTATTTAATTTTTTAAAAATCAAGTGAGAATCAGGGACACAGAGAGACAGACTCCTGCATGTGTCCTGACCAGGAACCACCGGGCAAGCCCACTAAAGTGAGATGCTTTGCCCATTTGGAGCCACTGCTGTTGCTTGGCAACCAAGCTATTTTAGTGCCTGAGGGGAGGCCATGGAGCCCTCCTCAGCAATCGGGGTCAACTTGCTCATTCAAGGCATGGCTGTGGGAGGGGAAAAAAGAGAAAAAGATTAGGGAGAGGAGTGGAGAAGCAGATGGTTGCTTCTCCTATGTGCCCTGACCAAGAATCAAACCAGGACTTCCACATGCTGGGTTGACGCTCTACTGCTGAGCCAACCTGCCAGGGCGAATAAATACTTACTGAATAAATGAAGCTCTTCCTCCCGGTAAACGCTCTGTTCTCTTGTTTTCCTGATTAGACAGCCCATTGCCTACGCAGCATCTCTACTTGAATGTATAATAGGTATTTCAAAATTAACACGTTCATAACTGAATTCTTGATCACCCTCCCCCACCCGTCAGGCATACCGAACCAAAGCCTGTGACCCTCTAGAATTCCTGAGTAGAAAGACCGATCTGGTTGGCAGGAAGGAAGAACTGTTCTGTTTATGTAAGGCTTTAAGGAAGACTGAAAAAAAAATTAGTTTTATCCAAGACAGAGAGGAGCAGGCCATCGATGTTACAGGGAGTGCTAGACCCTCTTGGTCACTAGCACTGTCCTCCCGCCCCCCAGCCCTTGCTGTTTTAGAAAAAGGCACCACTTACCACTGGGTGACTGAGACCCAGACTCTAGCTTTCCTGCCTTCTCTTACTTCCACATCCAGTCCAGCCACCGGTTCTGTGTTTCCACAATGTATCATTTGAGGCCATCCTCTTCTCTCTGCACCCCTGTTTCTTCTCTGTTCTGTGTCATCTGCATCTCTCAATGGACCCCTGAAGGAGCCTCCTACTTTGTCTCCCCATGACCATTCATGATGCTTTGAACCTATTCTCCAAGTAGCATCAAGACTGATATTCTTAGAATGTGAACCATATCATGCTGTTGTTGTTGTTGTTTTGTTGTTGTTGTTTTTTGTATTTTTCTGAAGCTGGAAACGGGGAGAGACAGTTAGACAGACTGCCACATGCGCCCGACCGGGATCCACCCGGCATGCCCACCAGGGGCGATGCTCTGCCCACCAGGGGGCGATGCTCTGCCCCTCCGGGGCGTCGCTCTGCCGCAACCAGAGCCACTCTAGCGCCTGGGGCAGAGGCCAAGGAGCCATCCCCAGCGCCCAGGCCATCTTTGCTCCAATGGAGCCTTGGCTGCGGGAGGGGAAGAGAGAGACAGAGAGGAAGGAGAGGGGGTGGAGAAGCAAATGGGCGCTTCTCCTATGTGCCCTGGCCGGGAATCGAATCCAGGTCCCCCACACGCCAGGCCGATGCTCTACCACTGAGCCAACCGGCCAGGGCCTGTTGTTGTTTTTTAATCCTTAAATGACCACCCGTGTACTTTGGGTAATACTAAGCCCCTGACACTGGCCATGCCCAAATCCCTTCTAATCCACTCCATCCTCAGCACGTCCCATTCTCCACCTGCCTCGACACACTGCAGCAACACCAAACAGTCTTCCGTCTCTTCTCAGGATGCAGCAAGCTAACTTTATTGTCTGAGTCCTTTACATATGCTGTTTCTGCTGATTGGAATGCTTTTCTTTCATCTCTTCAGGGGCCTGGCTCCATTCCAGATGAATTTACCCAGCAGTCTGAAACAACTAAAAAACAAACAAAGTCCTGATCAGAATGTATGAAACAATGTTTTCAAGACATTAGATATAAACGGGAAGAGGTGAGTCAACCTGGAAAGAACAGAAACAAACAAACAAAAAGATGAGCCATGTGACTGCCCCATGTTGCTGCCTGGAGAGAGGATGCAGAAGGCAGCATGATGAGAGGCAGAGCCCGTAGGTCTCTCTGGGCTGGGGAAGTGGAGTGGGGGGTCTAGGTGGGCCCCAGTGGCCAGCGTTCCCATTCGCAGGGCGGAGTACCAGGGTAGAGAGCAGCACAAAGAAAGAACTCTGGCAATGAGCTGAGACTCTTCCACGAATCTGCAGTGGAATACTGATCAGAGCACATGTGGGAGCAGACCGCCCAGTTCCAGGGAAAGAACAACCTGAAATTGATTAGAAGGAACAATCCTTGAAATTCACACAGTGCTAGAAACAGTGTGTTTCCATCAGCCTAAGTGGAAAAGCCTCCAAATACGTGGGTTTGGTCAGGCAGAGAACTCAGAAGGGAGTTCTATCAGCAGAGGAGAAAATTAGTCCTAAACGTTGCTGTAACTCCAAATAGCAAAGCATAAAAGCTAGCCACAAAAAAAAGAAGGAAAAACTAGACTCAAACTTTCCAGATAACTCTATCCCAGAACAAAGCACAAGACGATTTAGAAGAATACAAAAATATGCAGCATGTAACACAGTGAAATTTTCTTTGGTTATCCAATCAAATATAACCAAGCTTGTAAAGAAGCAGGACAATCCAGCCCTAATAAGGGGGAAAAAAATCAATCACTAGAAACAAACCCAGAAATAACACAGTTGGTGGAAACAACTAAAAAAGAAAAAAGAAGAAGAAGAAAAAAAAAACACTGGTCAGCATGTATGAAACAATGTTTTCAAGACATTGGATATAAACACTGAGAGGTGAGTCATCAGAAGAGGACATTAAATAATTGTAACTATATTCCATATTATAGCTATGTTATATAACTTTCTAACCATGTTCAAGTAGAGCAGCGGTTCTCATATCGCCTAAAGCCATCGGAAAATACATATGTATTGTGTTTTGGTCGTTCGACCCCCGCCAGGGTCGCGACCCACAGGTTGAGAACCGCTGAAATAGAGGAAATATAGACCATGTTAAGTAGGAATATGGAAGATATAAAAATGGCTCAAATGAAATTCTAGAGATGAAAATGAAATGATCTGATACAAAAGAAAAATACACTTAGAATGGATTAATAGCAGATTAGGTATTGCAAAAGAAAAGATTAGGAAACAGGAAGAAATAGCAAAAGCTGCTGCAACATAAAAGAGAAAAGAGAATGAAAGAAAAAAATAAACTTTGGGCAACTCCAAGCAACCTAAAGAGGTGGTGAGGAAAGTTGGTGGTGGTGGTGGGGGGTGAAGATGCTCATTATCTGCATGGTGGTGATGGTATCACAGAGGCATGTGTATGTTAAACCTTATCAGAGTGTATACTTTAGATATCTTCAATTTATTATACTTCAGTTATGTCTCAACACTGTTACCAAAAAGCAGTCTGGAACTAAAATCCCAGACACAATCAACATGGGAGATGGCCATGGGGTGGTGGACGTGTTAGTTTCAGAGACCAAATGGGGAGAAGCAATAATTTTATAAGCTGTTTATCTATTTGGGAAGAACAGGTAATGGATACCTGTGAGCTGTACAGCTTGTTATAAAGCTGTTTTAAAACAAGTATCTTAACGTATGAGTAGCTGCTGGCTGAAACAACAGTGAATGTATTATTTGAAACCAGTGGAAGGGAAAGTAGAGAGTTCAGCAGGGTGACTAAATACACAAGATTAACACCTTCTGTACACACCAGCAGTAACCAATTAAGAAATATGATGGAGGCCCTGGCTGGTTGGCTCAGTGGTAGAACATCAGCCCAGAGTGTAGAAGTCCTGGGTTCATATCCCAGTCAGGGCACACAGGAGAGGCACCATCTGCTTCTTCACCCTCCCCCTCCTCTATGCCTCCTGCAGCCATGGCTGGACTGATTCAAGGGCATTGGCCATGGGCTGAGGATGGCTCATGGGGCCTCCACATCAGGGCCCTAAAAAATTAGCTCAGTTGAGAGCATAGTCCCAGATGGGCAGAGCATCAGCCCAGACAGGAGTTTCCCATGTGGATCTCTGTGGGGCGCATGCAGGAGTCTATCTCCCCTCCTCTTACTTAAATAATAATAATAATTTAAAAAAGAAAATATGATGGAAACAAGAAAGTTTTCATAATAGTTCCAAATATACTTAGGAATAACACTAACAAAAAATGCAGCAAACCTTGATGAGGAAATCAATAAAACTTTATTCAAGGACATTATTTTAAACCTCAGCATCTTACTGTGTTTCCTCCCTAACACTTAATATAAAAACTGCATTAAAAAAAAACAAACCAAACCATACTCTTTGCAACAATGTTACTTAAGCAAGGGAAAAACAATATTGGTTGAGTCACTTGTTTTTGTCTTCCTCTCCTCCTCCATCAAACTACAAATTGAGGGGAAAGCACATGTTTGTAATGTCCCTCAAGCTGTCCTCTACTGATCCCTTTCACAGTGCTGGGCGCAGTTGGTCCTTGACAGTCACAAAACACTTAAGGCCTGAAACACACTTTTCTCTTGCTTTGGACCCAGATTACGCAACAATGCTGCATGCCTTCCACGTGACAACTACATTGCTCCCCCCCACCTCTGGCAAATCGCCCCAGCCAATCAGAATGCTTCGCACCTGGACCACGCTCCACCCCTACCGCTGCACGCGGAGGGATCTTCCGTGCAGTGCAGACTGGTTTCTTCACCAGCGTGCCCAATGCGGCTGCGTGCCGCGCTCTGATTGGCTGAGAGCTGTGAGGGGGGAGGACTGCGTGCACAGCCACCTCAGTTACTAAAGGCGGGAGCCCGGCGAAGGTGCCCGTGGCTGGTGCTGCTGGCTCACGAAGTTCGGCCGCGTTCGCCATGCCGAACCGCAAGGCCACCAGGAACGCCTACTATTTCTTCGTGCAGGAGAAGATCCCCGAGCTGCGGCGGCGAGGCCTGCCTGTGGCCCGCGTGGCGGACGCCATCCCCTACTGCTCTGCTGATTGGGCGGTAAGGCCGCAGTGGGCTGGACAGTTGGGTGAGCACGCAGGAGGGACGGAGGCCTCAAAGAGGATGGCGATGCCACAGTCTCTGCCGGGAGGAGCGGTGGCTGCGGCCTGGCAGGGGGTCAAACTGACGCCTGAACCACAGCCAGCCCCGCGGGTGGGTGGGGGGGCGTGCACTCGGGCCTCACGGCTACTTCTCTTCGTGTCCCCCTCACCCCGCCTTGCGTTTCCCCAAGCTCCTGGGTCAAGATGAGAAGGAGAAGTACGTAGACATGGCTCGAGCGTGGAGGGCCGCCCAGGGGAAGGACTCAGGACCTTCAGAGAAGCAGGTAAAGTCCGCCAGCGACGAGCAGGCCCCTGCTTGGCGCCTGGGCACGTTCACCGGGTGCCGGGGTAGTGGCTGAGGGCCACAGAGGGCTGTCGTTTCGCTCCCTGGTGTCGGGATGCCTGTTGTCCCTGCAACGAGCTCCCGAAGTGCAGGGCCCAGGTTGGTGTCGTTTGGCGGCGAAGGCCCGGGAAACCCCCTTAAGGGGAAGCTGCAAGCCAGTGAACCCCAGTGAACACAGTGTGGTGGCATTTGGGGCCGGTGCCCAAGGACCGCTAAGGGTCTTTTTCAACCCTTGCACGATCAAAGAACCTTTCTTCGGATATTTAAAAAGTGGTGTGGACCAGTCTCTTTTTAGTATATGTGCTGCCGAAGCGAGCACAGACCAGTCTCTTTTTAAAATGATCCCTGGACCAGTCTCTTTTTAAAATGACCCCCAGAACCAAGCCTGCTGCTGTAAATGTTAAATATTGACATATCAGGACTTGCAGATGTTGGTGGATGTCTGTGTGCCTTCCAGATGAGAGCTGCATAAAGGGCATTTGAGTAAATATATATCTGTGGAGGTAGACTATAAAAAAGATTTGTTTCCTTGATTTGTGTCAAGAAAGGGCAGGGTAATTGTGCCCCTCTAGCCCCATGTTCTTTCCCATTCTTACACAGTGAAATTCCATTCTTTCTTTCAACTGACAACTTGGATGGGAATTCTTAAGAGCTTTGCTTGTTTTAGGTTTGAGAGGTTTTTATTTTGAGGATTTACGTTTGAGCAGAAGTTTCTAATCACTTTAATTTGTGTGTATTTATACTTGCGAGCCTTGTTTTCTGTTTTGTTTTTTCTTTTTCTTACTGCAGTTTGTTACAAAACGTTTCTTATCAGAAAGTAAGTTGTGTTGTCCACCTCACTGACACTTGAAGTCAGGGTGCTCTGGATTTTACTTCCAAGTGAAAAGCAATCCGCATTAGAGAACGCAGTCCTTTTGGACACCGGATTGGCACATGCTATGTGACTCAGTAGGATTAGTTAAGGTGATCAGTAATAGGCAAGGAGCTGTCAGCAAGGATGGTTGAACTTCTTACTCACTATTTATTCACCTGTGATCTAGGATATTTATAGATTTTTCCATTGGTGTCATTGACAGATGTGGCTGTGTTTACTGGTTGGGTTCATTGGCCTGGAGAGGTTACTGAAGTCATCTATGGGGTGTTTTGCAGCTACTTTGCTAAATTTAAGTATATATGACATAAAGTGCCCAGCAAGAGTGTAAGTATGTGGTGAATTGTTCTCTTCCTCCTTAGAAACCTGTTTACACCCCACTGAGGAAGCCAGGTGTGCTTGTACCACAGCGGACTGTCTCACCCCCAGATATGTCAAGCTTGTCTCTAAAAAGTGATCAAGGTACAGTGATCCTAACATGTTTTGCTTCCATAAATTTGGGTGCTCAAGTCACTGTGACATGTCTGTTGATCAGTAAATTTGTGTTCTGTTCATTTTGAACTTGCATTTCAAAGTAATTGATTGCAGTTGTTCGAGTTTGATGGCACTGAAGTTGTAAGAGATCAGGTAATTTGCATCTGTTGAAGTAACACTGGAGAGTTGTTTTGGGGGGGTTATTTTTGACAAAACTATTCTGTTGGTTTCTACCACTTCATGTGTTATTAAACATATTTAAGTGTTTATAGCTAAACACCTAAATGCATAGAGACTTAGCCTGACCTGTGGTGGTGCAGTGGATAAAGGGTAGACCTGAAACACTGAGGTCGGCGGTTCGAAACCCTGGGCTTGTCTGGTCAAGGCACATATAGAAAGTGATGCTTCCTGCTCCTCCCCACCCCTCTCCTCACTAAAATAAATAAATTAAAAAAATTTTTTTTAAATACATAGAGACTTAAATACATTTTAGTTATAACAGTAAAGATTAACTATTGACCTAGTCTAGAAAAGAACATAAATAGTAAGAGACCCTGCTGTTGTCTTCTGGCTGTTTTTATTCTTTGTTCTCTGCCTTTGTTGAAGGTGAATAGACTTTTAACAGTCTTAAATGTGGCTGTCTTGGTAAATAAGACCTTCGCAGATGCTCACATTTTTTCCTCCCTTTAAATAGTTTATAGGTGGTCTTATATAGTGGTAAAGAGTAAAGGGTGGACTAAATTGTCTATTTTTTTATATCAGAGGTTTTATTGCACTAACTTTTTTTCCTGCCCTTGACTTTATTTCCCAAACCCCTTATTTGTTGACTAAGGGTCTCAGCTTAAGTCATTCTTCAGATTCAGTGCTTATGTATAGCTAAATTATCTAGAGTGAGCTGAAAGTGTGAATAATTTCATTCCTTCATGCCATGAGTGGTTACTACTTTAAACCTTTATCAGTGTAATTGGAAAAATTTTGATTCATTTTTTTTTTCATACAGCAGGTTAGTTTTCTCTCTTCCAGCTTTTTAGAAATATAAGAACAAAGGAAAATGTTTCTAAAACTTTTGCTTTTGTAGAAGGGGTAAATTTGAGACACTCATCTGTTCACATCTTATGATTTTTTTTTTTTTAGCTCTCCTTGGAGGCACTTTTTATTTTTTGAACATATTTAGCCATGGCGAGCTGCCTCCTCACTGTGAACAGCGCTTTCTCCCCTGTGAACTAGGCTGTGTGAAATACTCTCTCCAAGAAGGCATTCTAGCTGACTTCCACAGTTTCATTAATCCTGGTAAGTAGCCAGATAGAGTACTTCTAGATCTTCAAAAATCCCAGTTTTATCTCGACTTTATTTGATAAACTTGTTTGTTTTTTCAAAAGCTGACACACAAGCTGAGTTCTTAAAATGAATTAAGACTTCATGATACTTGTTTGAAAAACTGTGAAGAATTAGGTGTTGACACAGCATCTTTGGCTTTAACCTCAAATAAGCTTTAGAGTTGGGTGGTTGGAGTGCCTGAGAACACGTAGCCTGCTCTTTGCTTGTTGGAATGTTCTAAAACTGCTTATGCTGGGCTCCCCTCAAGGGTTTCTTTACCTCTTAACTCACCAGCCATCACTGGTTTCTAACTGGCTGTTGCTTTGTATCCTGGAGCAAAATGCTTAACCCGCCTTCCTGAGCCTGTGAGCTCCATAAAGCGGGATTATTCCTATCGGAGAACTGCTCCGAGGTGCAGTGAGAAAGTGTGGGAATGGCCCCACACTTAGTTACAGCGTGTTCTCAGCATCTCTTCTTGCTGCGCCACCTGGTCAAAAGCAGTTTGTTACAAAGACATAGGATTTGTTTTCAGTTCTCAGGAGGGAAAGCAGTAGTCAGGGGAACACGGTACCTTTGAAGGTAAGTAGGAGAAGTGCATATGGAGAAGAGAAAAGGAGAAGAGGTAGAGGAAGGAAGACCTTCTTTAGTTTTGTCAATTGCTTTCAAATTCATGACAGTCAGCCTTTCTCCTTGTTTCTGCATGACAGAAAACTAACCCTGCACATACCATGAGAGGGGCGCCAAGCCAAATAACTGCTTTTTTTAAATGTGGCTGTAACATAGTAGAACAATAAATTTGGAGGCTTATCCCTCTGGGAAATACCTACACTGTATACCTTTCTCTGTCAAAGACCTCAGGAACACCTGAAGTCCAGCCTGGTTCCTGAGCTAAGATCCCTTGGGCACATATGTTCTTTATCTAGTATTTTTTCCTAGGTACAGAATAACTTTCTTTTGAAAGTGGCTTAGACAATACATCAGAATTCTTTGATACTTATCATACCTTTGGTTAAAAAAAAACCCTAATAAATAGGTTTAATATCTTATATTTTCACATAGCAGTAACACTATGTATGTTATGAACTTGGTCATCCTGCAGAATATGATTACTATAGGATAGCCAGACAGAGATGAGATCTCTGCTTCTCTCAACAACCCATTTTGTATTATAGGTGAAGTTCCACGAGGATTTCGGTTTCATTGTCAGGCAGCAAGTAAGTATATTGGCATTGAACGAACATGTGTGTGCCTGGTGAAGACTAACTGCTTTAACCAGACACACAGTGTGTGTTGAAGAACCCTGAGTTAATTGTTGGGGACTCTTCAGAGAAGTGGTGGACAGTGTACATGATCCTTAGGAACTCTAAAATGATGTAGACTTGAAGGATAATATTCCTTCTCCTCTATGGGCTTGTGGTTTTATTTTCTGCATATATCCTTTGGCTTCAAGTCGGCTGCTTTTACTGGCCAGATAACATAGGTGAGTCTTTCCAAGAGGCAACAGGTTATCTGGATTTAGGGCAATTGTCAGCATCCCTGCTCTTGTGCTTTGGGGCCATTATTAAGTCAATGTGAAAGGTGACCTGAACACAAGTCCTGTGCCACTGTGACAGTCCACCTGGTAACTGAAGTATGTACTAAGTGACAAAGGGGCAGTTGATATCTACGGTGTGAAGGCACTGGACAAAGGAATGTTTCACGTCCTGGGCAGGATGGAATGGGACACTGTGAGAGCTCATCGCACTGCTCAGAATGGTGCGCAGTTTAAAACATAAATTGTTTATTTTGGAAGCTTTTCATTTACTATTTGTAGACCGCAACTGAAGCAGGTAACTGAAGCAGCAGGAAGCAAACTGCTGATAATGGGGGACTACGATACTTAGTTCTGATTCTGGGCTTTCTCCAATATGTGTGTATCTCCTAGTTGATACAGTTACGTGTAAGATGGGTCAAGTGCTTAACCATCAACAGGCTTGGTACAAGTGCTTAAATATGTTACCCATCTCCTCATCCTGTGTTCCTGCTTCTGTACCACTGTGTATTTGTCTTGGATTTTGAACTCCTGTCTTCTCTGTATTTCCTTCAGGTGATTCCAGTCACAAGATTCCTATTTCAAACTTTGAATTAGGGTGTGACCAAGCAACTGTGCTCCAAAACCTGTATAGATTTATTCATCCAAACCCAGGGAACTGGCCACCTATCTACTGCAAGGTAATTTCATACTCCGAGGCACCTCCTTACATGTCAGAGGGTCCACAGAAGGGACCCGAGGAAGAACTGTGAGGGCCGGCTCTGTGTGACATGCTCACTGAATCGTGTGTAGTGCAGCTAGGTGTGGGGTGTGGTGGAGAGATTCTGAAGACGGCGGAAACTAAACGTGTGTCCACTTTGGTAGACGTCATGTTTTCAGTTCCTGAAATTCCTCCAGCGTCCCTTCAATGTCCTATGCCCTGAAGAAGGGACGCTCTGGTCCGTGTACCCGTTCTTCTCCTCCACAGGGTCCCTGTGTACTCACAGCCATTTCACAGCAGTCCCTGGACTCTCTTTTTGGTCTTCAGAGTTTGTTTTTTTTCTTTTTTTGGTCTAAACTCTTCCAGGCTAGGAGCTGAAACACGAGGTTTTAACCTCACTGTTTGTATAACCGTGAATAGATGATCTTTTTCTGAACATTGGTTTCTTCACTTCTTTCCCCTACGTCTCACTTTTTATGAAGTGTGTTAACATGTTTTATGAATGTACCTGGTTACTAACAACAGCAGTGTTTTCTAATATGTACACATAACTCTTTTTTATAGTTCTCATCTAGTTGTCACAGCCTCCTGTCTCCCCTTCCACCCCTCCACGCGTCCTGCCCACCCCCTCCCCCGAGCGAGAGTAACTCAGTGGAGAAAATACTAGTCAGTGTGTTCTCTTCCGCAGTCGGACGACAGGGCTAGAGTGAACTGGTGTCTGAAGCACATGGAGAAGGGGTCAGGTAAGTAGGCCACACTCCGCTCTGCGGGCTCTACTCTCTGCACTCGCTCCCATGTGACGTGATGTTCTCTGGACCGACGTCCACTGATTGCATCTGTTTTCCTGTTTACCGTTGAAGAAATCAGGCAAAACCTAGAACTTCTCACTGTTGAGGATCTTGTCGTGGGGATCTACCAGCAAAAACTGCTCAAGGAGCCGTCCAAGACCTGGGTTCGGAGTCTTCTAGATGTGGCCATGTGGGATTATTCTAGCAACACAAGGTATTTCTGTTGATCTTGTGATAGAGTGATCTTGACCTTTCTTCTGAACTGAGAAAATATGGTAGGATTAGTTTTGGCCTTTCTAGGCCATATTTTCCTATGAAACTCTGGGATCATTGTATTTCCTTGAATATAAGATCCCACTGACTGTGAAGTACCATACATTGTTATGTTTGCTACTAAAAACAAAAAATACTACTAGTTGAACTGTCAGCACTTCCTCACTTAGAACTTCTGCGCTGATGAAAGAATGTTTTATATCTATTTAGAGGTTTCATCACATAGAATTCTTGTGTTTACATGTAAGGAATATATAAGTGAAATAAATTAGCTGAAGTACTTTTATTTTGAAATAACTTTGTTTAGAAATAAGTGGTAAGAATAGTACAAAGAAGACCTATGTAGCATTTTCTCAGACTCAACTGTTAATGTTTTAATACCTTTCCTTTATAACTTTCTCTATGTTTGTATTCCACTTGAGAGTAAGTTGCTGTTTTGCCTTTTACCCCTCAATAGCCAAGTTTTCTCTTTAAGAACAAGAACACTTTGTGTTACATGTGTAGGATCACACAGGGTATTGCCATTGATACAAGACTATCATCTAACCTAAAGGCCATAGAAACATTTTGCTAGTTCCAATTATGTCTTTTATAACAACAACACCAAAAAAATCTGGTTGGTCTAGGTTTCAAGCCAGATCCCATGTTGCATTGAATAGGTCCTAATCTGGAGTAGTTCCTTGCTCTGGTTTTTATGACCTGATGTTTGGATGAGCGCAGGCCGGCTAGGTACAGTGTTTCTCAGTCTGGTCTGCCTGTGTTTCCTTGTGAGGAAGTGTGGTTGCGTGTTCTTGTAATGTGTCTTCTGGTGTCACATCTGAGCACATGTTCATCCAGGTACTGGTAATAACTTTGACCATCTGCTTAAGACAGTGTCTGCCTGACTTCCCATCAGAAAGTTTGTGTTTTCCACCTTCTGTTCCCGAAACTTGAACCTGCTAGTTTTTGCATCCATTGGTGATTTATGCACGCATCTATCATTCCTGTATTTGTGAAGTGATTTTCTAATCCCCTTGTTGTGTTCTACTGTGAAGAAGAACTTATCCTTTCGCTGATTTATCCTCATTCACATATTCTGTGAGTGTGGACTCAATGGATTCCTGTTTTATTCAGTGGGCTGAATGCTGCTATCTCTGTAATGCTGCTTTCCATTTACTGTTGAGGCCGGGGGTGGGGGGCGGTGCTTCAGAGCAGGGGTTTCTGTGTCCCTTGGGCATCCTCTCGTCCGTCTGTTCATCCTTTGTGCTGCGGCTCACCTGCCCTTCCCCTGCTGCATCTGTGGGTGCGGCTGCCCCGGGAGCCCCATCCTTAGGTGAGGAGAGGGTGAGGGACAGGCTCTGGGCACCAGGTGTGCTCCTCCCTCCCGGAACACTGTGCCCCCGTCTGCCCTCAGCGGAGCAGGCTCTGCAGGTGTGCATGCTCACAGCCTTGCACACGTGCATGCATCTCCGTCTCTGTCTGAGTTCCACGGAACCTGTAGCTCTAGGCCGCCCCCAGGGAGTCCTCTGGGTGCCAGGTCTCTATTTTTGTATTTCCCTTTTCTGGGAGAGGAGCCTGGCACTCGGGATTGTCACGTGCTTGTTCAGTCCTAGAATACATTAGACCTCGTTCCAGGACTGGTAAGTGACACCACAGTGAATAGACAGACTGTTAACTTAGCTCAGGATGGGTTTTCAGTTGTTTTTCAGGCTGAGGGTAAAGACTCAAAATAGTTTGTTCAAAAGCTTTTGTGCGCCCTGGCCGGTTGGCTCAGCGGTAGAGCGTCGGCCTGGCGTGCGGGGGACCCGGGTTCGATTCCCGGCCAGGGCACATAGGAGAAACGCCCATTTGCTTCTCCACCCCCACCCCCTCCTTCCTCTCTGTCTCTCTCTTCCCCTCCCGCAGCCAAGGCTCCACTGGAGTAAAGATGGCCTGGGCGCTGGGGATGGCTCCTTGGCCTCTGCCCCAGGCGCTAGAGTGGCTCTGGTCGCGGCAGAGCCATGCCCCGGAGGGGCAGAGTATCACCCCCTGGTGGGCAGAGCGGCGCCCCTGGTGGGCGTGCCGGGTGGATCCCGGTCGGGCGCATGCGGGAGTCTGTCTGACTGTCTCTCCCTGTTTCCAGCTTCAGAAAAATACAACAACAACAAAAAAAGCTTTTGTGGTCCTGGCCGGTTAGCTCAGTTGGTTAAGAGCATCATCCTGAAACGACAAGGCTAGGGTTTGATTCCATCAGGGCACACATGGGAAGCAACCAGTGAATACATGACTGAGTGGAACAGCGGATGAATGCTTCCCTTCCCCTCCTCTATCTTTCCTTCCTCTCTCTGTCTCTAAAAGTCAATCAACTAAAAAACTTTAAGCCCTGGCTGGATAGCTTGGTTGGTTAGAGCATCGTCCTGAAGCGCAGAGGTTGCCAGTTCCATCCCCGGTCAGGGCGCATGCAGTAACAGTTTGATGTTCCTGTCTCTCTCCCTGCCTCTCAAAAAGGCAAACAAACAAAAAAACGTTACTTGGTTTAGATTTTTTTCTTTGCTTTCAGAGTGGTTCAGTTATTCTTTTGAAATATATTTCAGTCCATTTGCTAGTTCTCCATTTTTGTCTCCTTCCATCTCGGTTTAATCTCTTGAAAGTGCAGTGTGTTAACACGGTTCACACGAGAGAGCGTGTTCAGAAGGAACACTCACTGCAGTCTAGTTCTGTGAAGGAGCTCCTTGGATCGCATTGAATGTATAAATTAACTGGGGAGAATGGAAATCCTTATCAAGTTGAATTCTGTCCAAAGAACGGGGTGTTTTTTCAGAAATTTTTTATTCATGTCTATTTTTGGGTCTTGCCAGTCTGTTTTGAAACTTTTCGTGCGCAGCTTGTGCGTTTCAGGGCGGGTGAATGTCATAGGGCAGAGCTGTGCAGCTTGGGGAGCGCTGACTGCGGGGCTTTGTGACTGATAGGGTCCGCCTGGGCATCTCTTCCCTTGGAAATCAGACACTTTCCATAGGTTTCCACATTGATGTGAAAGTCTGCAAAGTGCTGGTCTCAAAAGTTTTGAAATTTCCTTTGTTTTAATGGTTCTTATACTTTCCTGTTATTTTTGCTTCCCCTTCCCCCCCCAAACCAAGCTAGCTTAGTCTAACAGTGTTTATTTTGTTAATTGTTTTTCATAATAATGGATTTTTTATTGATTTTATTTGTGTTCATAATAATGGATTTTAATTTATTAGATCTGCTTTGTCATTCTTTTATTAATTTTATAGTTTTATCTTGTTTTCTTTGTACTTTTGTTCTTTTTCTAGTCTTTTGGGTTCTGAACTTAATTCATTAATTTTTTATTTTATTTTTCAATTACATTTACATTTAATATTCTTTTGTTTTTGTTTCGGGTATGCAGTGTGTTTTTATTGATAAATGTGTAGTAGTGTGAATTTTCTTCTAACTTAGCTTTCAGTGCACAGTAGACTGACATACAGTATTTGTCATTTAAGAAAAATTCTGTCTTTAACCCAGGAGTTAACATAAGGCTTTTCAGTGTGTGGACGGAGGGGGTCTTTCTGGTTCTTGTCAGTCAACTCATTGTCTCTGTGTCAGATGCGGGGCTGCTGTCCTGGGTCTGGCAGCACGCGGACACGGCCCTGAGGGCAAGGGTGAGGACGAGAGGGCCTGCTCGGAGCCCTGGCTCGCTCTGGCATTTCAGCTGGGCAGGGGCTGCTCTCGGGTTTCGTACCTCCCAGCAGGAGCTGCTCTTGTCACACAGCCACCTTCAGCGTGGCTAGGGTTGAGGAGATGAGGAGGACGGGACTACTGGCGGGCAGGGATGCTGTTTGCCTCCGTTCCCTGGGTTGTTGGTGCCCTGGGGTGATGGGGGTGGGCTTCCTGGGTGGGGGTCCTCCAGGGTGCAGGCTCCCCTTGGCCACGTTCAGAGTTAGAAGCAAGGCTGCAGAGCTGAGTTGGGTACTTGCTGTTTGGTGAGAACTAACAGAGGGATGGTTGACAGGGGGCTGCGTGCTCAGCTGGGCTTCACCTCCGAGTGAAGGAGGCACGTGGGGCCCTCGACGGTAGATGCACACCTACTCAGAGGACATACTCATTTGTGACTTTATGTTATGACTATGGAATACAGTTTCACATGCATTTGAGATTTGTGGCCGCAAAGTGAATATTAATAGTTTAACAAAGTTCTTATTTTTAGCCTATGTTTTGGAATGAATCTTCCTTCACCAGAAAATACACTTGACAGTTTTAGGGGGGTTGGTGGGATGATGGGATGATTTGGAGGAAGAGAATCTAGTAGTATGAGTAAAAGCAGATAGAAGCACTGTCACTTTTTTTTTTTGTATTTTTCCAAAGCTGGAAACGGGGAGGTAGTCAGACAAACTCCCGCATGTGCCTGACCGGGATCCACCCAGCATGCCCACCAGGGGGCGATGCTCTGCCCATCTTGGGGCATCGCTCTGCTGCAATCAGAGCCATTCTAGCGCCTGAGGCAGAGGCCACAGAGCCATCCTCAGCTGCGGGAGGGGAAGAGAGAAACAGAGAGGAAGGAGAGGGGGAGGAGTGGAGAAGCAAATGGGCGCTTCTTCTGTGTGCCCTGGCCGGGAATCGAACCCGGGACTCCTGCACGCCAGGCCAATGCTCTACCACTGAGCCAACTGGCCAGGGCCAGCACTGTCACTTTTAAAAGCACAGTTGGCTGTGAACAACACAGTTTGAACTGAGTGGGTCCATGGTGCGCATGGGCTCTGCAGCAGACACCTGTCCTGGCCTGGGTCGTGGTGGGCATCGTGGCTACAGAGGGCCAACTGTCTGCATTGATCTAGCTAGTGTTATACGGGGCAGATGCATCGCAGAGTCTGGTATCTGCAGGGACCTGAGCCAGACCCTGCGCATCGGAGGGACACCTGATGTTTATAGGGAGTCACAGTTATATACAGACTTTCAGGAGCACAGGGGCTTGGCACCCCTAACCCCCTGTATTGTCAGGGGTCAACTGTATAATGGTAGATTGGGAGACATTTTTTCTCTGGATCATACTTTTGTAGGGTTTTATTTTGTCCAGTTTTCTGTGTTTTAGCCCTGGAATACATTGTTAGTTCTCCATCTGCTTTCGCTTCAGGTACGATCTTTAACGGAAACATGTATATGAGGCTAGTACTCTCGGGGTGTAAGTTCTAGACAAGGAGCAGAACTAACTAGAATATTAAAATGACTTGATTCCATGTGAGTATGTAAGAATGTAGGTTAATTTTAACCTAAGGCTTCATTTTAGTGATAGAGTTTTATGAATCATATTTATTGAATCACTTTTTGGAAAAGCAGTGGGAAATTCCTAATTTTATTTTAGATAAATCTTCTATTCAGTTAAATAACTTCCATTAACTACAGATAACTTTTTTTTTTTTAATCAAGTAAGAGGAGGGGACGCAGAGACAGACTCCCACATATGCCCCAACCAGGATCCACCTGGAAAGCCCACTAGGGGACGATGCTCTGCCCATGTCGTGCTGCTGCTCTACTGCTCAGCAACCAAGCTATTTTAGCGCCTGAGGGAGGCCATGGAACCATCCTCAGCCCCATGAGGCCAGCTTGTTCATTTGAGCCTTAGCTGGGGGAGGGGTGGTGGTGAAGCAGATGGTTGCTTATCCTATGTGCCCTGACCAGGAATCAAACCTGGGATTTCTATATGCCAGGCTCACGTTCTACCACTGAGCCAACTGGCCAGGGGTGACGTTTTATCCTTAACGGTTTAGCGTGTTGGTTCTTTGAAGTGAAGACTCTTGCTGAGGTCAGGCAGGCTCTGCATTGAGTGGCACTGCCGTTTGGAGTGGTGGGTGCCTGTCACATGGTGGAGAGACATGCACAGACTGTCCTGTCTCCATTGTGAAAGTGCACTGTTGTCACTTCCTGTCCAGCATCACCTCAGTGATGCCTCTCGTGCCGCCTGATCTGAACGGTCATCCTCCAGCATTTCATACCATCGCTCTTGTCTGTTTTTCCTGCCTTAGAACTTATTAAATTATTATGTGTGATGCTTCCATATTTTTTTACCTGTCTTGCCCATTACAAAGTCAGTCTTGGGTGGATAAGAGCTCCTGTGTTTCATTCAGCACTGTGTCCCCATGCCTGGAACACGTCTGGTAACTGTTTGCACTCAGCAAGCATTTGCTGAGTGAGTGAATGTTAACCAGGGTCACTAATGTGTTGCTGGAACACTCATTTTATTTGAAGCTAAAATGACCTGTTCTGGTTATGTGTGGCTTGCAAAGCATCATAAGTTTGCATCAGAGGAGGTAAAAAATCTGTCCTTTTTTTAAAATCTAGTTTTTGTGTATTCGATTTAGAAGCCTTAATCTTTAAGTAATAGTATCAGTTTTTCTTGAATGATTTCAGCTAGGTAAATTAGAAGTAGGCATGTAAAAAAGCCCATAAGCAGTGCTCCTTTCAGATTGGATAGTAAAGCCCTTCTCTTACACAGGTGCAAGTGGCATGAAGAAAATGACATTCTCTTCTGCGCTTTGGCTGTTTGCAAGAAAATTGCGTAAGTTAGCAGAAGGAGCCCCTTCCCCTACTGGCGCTGCCGCGTCTCCAGCATCGGGCTGGCTGTTGTTTAGCAAGTGGGGTGAATCAGTGCTCACCCTTCTTTCCACAGTTCTCTTAAAACAAGTGAAGTTTCGTTCACGTTTTTTTACTGTTCTGCCACGTCCCTGCCTGTCGGGCAGTTACCACTGAGCGATGTGGGTGAACCTTCACAAGCACTCACTGACCCTCCCTGCCGAGAGTCCTGCGGGAGAACGTTTTCCCCTCCTGTCCCCTTCTGCCGCACTGACAGGCCAGCACTTCCTTGTGAAGGTGCTGGAAGTGTGCAGACTCTCCTTCTCCTTCTGTGGGGAAGGCACCTTGAGCCTCAGCTCCTGGGGGCCCTGGTGGTCCCTCTGCATGCCAGTGGGGTCGGGGCTGAGGGGAGGGAAGGTTTTTAAGTTGTAGCCTTAGTTCTGGTGCTGGCCTCTCCCTGCCTTAGTGTGTGAGAGTTCTAGTAACCTTCACCTCATTCACATCCCCTCACAGTGAACCTGACGTTATGTCTGGTGATCAGAATACCAAGGGTTAGAAATAGGGGAACATACTGAAGTGAAAGTGCCCACCAGTGGTGGCCAGTTGTATGTTTATCGCTCCCATTCCAGTGCCTTCTCAGGATCTGTTTGTTTGCCCAGTGTACTGCTGCCCGGCCTTCCTATTAGAGCGTTAACGGTGGGTGTGCGGGGTGCTGGATGTGGTGCAGGTGGTGAGCCTTTCTCCCCTTGAAGGTACTGCATCAGCAACTCTCTGGCCACGCTCTTCGGGATCCAGCTCACTGAGGCCCATGTGCCACTGCAGGACTACAAGGCCAGCAGCAGGGTGACACCCAGAATGGTCATTCTAGATGCAGGGCGGTACCAGGTAAGCGCTGACTTGGGGAGCTGGGTCTCTTCTCATGTCCTACTCTGCGGTCCTGGCTGACGGCAGCTAAAGGTCAGCCATAGGTTCTCTCCCCTTAGACAGTTTTAAATCTTCATGGCGTGTCAGGCCGAGTGGCCCCTTTGCCCTGACCCTGGTCAGTTCAGGAGCTGGGCACTAACCTTCCAAGTACCTGACTGCGTGCATCACTTCCTGGGTGGCCACACCTGGTAAAGCTGTTAGAATGCGTATGTGATTCTTTTAAATGTTAAAGAGATGAAAACATACTGTAATAAAATCTCCACAGAGTGTCAGACAGTTCTAAATCTAGGTGGATCTTGCATAAAACCCTTTTTTTCCTGGTATAGTTGCCTACTTTCATTAATGAAGTGTTAAGAAAATGAAAATCAGCAATCTTTATTTTTGATAGAGACAGAGTCAGTGAGAGGGACAGATAGGGACAGACAGACAGAAAGGAAGAGAGATGAGAAGCATCAGTTCTTCATTGTGGCACCTTAGTTGTTCATTGATTGCCTTCTCACATGTACCTTGACCAGGGGGCCACAGCAGAGCAAGCGACCCCCTGCTCAAGCCAATGACCTTGGGCTTCACAACCTTTGGGCTCAAGCCAGTAACCATGGGGTTATGTCTGTGATCCCACGCTCCAGCCAGCAACCCTGTGCTCAAGCTGGTGAGCCTGTGCTCAAGCGGCGACCTCGGGGTTTCAAACCTGGGTCTTCCGTGTCCCAGTCCAACTCTTTATCCCCTGCGCCACCGCATGGTCAGGCTAAAATTGGCAATCTTTATACAGAACACTTTGAAACATTCTAAAAATTAAATACCGGAATATAGGTAATATAATTATTTAAAATATATACTTCAGAGACGTATAATGTTGGATTCAGGGTTGATTAAAAGCTCTCATCTCCCTACCGCCTGCCTCCTCGCTCAGAAGCACCCTGTACACCCAGAGGTTCTGGGTTCCATTCTGGCCAGGGTTCCCCACCCCAGGACAGCCCCCTGCTCCCTCCACAGCGCTGCTTTTCAGAAGTTGGTCAGACACTGGGAAAGTGGCTTTTAGTGTTTTTTAAAGAGTAATTTGAAATTGTCCTAGATGATCCAATAATTGATAAGAAATGAGTGGATTTTTCCTTCCTGGTGTTTTTTCCTTTTAATAGAAGCTAAGGTTTGGAAGTCCGGGATTCTCTTATTTCAACTACTCCAATCAGGAACCCAGATCTAGCACGCCCATTGGTAAGCATCCTGGTAGGTGAGCCTGTGCATCCCAGGGGCGGGGCCTCGCAGCCAATGGGGACCTCAGGGTGTGGCCTTAGGCGTTTGCTAGGTGTTGGCTTTGGGATCTAAGATCTGGTTGAATTGGGAGTCTAATTTGTCACTAGCATATTAAAAAATTGGGATATGTACATTTTTTATGTCACTTTGATAGTTTAACTTACTCAGATTTGTTTAGGGGATTTAAACTTAGCTATTAACTCTTGTAGCAGCTGTAATTTTATGATTTTGGTACGAGGATGTCTTTGGGGAAAGGGGAAAGTTTAAAACCTAGTGACATGAAACTCAGGTGCTGCCCAAAGAACGTTGGGTAAGGGGGCCAGGGTTGGAAACCAGCAGAAGCCCTTGTTCAGCCTTTGCCCGACTCAGAGCCTCTCTCTGCGGCCCCCTCCATCCATCAGGGCCTGGTGGGGGCGGGGGTGGGGAACGGGCTGCAGGAGGACGCCAGCCGATGGAGGCTCTCTTTACAATAAACTATAAAGTGGCCCTTCTTTTCTTGCGTGTCCAATGCCTTAGGTGACGGCCCTCCTGGGGTGAGGCTTTCTGGCCCAAACAGCAGTGTTCGGGGAAGAGGGATCACGCGCTTGCTGGAGGGCATCTCTAGTCCCCCTGGCAACGGGGACACGCGCGGGTTCTCCAGCTGTGAGGCCGCACTCTCGCTGTACCGGGCCCAGAAGGACGGCTACAGGTCTTTCTCCTCTCAGTTTTAATGATGGCACTTTTCCAATTTCTGGAAAACTCACAGGCTCAAGTTCCCTTCTGACCACAGCCATATTAACAAGCAGACCACATCAATGATAAATGTCACTACTCTAAAAACTGCTTAATTTGTAAGGAAATTCTGTTTCATAGATTAAAGGTAATTGTGGTTGGAGAAATGTTGGTATTCTTTGCGTTTTCTCAAGGGCGTGTTCTGCTTCCTGACAGTAATGGGAGTGCCTTTGAATCAAGGTTTGAGTTCTGTCAGGACAAAAGTGTTATTTGTGGATCTGTGGTTTGGGAATGTTCTGTTTTGACCCTCTTTTCCTCCACAATAAAGACATTTGAATATCTGTTAAGAAAGGTTTTGTAATAGTGTTAATGCATCTCTTCCCATGATGATATGTAGAACCTTTCTCTTGAGATCTGCTGGCTATTTTCATTGCAAATATCTAAGAAAATGAGCCTTTAACAAAAATAAAGTTTTGTTATTTAAAGTCTTTGAAATAATGTGGACTCTGGCAAAAGGAATCATTTGAATGTTGAGAAGCCGAAATGGGATCGTGTAGTTCAGGGGTCTCAAACTCAACTCAGCATGTGGGCCGCAGAGCAAGATCACAGCCGTTCGGCGGGCCGCACTAGGTCTACAAAAGGCAACTGTTATGCAACACTTGTCTCACTGCAGTTGAAAACAAAAAAAAATCAGTACAACAAGCACAGTCATACATGCAGTTTACTCAGTGTCACAAAACGACCAGAAACTGTAGTTCGCATCACAACTGCTATTAACTAAGCTAATATCTAGCTAGGATGCTAGAGAAATGAAAAATACAAGTAGGCCCCTAGGCTTACTTAATTTTATCCAAAATATTTTGAACTTCATGGATTAGTCTATGAAGCTTTTTGACAAGTTGTGTTTTTTCTCTACTACTTATTGTGTATTTTTAAAAATAAATAGGGCATCGTAATGGAATCCAAAACCAAGTCATAACTAAATGATAATAAAAATTCTGCAGGAAAATTGAACAATAAATATTACATAATACATTAGAAACACTTAAGGTGAAAATACAACTTGAAATAGTTACATTGGACAAAAAGCTGAAAATTAGACCCGCGGGCCGCGAGTTTGAGACCCCTGGTATAGTTTCTCCCCCAAATAACATGGCTGGATAGTGGCCAGATCCCAGGTCCGCATGACTGCACAGCTCTTCACACGCACCAAGCAGATATTACGGCGAGTCGCCTGCCTTGCACCCACTCCGGTTCTGCATCAGGGCTGTAACATCACTCTGGAGGAGGAAGAGGGCAGTAGTGACCCTTGTGACTTGAGCCGCAGCCAAGACCACACTCGACAGTGACAAAGGCAGCGTGAACGTTAGGGCTGCCTGACCCAAAGTCCCAGTCACACTGAGAGAGGGAATGCTTTGTGTGTCGTCAGGTCCGGGTTTTCCTTAACCCTGTGGTCTGTGCTGACACTTGAGTACCTCATTTGTGGACAAATGTATCCTCCTGTGAAATCCCCACAAACCCCCCATTTACAGATGTGCACATGACACAGGCTTGGGTCACAGAGCATCTTCATGGGCTGGGAACCCGTCTGTCTGAGTCCTACACTTGAGTACCTTGTTTGTGGACAAATGTATCCTGTGAAATCCCCACAAACCCCCCATTTACAGATGTGCACACGACACAGGCTTGGGTCACAGAGCGTCTTCGTGGGCTGGGAACCCGTCAGTCTGAGTCCCGAGACCATGTTGCCCACACACGACATGCTTTTCCCCTCCTCTCCCATTTCTCAGATCCGATCTTCAAACAAACCAGTTGTAGAATGTAAGCTTGTATCTTGCATTTCCGTTAGCAGATTTTTTAAAATTTAAGTACAAGCTTGGAATTCATTTTTCTTCAAAATCAGCACAACTAATTGGATTGGCTGGAAGCAAAAGGGAGGCGTTGGACTGTAACTCAGATCCGTGGTCTTGAGTGCCGAAGTCTGTTCCGTGCCATCTGGCTTGGGTCCTGTATTAATCAGTCAACTAATACTTGAAAAATTTACAGGCTGTGTCATACTTTTCAGGTATATGTCAAAATAATTCAGTAGTGTTTAGGGAAAAAAATTTCATTTAGACTTTTGCATATTTCCTGGTTAAATCTATGATTTTTTTTCCTTTTGTACACCTAATAGTTTCAAAAAATGCAAAGTAAAAAGTAATTGAGCCTAAGAAGAAATGGACAAATTTACCATCAAGCTAAAAGAGTTAAGCACAAGTCTCTTATTGATAAGCATATTAAAACTCAGTAAGTACATAGAATAGTTGAAAATTTAAACAAACATAGTTTGTTCACTCCATCTATTTCAAACACACATGGAAATTTTTTTAATGGTAGTGAGCCAAACTATAAAACAAGTCTCAGACTTCAAAGAATTGACAAGTTGTGTTTTTTCTCTACTACTTATTGTGTATTTTTAAAAATAAATAGGGCATCGTAATGGAATCCAAAACCAAGTCATAACTAAATGATAATAAAAATTCTGCAGGAAAATTGAACAATAAATATTACATAATACATTAGAAACACTTAAGGTGAAAATACAACTTGAAATAGTTACATTGGACAAAAAGCTGAAAATTAAGCATCAAATGTACAGTTTAGGAAGCTAGTAAAAACACTGGAAACGAGTACTGTGTGCCAACCCCTCAATACACCCAAGGAAGAGAAGCATGTGGGTGGAGAAAGAGGTGTAGGACAAAAATTCAACACCCCTTCATGATAAAATCTCCAAGCAAACCAGAAACAATGTGAGTGCCTTCACCTGATGAAAAGCATCTATAAAATTCTACAGCGGCCTGACCAGGCGGTGGCGCAGTGGATAGAGGTTGGACTGGGATGTGAAGGACCCAGGTTCGAGACCCCGAGGTTGCCAGCTTGAGCGTGGGCTCATCTGGTTTGAGCAAAAAGCTCACCAGCTTGGAGCCAAGGTCAATGGCTCAAGCAAGGAGTTACTTGGTCTGCTGAAGGCCCATGGTCAAGGCACATATGAGAAAGCAGTCAATGAACAACTAAGGTGTCGAACGAAAAACTGATGATTGATGCTTCTCATCTGTCTCAGTTCCTGTCTGTCCCTATCTATCCCTCTCTCTGACTCTCTCTCTCTGTCTCTGTAAAACACACACACACACACACACACACACACACACACACACACACACACACACACACAAACTACAGCCAATATTCTCCATGGGGAGACTGTAAAATCATTTCCTTTGAATCAGGAACAAGACAGAAAAACTGCCCTCTGCTACTGCTTTTATTCAGCATTGTGCCGGAGTTCTACCAAGTATAACACAAGGAAGTATAAAATGAAAGATTTGGAGAGGAATAAGTGAAATTGTTACTATGCATAGATGTGATTGTCTACACAAAAGCTCAAGAAAAATGTACAGACAAGAGTTTGGCTGGCTGTAAGGTCAATGTAAAAACTACATTTCTGTACATCGGCAATAAATGATTTAGAAAACAATTTTAAAAAGAAAAGTGGTAACCTAGCGTTTATACTAGCAAAAAGCTTGAGGTACAAAAACAAAAAGACCTTGTTAGATCTATGAGCAGAAAACTGTGAAACGTAAAAAAACGAAGACCTAAATAGAGGGTCTATAAATTGAATGCAATTTCCACTAAAATCTCAAGCTTTTGAGGGACTCCATATCCTGATTCTAGAGATGACAAAGGCACAGAAAGGCCAGGCCACGTCAGTGGGAGAAAGATGCAGTTGGTGGTAGTGGTTGGGGGGCGGGGACAGGACTTGCTCCACAAGGTGTTCAGTGCTTCATTAAGCTTAGGATGGTAGTTAAGGTTGCAAGACTCTGAAGTAAGAATAGACATTCACAAGCGGGACAATTGGAAGACCCAAGCCTTTATGGAACTGGGATAGGTGGCAGGTGACGTTTCAGACCAATGGGACTGTTGAGACAATTGTCCGGGAACAATTGGTGAATGTTCCAGGGAGAAAAAAATTTGAAATTGGACCTCTTCCCCACCATATTCACAAAAAGCCTTGCCACTTGGTGTAAGAATTGAACTATTTTTTACAAAGGAAGCTTTCTGAATATTTTTAGAAGAGACTGGATAATACCTTTCTGACCTCGAGGCCGTAAGGATCTTCTGAACACAATACTGAAAGACTTCACTATCACGCGATACCTTTGACTACATTAATTTCAGAACTTGCATTCATTAAAAAAAAAGGGGGTGTGTGAAAAAATGCACCACAAATGGGAACCCTGAATCCCAGAATCTGGGGGCGATTGCCTCTGGGGAACAGGAGTGAGGAAACGGGAATCCATGCGTTAAATATCAGCAAATGTTAATGGAGGTGTTTTGGTGAATCAGGAGTTTTGGAGTTTCTTTAGCTCAAATTATGATAGCACAACCTTTAAGTTTCTGCCAGTTGATTTGGGAAAAGCCCAAGTTGAGAGCTACCTGAGACTCTCCTTGTATCTTAGAAAACAAAGACAGGAGAGGTAGTGCTGCGGGCCATATCGGTCCAATAAATGTCTTAGCAGCTGCTGAGCAGAAACTATGTGTCCTTAGTGGGGGGAAAAAAAAGCAAACTTTTCGCCAGCTGCAGCTGGTTGCCACCCTGGGGATTTGTACCCCATCACATTCTGAAGAATCTAAAAAGCCCATCTCTCCATCTGAGAGGACAGACAAGACTGGCAATTTAAATAAATTGGGCTGCCTAGGACCCAAGAGGCGAGGGCGTGCCAGCCAGCAGGGCCCAAAGCGCGTCCAGCACTGGTCCTGGAATTGGCTAGAGATAGCATCCATTCCCCATCTCTTGCGGGCGCACGGGGGCAGGTCCTGGAGACTGATGACAAGCACTTAGCAAGCCTAAACCAGTCGCAGGAGGCCTTTGACTTTGACCAGATCCTAGCAGTGCTCCTTGAGAACGCTTGAATTTTCACAAGAATGCTTTTTAACAAGAAAAAGAAAAAATATATGTATGTTTTTTGTTAGAGGCTTTTGCTGCTGCTGAGTACAACAACCTGAACTTGGAGAGTTGAGCCCCCATCCCAATTCCACTTGAAATAAAGTAGCAGCAACTCCCGCCTAACCCTCCACCAGCCCCCACCTTATGGGCCAATATGGACATCATTGCCCCGTGCCTGTCCCTCAGGACACCCGGCATGCCCACCTTACAGTAAAAAAGCGAACAGTAAAGAAGTGTACACATTCAAAAGATACACAGGGTCCTGGGTCGTCCCTACGCGTGGCATGGATGACACTCCTGTTTCCCTGGGCAGGGGTAGGGGGGTCTCAGGTCTTTTCCACACAGCCACCAGCTTTGGGGGTAGCCTTCCAAAGCGTTCCACTGCTGCTGAGCCATCCCACAAGTGCCCACATTCACCCCTGACTTGGCCTCCCTCTCAAAACTAGACGGAAGCATACTGCTCTGTGTCCTGGAGAACTGGAGGGAACGCCATCATTCCGTAGTTTCCACCTGCTTTTCAACAGGTGCTTGTCTATGCAGACGCGGTTGTGACACGGGTACACAGGTGTGGCCCGTCCCTGGGTACGGACAGGGACATTGCTTATTCAGCTGCCGAGAATACCCTTGAACATGTAATTTTGCACACAGTGTAATTTTGCACACAAAGCACATAGTATGGTATGAGATGGGTCTGATTGTGCCGATGTGCTAGGTAAACTCAGTATTGCACTATAATTTAGATTCTGTTTGTCTTACAAGTGAGGCTGAGGCTGTTTTATACACCAAAGAGCAATTTATATTTCCTTCTTTGTTAACCAAGCATCCCTGTCTTTGTCCCACTATGCTGTTGTCTATTTTTATCTCGATTTGCAGGGTACTCTTGATCTGTGAAAGGAGTTGCAAACATTTTATCCCAGCTTGGCGTATTACCTTTTATCTTTATTACCTGCGGTTTTTGCCGTGCGGATATATATATATATATATTTTTGTATTTTTTTCTGAAGCTGGAAACAGAGAGAGACAGTCAGACAGACTCCCGCATGCGCCCGACTGGGATCCACCCGGCACACCCACCAGGGGCTATGCTCTGCCCACCAGGGGGCGATGCTCTGCCCCTCCGGGGGGTCACTGTACCGCGACCAGAGCCACTCTAGCGCCTAGGGCAGAGGCCACAGAGCCATCCTCAGCGCCCGGGCAAACTTTGCTCCAATGGAGCCTTGGCTGTGGGAGGGGAAGAGAGAGACAGAGAGGAAGGGGTGGTGGAGAAGCAAATGGGCGCTTCTCCTATGTGCCCTGGCCGGGAATCGAACCTGGGTCCCCCGCACTCCAGGCCGACGCTCTACCGCTGAGCCAACCGGCCAGGGCTATTTTTGTTTTTAAGTGGGCCAGATTTATCCATCTTTCATGTTTGGGGGCTATTACATTTAGAAATGCCTTTCCCTTCATGAGATGAAAAATACTCCGAATATGTTCTACAGTCGCGTTTCAGACTGCCAGGATTTCACGGTTCGATATTTCCATGTTTGACCCATCTGAGCTGTATCTTGGTGACAGTGTGAGGTGTGGGTGCAGGCTGTATTTTATCCAGACGGTTAACCAGTTTCCCCAGATCACTTACTAAATAACCCACATTTCCACAGGAACATCGAAGAGCCGTCTTCCTGTGTAGAGGCTTCCCACGTGTATTTAGGTCCCTTCCCAGCTCCATTTGTCTCTGCTCCTGTGTTCTCACGCCCGCATTCCCTAGTTTGGCTTTACAACAAGCCTGTACTATGTATGTGGCCAAGGAATGTTTCATTCATCACCCAACCTCAACCCTTCCCCAAGGTCAGATCCGCTTGTCTTTTCCATCTGCTTAATTAACTCAGATCATGCGTCCATTCATTCATTGTTCCAATGTGTATCAAACACCTAAACACCGGCATTCTGCCAGGTGCAGGAGAGGAAAGGATGACCACAGTTCCAGAGATGTGGGCACAGAGGTGGCACCCTGTCAGCGTTTGGAGAGTGTCAGCTATGGGCAGTTCATGGTCAAGAGCGGGGGCCTCGGGGCAGGTGCCCTCAATTCAGATCTGGCTCCACCACGTCCTGGCTCTGTGGCCTCAGGACAATGACTCAGCCTCTCTGTGCGTCTTATCCAAGCATGGTAATAACAACACCCTGGGCATGTCAGGAGGCAGGAAAGACGAAGGCACTGAGAACATTCTCGGCGCCAGGTAAGATGACCTCATCCCGACCTCCAGCCTCCAGGGAGCTCTGATGCTCTGATGAGATGTCCTCTCCCCCACTTTCTCACCCCTGGTTTGCAGGAGTGTCGCTGTGGCCCAGCACCCCACGGTACCCTCACACCGCCATCTGCCTTGAGACTGTCGGGACCTGTGTCCATTCTCCACCCCAAACACCAGGCTCAGGACACCCTCCTCCCCTCTACTTTGGAGCCCACACAGCTCTGTCCCTTTTCTGTCCCTCTCCAGCCCTCCCGGCCCCATAAAACCTTCCCTGGGCTGTCTGGAGCCCAAGGGCACTGTGGGGGTGCCCCCCCGCACAGCACCTCACCACCGTGCTCCACCTGCGTGTCCCCTCACCCGCAGCCCCGCTGGTGAGGCGGGTGCCCCTGGCTCCCCAGTGCCCTTGAAACACCACTGGCTGGCCTTCCCTCCCTACAAGCCTCCACATTTGAGTGTCCCACTGACAGCCCATGCCACTCTCTACACCCAGCGCACGCCCACCTCTCTGTCTTTGACGATTTGAGCTCTGGGCTCACTATCACATTCTCCAGTGCCACCTCTGCCATGGTTGTGGGTGACTCCAGTCTCCATGGAAACTATCTTTTCAGATCCTGGCGTCTCAGTTCTTTGACTCCCTGGCCTCGGTGACCCATCTGCCATGCCCCTGTGGCTGCCCACACTCCAAGTCATACCAAGCGAGGCCTTATCACCACGAACAACAACCCACCACGCCTTCCACTCCAAGCTCCTGTGCTCTGCTCACCACTCAGGTCTTCAGCTCACGCCTCTGGCGCCCCAAGTTCAAAGCCCCCATTGCACTGGGCTCCACAGCCCGCCGGTTCCATCACGGCTCCCCTCTCCTATCCGCTGTGCTTTCTTTGCTTTGCCCCGTGCCGGGTTACAAGGCCACGATCGGAGTGTGACACTCACCCCCTCACATGCATTCTCGCCTCCCTTGGCTGGTTCTCTCTCCTCAACTGCTTGGCACAATCTGAGTCGTTGCTAAATCCAACCCCCTGCGTCGTCGTCAGTGGTGAACATGGACCACCCATTGGTCCTCGTCTTCTTCACAGGGTGGGGCAACCCTGGGGGCTGGCAACGTTTCTGTCCAGCTTCCCGGCCCCACCCAGCAATCCCTGGCCACAGGCCTGGTTCAAAGGGGCCGCAGGATGTTTTTTATGCCACGAAGGAGACAGTACCAGCCCGGCAGAGAGAAGCGGGAACAGGAAGAATAAAGGGCCATGCTGGAGAGGAGGAAGGCTGCTGGGCTCTGATGAGCCCGCAGGTTCTCCTGGCGGGGGTGGCAGGTACAACTGTCTTTAAGCAACTAAGTTTGCGGCTTCTGGATCTCTCTCTCTTTCTCTCCCTTCCTCTCTCTGAAGTCAACAACAGCAAATAACTTAAAATGGGCCATGTCTCTGCTTCGTGAAGTCCATCCAGTACTTCTTCCATTTCTGAGCCCCCGATGGCCTCAAGCATGTGGGGAGGGGGGTACAAAGCACAGGCCATTTACACAGGGAGCCTCACTTGGTGTGATTCACCTGGGGCTGATTTCTTCCAGAAAGTTGCTTTTATTGGTGTTCAGCAGGTTCTAGGAAGCCTCTTCCTGGAGATGGGGCAGGACGAGGATGGACCCATCTCCCCAGCTCCTGCTCCGGGCAGCAGCAGTCGCGCGCGCGCGCGCGCGCGCGCACTCTTCGCAGGGAAATAAAATATACAATTGTCGCGGGAACCGCTTGCGCCTGGCCTCCGCGGGCCGGACGTCACTTTCTGCACACGTGCTGGCTCCTGCTACCTGGAGGTCCCTGTGTGTCCCAAGTGTGCCCAGCCTGAGAGTCTTGGGAGGCTCCTTCACCTGGCAGGAGACCAGGCAGACAGGCGTCCTTCAAGGCCTTCTGTGAATGTGTGTGTGTGTGTGTGGGGGGTGTGTGTGTTGAACTTTGGGTGGAAACAGACAGACCTGTCTCCCTTCATGGGGGTGGGGTGGGGAGGACAATTATCACACCAAGCTGTGCTCCATTAAGAATTTCAACTGCAGGCCCTGGCCAGTTAGCTCAGCGGTAGAGCGTCAGCCTGGCGTGCAGGGGACCTGAGTTCGATTCCTGGCCAGGGCACATAGGAGAAGTGCCCATTTACTTCTCCACCCCCCCCCCCTTCCTCTCTGTCTCTCTCTTCCCCTCCCGCAGCCAAGGCTCCATTGAAGCAAAGATGGCCTGGGCGCTGGGGATGGCTCCTTGGCCTCTGCCCCAGGCGCTAGAGTGGCTCTGGTCACGGCAGAGCGACGCCCCGGAGGGGCAGAGCATCGCCGCCTGGTGGGCAGAGCTTCGCCCCTGGTGGGCGTGCCGGGTGGATCCCGGTCGGGCGCATGCGGGAGTCTGTCTCTCCCCGTTTCCAGCTTCAGAAAAATACAAAAAAAAAAAAAAAAATTCAACTGCAGACAACGGCGTGATTTTATAAGGAAAAGGTGAAACTTGACATGTTTGTTTCAAGTATATATTTTTAAAGGGAAGGCCGTGCTCTGCTCCTGCCGGCCCCCCTCCTGGGTTCTCCCTACCTGGGGTGGGCTTCCTCCCACCTGCTGTGCCCAGGTCTCTTCCCCCCACCCCGCAATCCTGGGGCCTCCAGACAGGCCTGGGTCCCTTCTCACCTGGGCTCGTCCTCCCTGCTCGTCTCTTCCCCCTCCCAGCACTGAATCGCAGGTGGCTCCCATTCTCATGTATCGCTCACTACAAGCCCATCTTGTTTCCAAAGGATTGAGGTAGATTCCAGAAACACCTAAAAGCTGAAAGCTAAATACAGCAGCCCCTCCACCCTCACCCCACCCCACTTCCCTGTGGACTGTTACCCACGGCCACCGAGGTCAGAAAATAGTAAATGGAGAATCCCAGAAATAAGCACCTGATACGTGTTAATTGGCTGGGGTGCTGAGCATGCTGTGAAACCTCGTGAGTCCCGCTTGGTCCCACCTGGGACGGGGCTCCTCCCTCCACCGGCCTCGTGCACTCCAGACGCTCCGCCCCTGGTAACTTAGCAGCCTCCTGTGAGCACTATAAGGGGCAGCATCACAGGGCTCCTGCTCACGTGACCTTGACTTTACTCACAGCGGCCCCAAAGCGCCAGGGCAGTGATGCCGGCAGTTCCCATGGGCCCAGGAGAAGCCAGAAAGTGCTTGTTCCTCATTGTCACAAGCTCAGCAGCAGCTTGACGCTGTCCCCAGGCCCACATCACTCACCTAGCTGCCTTCATCTAACCACCTGGGCCTCGTGTCAGCTCAGAGCGTCACCAGAGGAAGGTGAGTGCAGCACAGTGAGATGTTAGACCGCGTCACCGTCTACTGCTACACTTGTTCCGTTTTATTAGTTATCGTTGACCTCTCACGTGCCTAATTGACAATTTACACGTCATTGTAGGCATGTATATACAGGGGGAAAAACAAGATATACAACGTTTGGGACTATCTGTGGTTTCAGGCATCCACAGAGGTTTTGGACCAGGTTTCCTGCGGATAAGCGGTGGACAGCTGTACTCTTCTCCATTAAAAAGGAAAAAGAGCTGATCTCAAGACTGGGATAGAGAACATACCCAAACGAGCTTGAAACACCTTAGGCCAGAAAGTAAGATGTGTACAAAGAATTATAGGGACATGTCAGAGGTCACC